>NW_027460280.1:57460164-57767423 GCF_050947875.1 Dermacentor variabilis | reverse complement strand
TTGTAGTCGGCACATGTCTCGTCTTCCTTCTTCCCCTTTTCCCATCTACTACATGCCTTTCGCAGAATGAGCACTTGCAAGCTTCAGCAATCTACAGTACTTGCTTACAAGAATCTTGGCCTATAATTACCAGCATCAACACTGGTAATGGCGGTCAGCCAGTCTTTTGGTAGGCAGCTCTGAGATGCATTAAAAATAATGTGCAAGTACTCAGAAATAAGTTTGGAGCAGTATGCCACCTGTACTTTACTTTCATCACTATAAGCAGCATGGAAAAAATTTCTTCACTAGTAATTACGCTGCCTGGAATTGGATAGGGTGCACATGGGGAATTGGTGGTCATTTCTCAGGTGAGCAAAGAAATGCAGTTATAATGCTTTATAAAATGTATTATGAAACTCACTTGTGCCAAACCTTGATATTACGAATGCAGATATAACTAATTATTGGATATGACAAAATATATAGAAAGCTTGGGTGGCCATGCTTTATTTTGATGAATATTCTGCTGTTCATAAAGAAGCCGAATATGTGTTTGCCTGCAGCTCAACATACGTATTCTGGCAACAAAAATATGAAATGCTCAGCAAGAGCAACTTGACACGGTAAATTCTGAACGTGTGTGCATGATTTAGCCAACAGCTTGGCTTGGCTAGCCCTCAGTTGGCAAGCTAATGCGCCAATTCCATTTGACCACACCAATCGCATGGCTGCATATTAATTATAAAAACAGAGGACGGAAAGAAAAAAAAAATGTTCTTTCTATTCTCTGTCCGCTGTTTTTATAACAGATTACCAATTAGCCCAGTCACACACACTGCATATTAATAACGGCACAAAGCATGTGTTTGTATATGAACATTGTTCATGTGTCATGTATTGGCATGGCAAGCTGCTGACAAGCTATCAAAATTGACAGGAAAACCTTTGCCGACTTGTCGGACGCATCATGTTTGTATTTGTTTCGCAGACCTTAGTCTGAATTTGTTTTTGCTGTGTATGTTTAAAACGAATATTGCATATAGTCAAAGCATTTTTGTGTCGAATGCAACTACGTTATAATGGGGTTCAACTGTTTCGTTCAGATTCGGCTCATTTTTGTTGCCCATTCCAGAGTGTTCAAAACATTGCCCCAATTCCGACAGAAAATGCCATAGCTTACCTGGGAAGTTTTTAAAGAATATATTCACGGTTTCACTACAGAATGCATTGTGCAAATTACAAAGCTTAATATGTAGCTCCTTCTTTAAACTTTGGAGCTTAGTGTTTCTTCTTACTTTAGTATGATGCTTTGCTGCAAGCCTACATTTTAGATTAATGTGATTTAAGGGTTGTGCTGGTTGACTTTATTTTTATGTGTAGAACAATCTATCAGCGTAGGATGTAACAACAACCCTAAATTTGTCTCAGAGGAGCGAGACATCATCATGGTGCTTGAGTTTGTGAGGAAATAAGTGTAGACAATCCATAACATATTCACCACCAGTAGATTCAAAATTTAGGAACACCTGCACACAGGGAGTTTTTTTGGTTGATGTTTGGATATTCGGGTTCATGTGCACAAGTTTATGATCAATGATGCCTGCAGTGATGGTGATGACAAAATATTCAGAAAAGCTTTTGACAAGCACGAGACCAAGAATCGATTGTGTTGCCTGTCTGACACATGTAAGAAGCATTAGAATTTGTTTTAAATCCCCTGGCTATACCAATGGAAGCTAGAATACATAGAATATGCTTTTCCTGTACGTGAAATCTTGCAGTCAGTATAATAAACCAAAAATATCATCGCGCCGAGATGGCAAGATATAATAAATTTCAATCAAGCCATTCTAAGAGCCCCCATGTGTAGTACTACCTACCTCACAGAAGTTCCTGTTGAACTGTTCCACCAGAAAGAGGCTGACTTTTCAGTAAATGACGATAAACAAGGTGCACTTTAGGAGATGTTATAGATTGAATAATCAATTTATAGTAAAACCTCAATATAACAAAGTAAATCTAGAATGTTTAGTGCCACTATCAACATGTAACAAATGTATGCTTCTAACGAATATTGAATGTAATGGAAGAATTTGTTGTGTCAGATGCAACTTTGTTATAATGAGGTTTGTTTCCTATTACTATCCAAAGTTTGTCATTCCACAGTTTGTTTGTCTACTACACTAAAGCATTATTGGCTTACACATAGCTGTGACTGCGTTACTTGTATAATTTTTTAACTGGGAACTGTAAGAAGCACTGTCTCCTTGTTGTTTCACTTTAATGTACCAGCATTCACATGATTATTGCATTTAGAGCACTTGAAGTTATCCTTTCAGTCTGCACTTCGCACCACAATGATTGTGCATACCTCTACTGGCAAACAGTTTCATATCACTTAGAAACATAAGCATAATTTTTATTTCTCTATGTTCATATTAGAAATACTAGAGAGAAATCTGACAATAATGCTTTACAGAGGCCCTGAAACACTTTCAGCATAGTAAGAAAATGTTGCCAATCTGTAGAAGAGGTTCCTGAGAACATGTGAGCCAAATATTATTGCACTGCATGCAGCAGGGAATTTACAATCTCGTGTCAAAACTCAAAAATCACTTGCGCTCACCTTTGCAATGCCGTCATCACAAGCAGCAAAGCCCACCAACAGCTATCGGCTCATTTCTTTGAATGCAAGAAAATTCTCAGTAATACAGTTATTGCTAATATTGAGGTAAACTAAAAATAAATATGTCTGAGATTTCAAAAAGACAGAAAGAGCATTTCATCTTTGCACTGCATAGCTGCGTGGCCTCCGAGATAGCAGCGGTACCCTGCATAGATTAGACGCCGCGATGAGTCCTCTCGCTTAAGGGTGCCTTAATACCAAGCTCAGCTTTTGGGTGGAACCTTGCCCCTTCCTCCGTGTTGCCTTCAGCGTGCTAGTTGAGACAAAAGGAGAGGGAAAGCTGCTCACTGATGCGATAACTATGTCTAACTCCACTTAAACTTGAACAATTTGAAACATTTTTGCTGAAGGATATTCATGAGGTGGCATGCTTTAATAGTGAGGCCATTCTAGGATTAGTTAAAAAAAACTGAGTAAGGGCCCTTTCAATAAAGCTAGACTTGTCAAATGCAAATGCACTATCAGTTAATGTGACTGAAACTAAAGCTGTAATGCTAAAAATATAAAATATCATACTCCATTAAACCTTTAGTATAAATTGCAGTCCATCAAAGTTGTAAAATCTATAAAATTACTTGAGTTCATATTTCACAAAGTATATAGTGGAATGACCCTATCAATCATGCTTTACTGAAAGCGTCTAGAGCCGTTGGCATTCTTTCGTGCCATTAAAAGCATAACTTGCAGTATACGCTGCTTTATTTACCTTTCATTTAAATTACTGCACACTAGTGTGGGCCATGGTGACAAAATACAATTTGAAAAAGATTTCAGTTCAGCATAACAGTTGGTCGTGTAATTTATCACTTGCCTAACAGACACACAACTGATCACTTGTTTATTGAACATGGCATTATTGATGTTTTCAATTTATACACCTATGGGCTGTTACGATAATATAAAATAGGGCAAAAAAGACATTTAAACACTATTTAAAGGTTAGCTTCTATCTGCCTATATGAGTCACACTACCTTCATCTTTCTCACACAGGAATCAATTATGGACAACAAAGACTTATCATTTACCGTCAGTACTAAATAAACTGATTCTAGCCAGTATTGAATTCACACAGATGCGAATTTCACATTCAGTAATCACTCTTGAAACTCTTCAGTGTAACCGACATCTATCTATGTACATCTGCTAATGTATCTATTTTTGTATTGTTGCTATTTCACAATAAATTTTTTCAAATGTATTTCATTTGTGTTTTACATTTTCTTCCATTGTTGCTGTTTTGTACATATTATTATTTTCAAGTATAAATTACTGTGTTGCACCATGTTAGTTCTGTTGCCCCCCAGCTTCTGCCTGATGATACACTTTTAGAACCTGGTTAAGTGCATAGTCGCTTCTATTCTCACCCGCTTCAAAAACTTTGCATTGATGGAAATAAATTACTATTATTATGTAAGCGTGCAGCACTAGTAAGGCTGTTCAACCAGGATGGGAATAAAGGTAGTAGTTACTGGGCCTCAAGTACGGCATGTACCTACTATGAGGAGATGGGACAAGAATCGGGACAGGAAAGGTGGAAACACGACATAGAAAAAGAAAAGGCAGGTGTGTAAACTTGCCTGAACTTTGTCATTCTTGTTTTGAAAAACCTTGTGGGTCCTTAAGTTAGCATTCTTGAAGCTCATTTTTCATCACAACTTCCTCCATGTGCCAATAATTATTTCCTACCAAGGGATGGTTTGGATAGAGAATACCATACACAAGTGAATGTTACTTACCAAACATCTGTAAGATTAAGCAGCATGTGTATTCACAAACATTAGAATTTGTTTATGCAATGGAAATTATGTAATTAAGTGATTTGTAAACTTAAAACACCTCACCACTCTAAGTAAAAGTGAGGTAAGTGCACAACTGAAGTAAAACAAACAATAAAAGAAGCTGCGACATTCTTTCTTAAGGGATTCATGACATAAAAAAATCCCCATGTACAACCTATGATTACCATAGTGGCTGGATTGTTGCAGTACCAAGTTTCCCTCAGCTAGTGCCAGTTCCAGAGCAGCTTCTCCCAGGCGGTGACAAAGTGCTTGTACAGATTCTGCAGCAGTGTTAAACGCTGACCACTTGGAACATATTTTTGACATATTTCTGGCACATCACCTGGTATCGTCACACCTATTTTTTAGTGGAATGACTCTACAGTTTGGCCGTGTGATTTAATATGTCGGCTCCTTAAGATGCATCAAGCAATATTACTTTACCTTTGTGTTCAGTACTATGCCCTTCAGATACTGCACTTATTCACTTATGCACTTATTTGAACTTGTTGGGGGCCTTTTAAGGTAGCGCGTACTACTGATTGGATGCACAATGCTCAAGATCTTATTGGGCTTTCTATTAATTGAAAGCAGAAGACCCCATATTTTAGATTAAGCACTTGTTCTTGCAGTTCATTGGCACTCGGGAGTAGGAGACACCTTAAAAAGCAGCTGCCTTCTCATCTTCATCGGCCAGTGCATTACGGCCTTGCAGTTTTCATCCTTACATGCCACAGGAGTACTGGGTGCATGAGGTATTTGAGAACACAGCTTCCAATTTCCATAGACAGTGATATTCTGTGAGCTGAATCACTTAGCTTTGTCATGACACCCTCTGGCATCTAGAACATTTAGAGTTTTCATTTTGCAGTTTCCACGGTGCCCACACAACAGCACCAATGGCATCATGGTGCTATGTCACACTGAGTTTACTGCCCTTTTTGGCACTGGGTTGTTTTCGCATTACAAAAAGATTACCTAAAGTTGCCTGCTTAAGTGTTTTTTCTTCTCGGTGCACGATGGTTGTTTTTTAACCCCTTAACTGCCGATGACATGACTCGCCATCATGAGTGTCCTCTGGTGTCGACGACGAGTTAACTCATGAATTTTTGCACGCGTATATGTTCAGTTTCCTGAATTTATGCCAAAAAATAATACACAATGACTTTCACTATCTTTTTTTACTTCTAAAAGCTTTGTTGGAATTTGTCACGGCAGTAAAGGGGTTAAACATACAGCTCACTAGCCTCAGCCAGTTCTAACAAACTGCAAAGTTCTGAAAAGCTGTAATTAGGATTCAAAGCCACTGTTGCCATCCACATTTCACTTCACTGCATTTGCAACATGCTAAGCTACTGCTACACCATACACTAGGCAAGGGAACTTTGTCCTAAACTTGACCAGTCTTTTTGTCCTTTTTGAATGCCAGATTTCATGCCCATTTTTTTAGCCAAATTCATAGCAGTATTCTCAGCCTGCTTAAATTCAGGCCGCAATATACTACAACTTCTTTTTATATTCAGTGTTGTTCTCTTCTTGCATCTAGTAACTTTACTCTGTTTTGGCTACTTCATTTTCTAGACTGTGCTCATTTTTAATGTATTCAGTTAAACTTGGGTGCTTGGTCACAAGTTTGTTTCTGAATGAGACTGCAGACTCATTAGTTAAGGCATCCCTATGCATTCCTGTCCTTCCTGCAGCACCATTGTCAACGTGCACAACTAAGGCTTGATTGTGAAGGTGTACAGTTAAGCATGTGACTGTAGCAATCAGATATTGGCACCTCATACACCACTGGCAGATTGAATGCAATACACAGCTTCACTAAATTATGCCACATTTCTACACCAAAATCCCTTCCTGAATTTTTTTACCTACACAGGTCTGATCTGGTGCACTCCTCCCTGCACATCTTCAGCAATGAGGAAAAGACAATGGATTTTTCTTTTTGTAATGTCACTTCACTATCTTTAGGAAACAGATCAATATTCCCTTTTGTGAATTTGGCCTACAACTGACTATTCCCATTATTTTTCAATTCACAGCTTCAACTCTTGGGCATAGCCACAGGGACATTTGCTCCGCTGTCCAAGATTTCATTGCAGATTCAAAGCAAGCGCCCTGTGAAATTTGTTCTATCCACGTTTCCTTTCTGTGCTTTTTCATTCATGCTGGGAAATTCATTCAAGCAAAATTTATTAGGGTCATTAGCTTCATCCACCCAATTCTTGGCCAATCCCTCATAGCACATATGAACCGCAAGATGAGCGGAAAACAAAATATTGAATCTCTGCCAATGTAGCTTCACTCATCTTCCTTCAGGGTCTCTTCAACCTCTGTGGCTTTTTATTTATTACAACTCCAAGACATGGCAGCAGCAGCAGCCAAGGTTTAATGAAATAAACGTGGATCTGGATACAGATGCTATAATAATACATAGCATAACCAAATACAGCACACAAAGCAGTTTGCACAAGTCTGAAAATATGCTCGTACAAGTTCAACCACATTTCAATCAGAAACCACTCAGCCTAGTTCCAGCTACATGTGACAAAATATACTAGTTGCATACTCGACCAATCATTATTCTCCAATGAAGTTTGGCCACAGCAACTGCGCAATATGGATAAGTGCTCACACACAGCTTAGTCATCAATTCAGCTAAATGTGCGGTTTTATGTAACGGCAAAATGACCATCTTTGCATAGCGTAGGCACTTAAAAACTTGCACGCCTTTTGTTTTGCAAATATATATTTTTTTTTATGCAGAGTCATTAATGAGAACAAGATGCTTGAGGTACAACCGGGATTTGTACTATCCTGAATGTCCACATTTATGCAGTTTCACGTTCTTGTGCAGCAACCCTGAAAGCAGCCACTGCTTTGTAAAAATGTGGCGAGGTTCAGCGCATGCTGGGCTGAGTCCTCACATGACGTACACCTTCTCGGCTTCCCGCAAATCGAAGGAGTCGCGAGAGCGCGGACAAGTTACACGTCCGCGACGAGCGACCGCGCGCAGTGCTTGCTCGCCGTACACGAAGCCGTTGGGCAGCACAAGTGGTTGGTTGTGCTCGTTGAGTGGCTGGCCCGAGATGCGACAGACGAGACGCGACTGCGAGCAATGCGCGTACGGCAGACCCCGCGCAAGACAGTTGAGCGCACGGCTGCACACAGGGCAGTCCGGGTTGCGCTGGTTCTCGTCGTAGCACTGCGGCGTCTTGAGAGCCGAAAGGCCGGCCTGCAGGGCCACGGTCAGCACCGAACAGCTGCTCAGCTGGTACAAGCGCAGCTGCTCCTGGCGGAACTGTTGCACTAGCAGGTCCCAGCGACTGTCGGCCAGCAGCTCCCAGCGGCTGTCACCCAACAGTTCCCAGCGGCCGTCGGGTGGACGCGCACCAGGCAACGCCAGCAGGCTCATCACACGCTGTACCTCGGCCAGTTGTGCCTCGTCTTCCAGCGCGCCGAAGTGACGCCGCGCGTGCCGCACGGCCTCAAGGCGCCGGTCGCGACGGACGAGCTCGACAAACTCCTGCTGCCGCAACTGGAACTCGAGTGTGCTGCGCAACTTGCGCAGCTTTGATTTGTTGTCGTGACACCAGGCCAGGCACTTGCTGGTGTCGCGGCTTGCTAGCGAATCCTCAACCTCCTTCGAAACGAGGAATAGGTCCATATTTGTCAGGTCACGCAGCCCACTGCGCTCGGCAAGTTTGGCCGCCGTGCCGTAATAACCCGCGCGCAGCAAGTGCTCCACGAGCATGCGGTCGAGACGCTGTCGCTTCCATTGCTCGCCACCTGCCTCGAAGCCCTTGAGGTGTTCGACGCGTCGCTTGCAAGCCGCCGCGGCTTCCAACTCTTCGGTGATGCTCTCGGCGCTCTTACGCCGAAGCAGCTCCAGTTTCTCCAGTAAGCTTCCGAGTTGACTGCGCAGCTGACCAGCGGGCGCCTTCTCCCGGAGGCTTTTTTCCAACTCGGCCGCCCCGCTCTGCACATGCGACACCTCTCGATCCATGGTCTTTTGGGCCGCTCGAAACTTCTTGTTCAGGATCTCGTACGGCACCTACAAACGTTCAGTATCGTTCACTCAGCCTGCGAAGAAGCATAAACGCGTCAAATACCCACCTTAAGAGTGGGGTGCTCCAGCGCCTTGATGTCCGACATTTCAGCTGATTCACCCCGAACACTCGACGTCAAGACTGCAGCGCCTTCGGCGCCGACCGCTCACATGAAGCGCTGCACGTTACGGCTCCGGCGAGCAACGACCCGGGAAACCAAGCGCTAGGCCGTGTTGCGTCGACCAAATGGAGCCGACAGCTGAGCGGCACGTATTAATATTGTGTGGAGCGATATTCCACCCAACTGTGTCCTCTCAGCACCTAAAAAGATCGAAGCCTATTTCCTTTCACCGCCGTTACTCGTCCGCAGAGTCATTGGCCACGCAAAATGAACATAACATTGCGAACGATCGCGACAAAAAAATGATTTAAAGACAGCAGCCCATTACTTAACACTATCTACAAGCACAAGAACGTCCAGTCTCGCAAACAAACCCCTCAGAACGAGATTACACGAGATCGCTTATCCGCCTCTCCCGTTGAAGGTTTTTGGCGTTCTTTCGCTACGTCATAGGCTCGTATATTCGTTTATTTTGGCTCTAGCTCGCGAGACTTGTGGCGGGTGGTAATAATTTCTGTACTATTTTGCAAGGAACGTACCAAGTTACGCGATCTAACGGCCATCTCTTGGATTTTGTTTTAGGCTTTACGGGTAGCTCCACTCGCTGCAGCAACGCATTACCGGCCATAGTCGTCAGCCTTTGTTTGCTAAGTGAGCTCCTCGACCCAAAAGGTAAGACTTGTCACTGGAAAGCTGTTGTCTGTGGCTGTTTTATGATGCCGTTGAATGATTTTCCTTGAAGTGTGATCGAATGTTGAGCTCCTGCCTGAACCCCAATCTCCCATGTGTGCATTTGTCGAAGTGATAATTGGGGCTGAAAGGCTTAGTCAGACATTACTTGTTGACCGCTCCCCGAGTTGTTCTTGCCTAGCAGGTAAATAAGTAGGCTTGGGCGACAGCCTTGCATGCGCCGTGACCGTGAGCGACTGTGGAATTATGGCCGTGCAGCTGGAGCGTCTCTTCGGAGCGCGTGCGCACGGACCACCGTGGCGTGAACAAAGCACGCGGTGTTGGCGTTCGAAGCATGTTCTGTGACTTGATTAGTTTTTCGCAGCACGAGCGCACGAGATGTGTCGTAAGCGCTCGCGCTGCGGTTCATAGACCGTTGGATTGTTTACTTTTGCTGGTGATGAGCGGGCTCAAGCGTTGCATTTGGTGGAGTCTTTCGCTGACCTACATTTAGCGTGCGCTTGCCGTCCCGGAAGTTTTGAGCGCCAAACAAGCGGGCACGCTCTCTTTGTCCAAATTCGCATTCCATGGCGGCAACCAGCCCGCGGCAACATTGATTAGGCTTATTTTTTGCGCCAGATAAATGCCGCCGCGTCATTTGGCTGCACCTTTAGCGTGCCACATGCCGCGGCAGCCATTCGGGGAGGGGTCTGGCAGTGGCTTGCTCGCGGAGCGGCTGTGCCGCGAGCCGAGGAGGGAGCCCATCGAGGCCGGCCGGCCAGCCGCCTGCGCCTCGGCGACGCCGTCGTAGCCCTCGAGATTTGGTTGTTTATTTCGTGTGCTGCGGCGCTGGCCGAGGAGCGCGCAACGTGCCGACGTGCTGTAACTGGGGGCGCCTGCGGCGCTTGACCTGTCGCAAGAAAAACATGGAGTTTCGGCGGGCTTTTCCCCGTCGTCTGCAGCGGGGAGCCGTGACGTCAGTCTGCTTAGACGCCCCGATTGGCTCGCGCGCGTGTCGCTTCGATGGCGCCCGCGCTGGGGCCCCCTTTGTTTTGGTCCTGCGTTGTTGCGGCACGTGCCCATCTCTCTCTGGCATTTGCAGATCCCGCGAGAAATGCAGCATGTGGGCTTCTGCCGGTCCTGATTTGCAGAAGCCAAGCGGGCAGTTTTGAACTGGAACAGAGTGAGTACGCCTTCTCGGTCGGCTGCTGCAGTGGCGCTGACCTGTTGCGCCGCGTTGTCACCTTTGCATTTTGCGGGGTCTGCGCCGGGCTGCTCACGCGCGGAAGGCCGCGCGAGCAGCCCGGTCTGGCCGTTCGTGCACTGCGGCCGGTTGCACCGCTTGGCTTTGTGTGTGCGTGTGTGTGTGTGCGCGCGCGCCCGTCTGGATCGCTGACTGCGCACCTCGTCGCACGCTCCGAACGGAGCTTTGTTGATGCCCGGCGCCGTTCATTGATTGCGCGTCGTGTTGCCCGGCTTTCGCTGCAGTGCGCGCTTTGTGCCCCTCCCCAGAACACTTCTTACATTGTCTTGCGATGCAGGGAAGGGTCGCTCGCGGCGGGACACGTCGGATGGGGCTTTCGTCGGCGGCCTGTTTTCCAGCGCTGGCCATTTTAGTGTCGCCGATGTATTGCTCCCATTCTACTAGCTAGTGTCATTTTGCAGTGTGTGAAAGGTAAACTCGTTGCCAAGTCGTTGCTTATAGTAGTGAAACACGGATCACTTGTTCGAAACATTTGGCGCTTTCGAGCCTGTACCATGCGACAGCTTTGGAGAAGTATTCAGGGACACTTCATGGTCGAAGTTCGCATTCCCCCGCCACTTACTTGTAGTGCACATCGCCGGTTTCTATTTAGCTGTTCCAGGGTATACCGTGTAGCATACTTAATTACTGTGTTTCCTCAATCCTGATTTACGAACGAATTTTTGTTCTAGCGTGGAACAATCGAAAGGTTTAAGTAAATAAAGGAAGTAATGTATAACACGTGTGTGGCGGGTTTAATTTGAAAGGTCTAATGAAATATTTACGTAAGGGATGCGACAGTATGAAACACCAGATCTGCGTTTACAGCCGATATTTTTCTTTGTTCCCGACCTGAAAAAGCTTCATCGAGAGTATACTTCGGAGGCGCAGCACCAGCGAGAAAGCCAGTTTCTAACTCCCGGTACTTCAACAGAACACACGCGCGTCGTGCCAACTTTTAAGCTGTGAATTAAAACCGCTTTTTCGGGGCACTCGCCGTTTCTGTGTGCTCGCGTTCGTATTATTAGCGCCTCGTATTGCTGCCCCTCATAACTGAGGCCTATAAGTCGCTTCACATATAGTATGTCATACAATGTTTGTGCTAGCCGCAAATGCGGCGCGTGAAATGAACTGGTCTGGATCACCTGTATTAACTACTCATGTCAACACCTCTTGTCTACGAAGATCACGTTACTTGGCTAATAACATTAGCTGTGTTCTGCTATGAAACGTGTGCTTGTATGTTTTTTTTTTTAATTTTACAATCTCAAAATTCAGTGCACTTGGTTGACAAGAGGGTGACTTCCAGTCGAAGTGCACACATTGCTAGTCGAAGGTTCCTAATTCTAATGTACTCTGCAAATGTACAAGTCTAGGAGGTGATCTGAATGATTGTGAAGTTCTTAATAACAATTGCAATTAGTTTATTTATCGAAGTACTGCAGTGGTTTCTGTTTAAGGATAGTCTGCTTAAGCTCTATGCACTGTTGAATAGATGTGTGCAGAACTCCTTAACACTGATGGTACTGTCTGGCTTGTGCCTACCTGTACCATGGGCACAATCGTCAGTCAGTCATGCGTCTGTTCCAATATCTCTGTAGGACCCTGGGTACTTAGTCATAAGCCAGAAGTACCATGAGCAGGTACTGCAGGATTGTCATGCATGAAGCCTGCTTCTAACTATTGCCTGTCAATATAGTGCATATTGGAAGTTGCTGGTTGGTCTTCCATCAGGTTTTAAGCTCAGGTGTTTATATTCCTTGTTCAGTTTTTTTTTTTTTCGTAATGCATCATTGGGGCTACATTCGTTATATTATTTTTGGCATTGTTAATATGTGAGCGTCTGTATTGGCTGACTTTACTAGCCGTGTTGGGAAGCTCTGAGCATAACTCCTTAATTGTATGTGACAAGTGGGATTGGGGATAAACTTTCAGGGGTGTCGATGTTTTTTGTATGTGTTCATCTTTTGATAGTTGTGAATGTAACAGAAGTACTAGAGAAGTATTTGTAAAAATGGTGGGAGCTCCAAGAATTTGCTAAAAGAATTTGTCTGCTTTTTTTACATGCCTATGTTGATTAGGGTGGGGGTCACACTATTTTAATTTAAGGTGGAGTATGGTCAAAATAAAGATTGCATTATTTTGTGTTTGTTGTATTTATATTGTATGTGTTGTATTTTATGATTTAATACATTAATCAAAACATTTCCTGTTTATTATATTCCTGCCCTTCATTATCTTACAAAAATAACGACAAAGCAAATTTTAGTAAGTGCATCAAAACTGATAGGTCACAATGCACGGAAAGCTGTTGTAGACAATTTGAGAGGCTTTCACTCACCTGCGTTGCATGCTTGTATATTGGATGGCATGCTGCAGCATGTCTTCATACTGATAGAGTAATTCTTAAGTACAATGACATTTTGCAGCTGAGCGAGAATATTCGAGGGCTTTGTCCCACAATTCATATTCTTGATGAAACATTGCTGAAGAACATGACTCGAGGTTTTTCTCCAATTGTTTCTAGCAGCTGCACCATTTTGAAGCAGCAAGTGGCGACACCAGTCATGCTACAGTACACATGCAGTGTGCAAAACTTGCCGATAATACAACACTGCCAAAATTTTGTCAATCTTGAAGCAATGTGGTTATCTTGACAGGTGTATTTATTGTGCACCTTGATCACCTTGATATTTTTGTGTGGGTATGCAGTCAAATATTGGTGCTCGGAGGATGGGCTGGCTTTGCCAGCCATCTTAACTGTGGAGCACAATTGCAACTCTTTGCAATGACATTTTTTAGTACATGATGTCTGCAGCAATGGTTTGCTATCCTTATAATTAATGTGTTTCAGAATGCCTTCTTTTTGCATGTTTGGCATTGTATTTTAAACTATACTGAAAGCTTAATTCACGCTAAAGCCTTTCTATGTTCAATGCCACTATTGTTGTGAACTCTGTGAACTTCATTATTCGTACACAAGACAAGTATGAGCCTCGTAACAGCTTTAGCAGCAATACTTCCCAGTGGAATGGCTAACTTCGTTTATAGTGATGCCATGTATTTTACAGAAGCTTAGTGGATTGGGCTAATGCCTTTTTCATTAGCATCCCTTGGCCACCGGTAACAATATTGTAGTTAAGTAAAACATCATTGTTTGTTTTATTTAGTAACACCTCGTTATAACGAAGTGCAAGAGGGAGCCAGAATGAATTGTTATATCCATTACTTCGTTGTATCCAATTGCATGTACTGGACTACGGATCTATGGTGACTTCAAGGGGAATTTCACATAGTTTGTTATATCCTGTTTTGTTATGAGGTTTGACTATATCATTAATGAAATTGCTGATAATGAATTGCAATGCAAAATCTGCCAATATACAGTGCTTTCTTTGCTTTTTTTTTTTTCACACAATCATAATTGTACCTACTGAATCTGCCATATATTGTGACACTGACAGCAGTCTGACTCTTTAGCTAACAAAGCAGTCTGTATTTGGCAATTATGCATTGTGCTCCATAACTAAAAGTTGTATTCTGCTTAGTTGAAAAGTTTGAGTAAAGAAACAAAATTCGACCAACCCCATGCTCTACATGGTGTAATTGTATAAATTTACTGGTGTACAACAATAAAATAGGCTCATTAGTTTGCTTACAGGTGAGTCATGAACACATAGTGAAACCTGTTTTGTGCCATATTTCATGGCTTTCTCTTCCGTACACGTAGTAATGTAAGCTAGTAGTAGTAAGCTAGTAATGGCTGTGCAAGAATAAATGCTTGCTTATACGACTTATTGCCTCTACCCCCATTCATTATATTTAGAACAGTCAAAGGGCTAATCTTGTGGAATAAATTTTAAACTGGTACTGGCATCTTCCTTAATAACATTGCAGTGTCGGTACTTTCATTTAAAAATTTTCATACTGAACCACACACACAAAAAACTTAGCTATATAAAATGTGTTGCCCTATTTGATAAGAGTTTGTCTCATTTAATCAACATAGCTTTTTTTTTTTTTTTTAGATGAATGTTGTACAAGCTAGCATTGTGTAATGTATAATTCCCCCTTTTTTTTTTGCAAAGTGCTTTTCTTTTTTGCTGTAGACAAGTGTAAGCTCACTCAATCCTGCTAAATTGAGCTACACTGATGTATGAATATTGTGTTTGCATATTCTGCATTATATATGAAAGGTACACAATGTGCACCGTTTACAGCTTAACGCATCATGGTGGCTCAGTGCCTATGGCGTTCTGCTGCTGGTTTGATTCCCTGTCATGTCGGCTGCATTTCAATGGAGGTGAAATGCAAAAACACTTGTGGTGCTTATATTTATAGGTGCATGTCAAAGAATCCCAGGGGGTCAAAGCTAATCTCGCCACTACAGTGACTCTCTTAGACCCTGTGTTGCTTTGTGACATTAAAACCCACCAATCACTTGAATCAACTCTGCCCAGCTTGTAAGTTGAAAGAAACAATGTTTGAGCTGGGTTTAGGGTGTAGGTAGTCTAGCTACATGTTTTGTATTATGATTAAATCAGACTATTTCTGTAGGAGACATACCTAGCAATATTTGGAAACACTGATACTGCTTCGTTTCTGTTGTTCGGCATGTACAACATTTGTGAGAAGCTGACACTGTGTTAGCTGCTGTTAGCTGTTAGGTGCTGCTGTTTGAACTAGGAACTTGGCATGTGATGCCGAATTTTTGGTTGCATGTTCTATTTTTCAGTAATTGGAGAGACTTTTCAGGTAGCTTCCTACATGCCTCAGAGATGTGTTGCGAATGCAGACGCAGGTGTTGGTGACTTGAGTAATGCTGTCATTAATTGCCACGAAAATATTCTGAGTTTAAGCATCCAGAAAAATTTGCAGTGCATGTCATGACTTCCACAGGTTATATGGTACACATTGCTCACATGAGTAACTGCAACTTCCGGTCACCAGTTTGGCATGTTAAGTTGCTGGTGGACATCTAGAAAGGGTTCCAAGTACTATAATTATAATAAAGCACCAAGCAACTGTCAATGGCAATGGCTTGTGCAAGTAGTCATACTGCTGCATAAAGATCATAACTCCGTGTTAACTTTGACAGTACAATGTTTTTAAATCTGCCATCTTGTCATTGGGTACTTCAAATTTGCTTTAAGGCTGTAGTTGTAAATGTATTGTGCTGAATGGCACAGAATATTGAATAAGATAGTTAGCCATTTACGTTATTTGTGCGCATGGTGCTTCAAGAAACATGGTCTGCCATTTATGCATGTGCAGTTTTTGTCATTTTGGCTGGGCTGTGTATTATTTGTTCACATGGTTTAGGAAGTAGCCTTATTTCCAAGAGAGTCAGCACTCATTAAAGCCAAGGAATGTTTTGGGGAATTACCTTGGTCAGACTGCATTGGTCTTTTTTCTTGTTTTGCTTAACTTTGAAAGTGTGAAAGAATGGTTTGAGCAGGGGGTAATTGAGTAGCAGGTGGGGGTGTGTGCAGGCAAGAGCCCTCGGGTGAGCGCGCCAGCCGGTCAGTGGTGTCACACCTGTCATGGACAAGAAGAAGCCCCTGAAGCGGCCGCGCATGGACAACCCGCCACTGGGTGCACGGGGCCCCGTAGCCAATGGGCCATTGCATGCTCGGCCCTTGGTGGCACTACTTGATGGCCGTGACTGCTCGGTGGAGATGCCCATCCTCAAGGACGTAGCCACAGTGGCCTTCTGCGATGCCCAGTCGACGCAGGAGATTCACGAAAAGGTGCTCAATGAAGCAGTGGGTGCTCTCATGTGGCACACCATCACACTCACCAAGGAGGACTTGGAAAAGTTCAAGGCCCTGCGCATCATTGTCCGCATTGGTTCTGGTGTCGACAACATTGACACAAAGGCGGCTGGGGAACTGGGTAAGCATTGCATGGGTTGCTAGTGCTAGGCTGGCACTTCATACAGTCTTGATGCAGGCATTGCTGTGTGCAATGTGCCGGGCTATGGAGTTGAGGAGGTGGCTGACACAACACTCTGCCTGATTCTCAACCTCTACCGGCGCACCTACTGGCTGGCCAACATGGTGCGTGAGGGAAAGAAGTTTCAGGGTCCGGAGCAAGTACGCGAAGCTGCCCAAGGCTGTGCCAGAATTCGAGGCGACACTTTGGGCATTGTGGGTTTGGGTAAGTGAGCCAGTGCTCTGGCCCCTTGCCTGGTCTCTAAGTGGAGTGTGGTGTTGCAGGGCGTGTTGGGACTGCTGTAGCACTGCGTGCCCGGGTCTTCGGTTTCAACGTCATCTTCTATGACCCCTACCTGCCTGACGGCATTGAAAAGTCACTGGGGCTCAGCCGGGTGTATACGCTGCAGGACCTGTTGTTTCAGAGCGACTGTGTGTCGCTTCACTGCACGCTCAATGAGCATAACCACCACCTGATCAACGAGTACACAATGAAGCAGATGCGGCCCGGAGCATTCTTGGTCAACACTGCACGAGGAGGACTCGTTGACGAAGCAGCACTGGCTGCTGCCCTCAAGGATGGCCGCATTCGGGCAGCAGCATTGGATGTGCACGAAAATGAACCGTACAACACCCTTGCCGGTAAGTTTACTATTGTTATTGATTTAGATGCTTTATTGTGCCTTGATATTGAATATGGCTATGGTATATGCAGCATGAAATTGGCAAACTGAATGGCAAGATACTGTGCACACATTACTAGTCTTGTATTTGCTTCATGCCCATAGCAACAGTATTATATACGTGGGGAAACCTTGAAGCATTGTTTTGTCAGTGCTTCTGTAACACTTTGTGATGAGGAATTTTATACTTTCAAACACCTAGTAGCATGTTATTCTGAATAGTGTGCTAACAACTTAAGAACAGTGACAAACTGTTTTGAACAGCACTTTGTTGTCACAGTTATATTTAAAAAAATGTGAAGGAATAGTACAGAAGCTACATCAGTATTAGTTGAAACTGTAGAAACCGTATTGTGACAAATTTCCACTTTGTCAGTCTAGCTACACAAGCACAAAAAGATGCAACTCTAAGTTCAAGCAATAGTATGTGCACTCAAGCTAAAAAAAGTTGCATTATTTGCATGCATGCTGTTGACCTGCTGTTCAGTGCATGTTTCCTACTCAAACTTGGTTGATATATAGGGCCTGTGTTGCACTGGTCTGCGTTAATAAATCATAGGTTTAAAAGTGGTGAATAATTAGCATGACTAGATAGCATTGGACAGAAACTCTGATGCAGCCCATTCTTTGCATGGTTAACTATAATAATTCAGAATTCTTGAAAATTGTGAATTCAGGTTTTGTTAGGGTCTGTATTTTATCTCCCCACGACAAACTTGAATTAACTGAATGAGCCATAGACTGTAGCATGCAGGTACTTCTGTTGACTGGCCTTTAGTTTTCCCCAAGAAACATAGTATCAGCAATATGCTATATACACTGACGGGACTGTCCGATTTTGAAGGACCTGCTTTTGTGCTACGTTCCAGCTGGCCTACACAGGTGTTGCGATTATTCCAGCATACCTAAAAAGAGCAGTACATTTTCAACATCCTTTATGTAAGCAACCCTCGTACCACAATGAGAGTACCATGTCAAGAAGGCACACTTGAGATCGCTCTGATGCACCACTCTGTCTGCACGAAGGCAGTGCCACTTTTCAACTCGTACCAACTGGAAATAAGAGATTATTCTGTAACGCGAAGTTAGGTGACCGTAAAGTGAGAAAAAAATATTTTGTGTTGGTATATATGTATTCTTGATTCATGAATAACAATAAAAAAGGAAATAAACTTATCAGAATAAAAAAATTAGATGATCTAATAGTTCAAGGCTTAGAATATGTGCACACAAGAATATTTCGCAAGTCTCAAATGTTCCTGCTCTTACACTAATATTTACATCCATAGCATAATCGAACTGCATAGGTGAGCACATTCAAGAAAACTGTGGTTGTGTGCCCATCAAAAAAGCAAAACTTGTGACAAACTTTCGCTGATCGTCATCTTATCGACAATCAGATGCAATTAGATATCGTGAGTCCCCCCCCCCCCCCCAGAAGAAAAGGAAACACAGGCACGGCGGCATCCTTCCTTTGCTCACCCCTGTGAGCACTAATTGAGTGAGAAACAGGTGGCCACCCTTTCAGCGATTAGTTACAAGATAACCATCAGCTTTGCGAGTGCAAGCCGAAACCGGCCGCAGAACAAAACCGAAACTGCTGTCCATGCGCGCCAATGCACGAGCAGTAGTATAGAGACACGCCAGAGCAAACCAGCTTATTAAACAAACCATGCAATGAAAACCGAGGGAGGGAGGCGCTAGAAAAAAATTCCCCTGTATTCCCACATGAGGCAGCACATGCCAGAAAAGAAAAAAATTAGGAAATTGGCACGCTTTTTAAACGTACAAGCGGCACCGTAAATATACGGCATTGACCATTTTGGACTTGTTCGTGGTGCCGTATATTTACATCATTGACCCTGAAAGGGTTAATGTTAAATTGTGATAAATTAATGACTTCTCCAAGGCAGCATGTTGTTCCTGCAAGCTACGTAGCACTAGTAGTAGACTGCTAGCTGAAATGCCCTGAGGACACTTCTGTACAATAGAGGGGTCGATAATGCGCGGTTACATGTTGATTTGTTTGCTGGCATGACTGCTAGGTATTAGTTGCTGATTTCTGTAGGTGCAGTGCGTTTTTTTTTTTTGTCCCCTTTACCCCTTGTCTATACATTGGGCATGTTCATTTCAAGAAACTTGCAGTTTTCCTTATCTGATTACTAAATCATCAGAGCGATGCACTGATTTACATCAGCATGTATGTTTACTGCTTCGTTTATCGATCACTTTACCCACAGTGCCACAAATGGCATTACAGTGGGAAGGATATAGTACAATGAAAGAAAAAAAAATACAGGTGAATTGTCATGTGCATTAAACATTGTGAACACACACACACACACACACACACACACACACACACACACACACACACACACACACACACACACGAAATGAAACACTGCAAGAATGAACCATAAGAATAGAAAGCATTAATTTTTAACATAACCATACGTCATAGGGCCTAGTAATTACGAGAATGTATTCTTTGTATTCGATAGAATTCTCTTTTGCATTAATTACATTGCCCAAGTAAATGCCACTACTGAAGCAATGAAAAAGTTATTTCTGGTGGTGGTGGCAACTTCTCATGGTAGTTGGTTCCACTCTAAAATATTCCAGGGGGAAAAATGACATATTAAATAAGTTTTGCACTTTATTTCTTTAATTTTGTTTACATGGTCTTGTCGTAAAGACACATAACTGGGAGGAAGTAAATACGTTGCACGTGGTATACCTGTTCGAGATTGAAAAATGTTATGCGGAAATTTCAGTCTTAGCATTTTCCTGTTTCCCTAATGAAATCCAGCCAAGGTTCTCCATAGCACACGTTACACTGAACTGTTTTGTGTAATTTCTGAAAACATATCGAACCCCTAAATTTTGCACTCTTTCTATTCGCTGAATGTCATTTTTGAGCCAAGGATCCCACATAGTACTGGCGTATCCAAGTTTGGACCTAATATGTGCTGTGAAGATAGCTGTTTAATTTCTGAAGGAAACCGCTTGGTATTTTGACTCGGGAAACCTAATGTCTTGAATGCTTTGGCTGTAATTTTTTCAATGTAGCAGTGCCATGATAAGCGGGGGGTAAAGATAACGCCAAGGTATCTGCATTTGCACATGGGAATTAGCTGAGTAGTAGTCGTAGGCTGATAACTTTTTTGTAAATGACATGCGCACTTTTTTTTGCACATTGATATACATGCCCCAGCGCTGCACCACTCACCTACGCTGATCATATTGCAGAACTGCACAATTCTGTTGATTAATAATAATGCAATAAATTATACAATTGTCTGCGAACAGGCGCACATGGGAAGATAGGTCAGCATCTATATCATTCATATAAATTAAAAATCGTGGTGGACCCAAAATGGACACCTGCTGTACTCATGTGACTTCCTCATGAGATCTTTTGCTAAGAACTATGCACTGACTTCTAGTACTTAAACTAAGTGATTAATATTATACCATGAAAGTTTTTCAAGCAATAACTGATAAGGTACAACATCAAAAGCTTTCTGGAAATCCAAGAAAACAGCTTCAATGGAGCAACCCATGTCTAATGCACTTGCTAAATCGTGTGGAAATTCAGTGAGTTGGGTGATGGATGAAAAAGCCATGTCTAAAACCATGTTGATTAGGGCTTCGCGATGTGTAGGTGTCAAGGCGGTTCATAATATTATTAAAAAAGGATGTGTTAAAAAAATGTTACAAACGCAACTTGTTAAGGAAATGGGTAGATAATTTGATACAGTACTATGTGGACCTGATTTGTGTATAGGTACAACATTGGCTATTTGCAGGTATCGAAGACACTCCTTGTTTGCTTCAAATATAATGGAGAATGCACACCACTAATATAGAACAATGTGAAAACATTGCAAAACATGCAAATGTGTGCATCTGAGCTTCGTCTCTTTTCCTTGATATGTCTGAATGGCTGGGAAGCTTCAACAACAGTGACCTAGATACCTTAGCATGGGTTATATGCGATTCTGATAGATGATTCACTTTTTGTTAATTTCACCATGCAGTTTGCGCATTCCTTAAAGGGCCCCTCACCAGACCCCATAGCAAATTTTGGTTATACGCTGGAAGTTGTCACATGTCCTCTAAGGAGTTTTCTGCCATAAAAATTTTTTTCAGATCGGCTCGTTAATAGCAGAGATCGAAATATTTCACTGCCGCGAACCCATGATTTCACAAGGCGAGCTCCACTGCATAGCGAGGCACTCTCTTGACTCCCCTGTCTAGCCTCTGCAAACGAAATTCCTTCCGTGTTCTCCCATACCAGACCTCGAGGATCGTGTGACGTGTACGTCACGAGCCCTGCCTTCATTTTCTTTTCTAGTTTTTTTTTTCTTTTGGTTTTTTTCTCCTCTGCTACGCATTTTTGCTGACGTCATTGCCCGCAAACTTTTGTGATGTCTCATTTCGCACAACGTACAATTTTGTGCGCTATGCACATAGACACATGACTAGCGGTATATTTCAATGCTGCAGAATACTGAGGCAGAACAAGCAAATCGCAGAGCATGATCATGTGCTGGAACACGGTAGGAAATGGCATAGTTTTCTGTCCTTGCGGTAAACAAAGCAAGGACAGAATAAGTTTTGCTGGCTGCAAACATGACTGGCACAGAAGCGGCTACCGCTATTGATAATTGGCAAAGCAGAAAAGCCGAGATGCTTCAAAAGCATAAAGAAGCTTCCCGTAGACCATTGCTCTAATCGAAAGGCGTGGATGACCTCAGTGATATTTCTGGCTTGGCTTTTGCGAACTGGACCGCCGCTTTTGTGCGAAATCGCGCAAAGCGCTAGTTGTTCTAAATAACTGTAGTGCGCACAATAATGTGTCGGTGCTGATAAACATACAGCTGCTTTTTTTTGCTGCCTAATACAATGGCTTCCCTGCAGCCTCTGGATCAGGGAGTGATTCAGTATGTGAAAGGCTGACACAGAAGACAAGTGCTTGAGCGCATGTTGCTCTGCATGGAGGCAAAGAAAAAATATGATGTAGCTCTGCTCAGTGCAGTGCGCATGGTGGTGCATGTGTGGAGCAACACGCCGCCCGCAGTTATTGCAAACTGCTTCTGACACAGCGGCTTTGTCTGTGATGGTGATTCTTTGGAAGGTGGGGATGCGGATGTTAACCAAAATGCCAAGGAAAATGACAGTCGCTTCGACAGACTTCTGCCTCCGGATGTCCCACTGGACGAATACATCCACATCGATAGTGGCATTGCTGTTGCCGGTCGCCTCAATGACGACGAAATACTGGATGTACTAGGCAACGAAGAGCCCGACTCTGATAGCGAAAATGCGCCCGTCATGGATACGTGTGAAGTCCCGCGCCGCACTGCTAAAGAAGCCGATGACGCCCTTAAAGCTTTAGAGTACATCTGTGTTGTTTATACCGACAGTCTGCGCTGACTGCACCAGCTGTAAGAACTCCGAAAAATTGTGCTTTCCGCGCACATTTCTTGCTCGCAACAATAACCAGTTATTTCATGAAGTAACGGTATGTTGATGCTTTAGGCATTTTTTGAGTTGTTATTGTCAACCTCGTTAATTCGACATTCGGTTAATTCGGACATTTTCTCCACTCCCGTGAAATCCGAATTAATGGGGTTTTACTGTACATCTCCCTTGTTTCGGTGCGAAGTAAAACAAAAAACATGCAGACATTCTGTCTGTGTTTTATTATTTATCTGAACTTCAAGTAACAGATCACCCAAATAACAGATGTCGCCTTGAATAATTCTCGAAGTCAAATTTCACCATGAGCTGTTACACTACGTCACTGTCCAGCTTAAAGCACAGTCGCCACGAGAGAAACCACTAGAAGTGTTGAAAATACTAGAAGTGTTGAAAATACTAGAAGTGTTGAAAATACTAGAAGTGTTGAAAATACTAGAAGTGTTGAACTGTTTATTTCAAATCATATTAATGGTTTAAAATGGTTAGTAAGTTGCCGTAAGAGGAAGCGAGCTACACTTTATGCTGCAGTGATTCTCTCCTTCATTCTTCAACTAGTACCTGCAAGCAATATTCCTCTCCTGCCATTTTCCATATCTGAGCCAAGGACCAGCCTCATTCAATTTTACCTAGATTCCCGCCTTCTTTATTTTGTCAGTCTTCTTCCCCTGAACCACAGCTCATGTTTAAGAGGCAGTTGTGTGTGCTTGGCATTTCAGAGGAATCTGAGTTCGTGTTTTTGCTGACTATTTATGCAGTACGAGCACTGTGCATCTGATACATGGTGCCATTATGCGTAATCATCTCGCTCATGGCCAGATTTCCTCTTCCTAAGAGTAAAGCACACATGTTACTATTTGTATTCTTGGCTGTTTTCACTGTATACGCAGGTGTAATAATTTGCAAACACTATCATCTCGTGGAATCAACATGCGATGTTTGTCTTTTTGCAATGCCCAAATCTTGTTTGAACTTTGCCGTTATAACAGGCCACACTGTTGCTCTGGGCATGTTATCTTTTTCATGAATGATGTCAATCTGAAGTCCCCACAATCCTGAGCTACTTCTATCACCTTAATTTAAATATCCGCTTCCCCCCCCCCCTTTTTTTTTTATTGCCGTGCATCTGGAAACATTATTGAAGGTTACTGGGGCTTTTGCCTAGTGACTTCTGTTATTGTGCCAATGTTCCCGAAAAGTGTTCCCAGCAAGCCAAAAAAAATCTTTGCACGTGGTGGCACAAGCATCCTCCTATTCCTTACAATTTTTTGCGAATTCACAGGTGAACTAAACGCAAACTAAAAACGTTGTCGAAAAATGTTTCTGCTTGTTCTAATATGCTTCACATTAAGTAAGTTTCATGCCTCTTTTTCTGCTGTCCACAAAAAAAAAAAAATGTTAAAAATTCCAAACATGCCCCAAATCAGAAAAATTTGGTAATTTTGATGCGTCTTGGCGCATTTCATATTTCACGCGAAAACTTGAAGAAAATAGAATGTTCTCTTTCCAACATTTATGCAAAATATAATCTCGCATGAAACGCAAGAAAAGAAAAAATTGCTAAACAAGTTCTTCAAAAAGTCATTTTCAAGTTCCAATTTTAGAAAGGATGGAAATCTGTTTTTCAGGAAAAACTGTGCGATATTTTCTCATTTGCTTTATTCACAAATGTAATGGACCAAAGTGGCCCATGTTGAGTGTGCTGGCCTTAGTACCTTTGTTAGTTGTCTGTCAATTTCCATTGTACCCAAATCTAGCTCCAATTTCTTGTCTACTTGAGAACTTCACTCTGGCAGCATCTTTTCAAGAAAAATGTCAGATTTTGTCTAGCATGTGTAGGGGGTTGGGGGCTGCAACCCCCTAAGAGCTAACACGTTCAGAGTTTGCAGTCTCCATTATTCGCATGTCAACAGCATGCGAGACACAGCGAGTGCATGTTTGCCAAAGTCCACCTAGTGCACACAGTAAATCACCTGTAAGCGGCCCTGAGGCAGGCTAATCCGGAAGCAATGGAGTGCTTCCATAATTGGCAGGTGCGCCATTATGGAGCTACTCTTTCACATTCTGCTACCCATCCCCCATGTGCAATGGATACTGGAACCTTTTTTGGCACCACATTGTGCGACTTGCACTATGCCTTTCTGAAAACTTGTCAGTCATTTCTCGAGCCGTTTGTTTGGTTTCACGTTATCGCACATTTTCTGCGTCACTCACAGGTGTCTTCCTGCCTTACCTCAACCTTCGCCTCTGCCTTTCAGCTGTCCGAAAAAGTTCAGTGCGGCATGACTGAGCCAAAGACTGCCGAAGTTACCTACTTTGTTATTTTTGTCAGCACCTTGTTGACACGCTTTCCCATGCAGAAAACAGCAGAGGTCTGGCACCTTGAGACATGGTGGTGCCAGATGGACATTGTGCTTCGATAATGTCTGGCCCACACGTTTTCATAGTGAAATGCTTTAGACAGCCTTGTTCATGAAACTGTGAGACATTCTAGAGGCTCAGTCATGGTGGCAACGCAGAAAAAGCAACAAAGAGTGCATTGCTGTTCAATATAAACATTTCGAATTGGTCCAGCTGTTCACGCTATGCATGCGGCACATAGTTAGGTCCGAGTATTCTGTGCTGATTATTTGCGCATTCACAAGATTGCCAAGAAAGAAAGCATTTGTGTTGCGTTAACATTTCGGATGTTACCTCCCTGCGAAAGCTACTGCCAGAGGCTGAGGATATTTGCGACACCGAGGAGGTCTGCCAGCACTGCTTATGTGCCTCAAGGAAATCCTGTCTTCAGCTAGTGATACCCGCAATGAAAAAGACCAGGTATTTCTTGAGGAAGAGGAAGCGGTTGATGACTTGAACAGGTACGTCCACCTTTCTTCAGATGTTTCGCCATTGAAGCCACCATCTTCCATTCACAAAAGCAGCAGACAATCTTAGGTATAGAGAAAATGGGTCGAGATTGAAAGCTTCGTGGCAACGAAGATGCCAAACTTTAAGCACTGCATACGGAAGTGTCAGTACACCTGAACCGTCTGTGACAGAATGTTCTGCATTTGCCAGTTGGTTAAATAGATTGAAGCAAGCGTACAAGGCTTCAAGGTCCTGTTGAGAGCGCATCCGTCTGTTGACTGTCGTGCATCCAGAAGTTGAACACAAACGCGTTCAAGAGGCAATCCCAGCTGTCGCAACGTACATGCTCAGAAAGGCCCAAAGTTTCCACAAGAAGCATGGAATGTGATCAGATTTTGATCAGTACATGAGGTCAAGGTTAAGCCCATTGGATTCACCAAGGACGAAATTCACCAAGGACGGGTGCTGTTGGCAGAGCCCGAACGAGGACATTGTGTCGGTCATCGCGAACGGTGAGAAAGAGTACGTCTCAAAATGGTTTATAACACATTCTATCTGTGAGAGGTTCCAGATGTTCAAAAAGCAGCTCGCCCCAAAAGTGCCATCGCCCTGTCAGTTTTACAGCCTGTGTCTAAAGTGGGTGCTGCTCGCAACACAAGAGGAGGTTTGCGTTTGCGTCTTTTACACTAATTCGTACCTTTGTGTCTGTGCTTGAGAACGTAACTGGCATGGCAATCTCATCGGAAGGCGTGAAAGCATTGTGCCTTTGCGGCTCCCCAACCACAGATTGTACGTTGGATGAGTGTGAGCACTGCCCATAAAGTGAACGCCTCACTTTGACCAGTCTGGGAATGGTTGACAAGCACGAAGTCAATTTGCTGTTTCGGAAAGCAGTGGCTTGACCAAGAAGACGTCTCCAAACCTCTTTATGAAGGAGCTCAACAAATGGGTCACCAAATGGATTCTTCACGAATACATACGCCACACTCAAGCTGCTGCTATGAATATGAGGCAAAGAAGCGGGAGCAGCGTAGAAGCATTCTCCTGCATTTGATTTCGCGGAGAACTGGACTGTCCTTCTCTCAAGTGAAATACAATCATACCATTGGCACAAGAAACAAACCTCCGTTTTCACCTATGTCGCCATGGCATGGAAAGCGACACACAGCTTTGCTCTTGTAAACTAGGACATGCATCACAATGCAGTATATGCCTGCTACGTCCTGGCTAGAGTGAACGAAGTGTTAGATGAAAAAAAACTCCCATCTACTGTCGCGTAACATTGGTCAGTGATGGTGCAGCAAGCCATTTTAAATATAGGTTGTGGGGTCTCTTACACCCGTGCTCTTAGGACAAAGGAACGACAACACAGTAGTGCAAACAATCACAAGGGCATTTATTGCACCTTTCATAGATCAATGCCTGCTAGCCGAGTTGCTATCCACAAAACATGCCGATGGGCGCGCGACAAATCTAGAAGTCCGACTTACCGCGACTGCATAGCAAGCGAATATGTTCGCCCCATGCTGGATCCCAACGCCTGGTCGTTCGCGCGTACTGTCACGCGAATGGTGGCGCATTCCAAGGCGGCCACGCGAGGCGGTCTCGCAGAAGCATGGGTCGGCGGCGCGCGGGATGTCCACGCTGTTCGCCGACCCGCCGGGGAAAAGCCAGCCTGTTCTCCCCTGCGCCCCCCAAGTAACCCTGCCGTGAGGAGGCGTTAGCAGCGCAACACTCGCGCCATCTCTCGCACTTGCGCCCCAACCACATCGACCGCCGCGGACATCACGCAGGCCACGCGGCGAAGCCGGATTACAGGAGACGCGCCATGCGAGAAAAACATATCAGGGGACGTGCGAGAGTCGCGCATCCCCACAAGGTACCAAATGTATGAGGTGGATGTTTTCCGCTACCGGGCAAAGGAAGAATGCCTGTGACGCTGTGGGTGAACTCCTTAAGCACCAAGCTTCCCTGCACAACCTGAGGTCTGGAAACGCCGCTCCCATTCGGTTGGCACATGAGATGGTCTTCCAACTTAAGGGCAGCCTTAAGAATGTGGGTCTGCTTCATGCACCTGGTACAGCCATCGAGAAGCATCGTCAGCAGAAGTCAGTGCCGTAAATTCGGTCTTGGCATGTGTGGATGTGTGCCCATGATCAGTCAAGTGGAGATGCGCTGTCCGTCGCGAGAACTGCCACTAGCAAGCTGACGGTCATTGAACCCTTTTAAACACTAACTACAAAGGACACGCAATAAATTTGTTTGAGCACCAAAGGTAGTGTCGAGTTTGTTCTCTTGTGCCCCAGAAAACAAAGAAAACACATTCTCGGTTCTTATCACAATAAAAAAAACAAGGTAAACGTTCCTTCATTTTTGCTAACCACTGCCTTTTTTTTTTTTTTAAGTAAATGTCAACAAACCGGAACAAGTCATTGCGGGACTAAAGCCAGCACACTTAACATCGGCCATTTTGGCCCATTATAATTTGTGAATAAAGCTAATGAGGGAACATATTATTGAACCCACGTTTTCCACGACGTTAGCGTACTTCCATGCAAAATTTTTTAGTTGGAACCGGTTTTCGTTTACTTTTTGAAAATGAGGTTTTTGAAAAAATTTAACTATTTTTTCTTCTCCTGTTTCATGTAGGAAGATATCTTGCATAAATATTACAAAGAAAATGTTCTGTTTGGCACTTTTTTTTTTTTTCAGGTTTCTGTGTAAAATAGAAAATGCGCCAAGACACATCTAAGCTGCCAAATTTTTCTAATTTGGGCTGTGCTTCGAATTTTTTAACATATTATTTGTTAGTGGCCAGCATAAAAAAACGTATGAAACTAATTTACTGTGAGGCATATTAGAATGAGCAGAAACATTTTTTTGACACGACGTTTTTAGTTTGCATTTAATTCGGCCATGAAATCTCAAAATATTGTGGTAAGCAATAATAGGACAATAGTGCCACTAAAGCCCCTCCATACACGTTTCCGCCGACCAGGTTAAGTACCACCAACCTGCCCTCCTCCTCCATGCTCCTTTCCCACTCACCCCCTTAGCTTCCGGCGTCAAGCGGAACTTACATAGCTGCAGCTTCCTGTTCCAAGTGGAAGTGACATTTTGTTTTTTAGCGTTGTTTACTTTCGCATCGCTGGAGAGGCTTTAATTGCACGAGCTACGGTTGAAACTGTGAATGCGATTCCATCCAATAACCACCGCCTACTGTAACCAGCGATCTGCTCGTGTTCGCTGCTTTGCGTCAACCTGCGACGGGTTGTGGCACGAGCGACAACGTACAGTGGAATGTAGTTCCTGGGCGCTTGGAGACCACTGCCGTTTTTCGTGCATTTGGACAACAGCTACCGCGAACTACTACTTCAGCGGAATACAATAGCTTGTCCCCTTTGCATTCTTATCGTGACTGCCACAGCTCTGCTAAGCACGCGCGGGCATTCTCACCATTGTCTAACAGCAGTCAAAGCGGAAATTCCCGCAGCGCAACTCCAGGAAGCGGAAACGCCGGAACCGGATTTGGTGTGAGGGGAAAAGACCGGGCACAACAAAGGTTGTTGCTACTTAAGAAAGCGGCGGTGGCGTGTAGATGCAGGGGCTTTAAGTACCACCACCTTCATTTCCCCCCCCTTTGCGGGGCCGCTTTTCGGGAATAAAATTTTCGGTGCTCTTCAGTCTATTGTTCGACCATGCTTTAAAAAAAAGCAAATTGCATGCCAAACTTCTTTGTTGTCCTTTGTTCATTCTCTAATCCAGCAAATGACTATTTCATCCTGTCATTCAGCGTTGGCCAAAGATATTTAGCCAGAAACTAATACTGAAGCTCGGCAAGAAAAAGAAATACTGCTGTGTTCATAAAGGGTTTTGTTAGTGAAATAGTAGTGTAGTTAGGTGCAACTTTAGAAAAAAAGGAAAGGCCCTGCCCAGATGCGACGCGTGACAGCCGATTGCTTCTGCGACTAAAGTGGTCCCGCTCAAAAAACCCTGCTTCTAAAACGCGCAATTCTGGGTATAAACAAAGACTCATATTTTGATGACTGGTTTGGTAGAGATTTCATGATTTGTATGCTACAGCATGTCGGATCGCAAGAAAAATAATCCTGTGCCTTCTACAATGCTGCATGTCATCTGCTTTTTAGCTTCATTGCAAGGGATTAAAGAAGAAAGCGCAGCTCTACATGTACATGTACACAACACATTTACTACTCGTTTTCAGGGCTTAAAATAAATTTGTTGCTATTTAACGAGTATTTAAAAACACTATGGAAGAAACATGCAGAATGTTCCTAGCGGTGTGCTGCTGCGGGATCCTGTTTTCAGACGAAGCGTAGCGTCAGCGATGCTTGTTGCAATCTTTCATCGCTTTCCGTTCCAAATGCATTCCATTTCAGCTGTACGCAACACTTAATGTGACACTTCTTTGGAACTTTAGGCTGTAGAGGCACTTCCAGGGTGTCTACCAACCAGGAATTCTCGGGGATTTTGAATAGTCTGGAAATACACGGGGACTTTGTGGTTCTATCAGGGATAATTAGCCGTAGTATTATTGAACAATAACGAAAGTCATGCTAAATGCTGCCTTTGAGTAACAGAGAGGGATCGTAACAAATTGTCTTTTGACGCCATGTCGTTGGCTGGAGGAGTTGCCATTGTACAGTCAACGAGATTTTCAGGAGGCCCGTTTTTTCGGACATGCTAGATAATTCGGGTGGCTTCACTTCACCACCACATACCACATAGTCAATGTATAGAAACGTCTGAAATTTCGGATGCAAGAACCCTTCGGATGCAAGAACGGCCGGAGGTCCGAAATGACATTAATAAAATCTGCCACCGCCATTTCAATTATCTTGCATGCAAATATTCCGGCAGCTGTAGCCACCCCCGCGGCAATGCTAGTCCTAGCTGCCCCAACGTTCACTATTAAAGTGCAACTCCCGCTATTTTTTGGCCATGTCAAGGAAATAGGTTCCCGAGACCCCTCTGTCAACGTCTGATAGAATTGTTTTGCAAATTCGAAAATAAATTTAAATAAGCAAAAAAGTGCAAAAACGAAACCGAACCCTGACTAAGCAGCCGAGCGTAGCTCTTCGTGTGATGTCGCTGGGGTTTCCACTGGGGAAGGCGCACAAGGCATGCCGGTCTTGCCCGCTGGCAGCGAAGAGCAGACGCTCGGCTGAATCGTGACTGCACCGAATCTTCAGGTGACAATGTCAGCTGCATCAGCTCTTCGGATCTCTCAAATATCGACAGGTATGATTCTGACGAATTCAATAGCCACGAATCGCTGTTCGCATTCGACCTGCCATCACAAGTGCCAGTGCCCATGCGCTACATATCGTGCTGAAACATGAAGACCAAGGGTAGCCCAAACCACTGATTTTATACGTGCTGCTTGCTATTTTACATGTTATACCCCTTCTCAGGAAAACGCTTCACATGCTCACTGTAAGATGTAGGGCACGACTTTCCGCATTTGTATCGCATATGCGGAAAGCGCTGGCATAGCGCTGGCAGTTGAAAGCACCGCATGGTGCCTTTGTTTACATGAATCGGCAGGAGCAGCGACCACTTGTCGGTCACTTGAGATGTAATACTAGCTGCTCATCGTTGACATCAAATGATGTCAGAACATACCAAAAAAGGCAGGTTTTGTGCATGTAAGCACCGTTGCATCACTCGGAATCATGCTGATATGACTGACCACGCACCTTCGAAAACAGCGAGTGGGAGACTAGTAAGGGAGCGTTATGCTGCCTACTTATTATTCTTCGTATTCTCTTCATGCACACAATATATTCCGTAAATTGCGTATAGTGGACATAGATGAGGACTTCACGCACGTGATTGTTCATTTAGAGAACCTGTAGTTTTCTCGCAGAAACGCCGATGCCAGTGTAGACCGTTGGCAGCTGAACAAGGCAGTTGTTTACGTTGCTGCATCAAAGGGACCTAAGCTCGCTGCCCATTTGGGATACGAGGCAAGCAGTGCACCTTGGAACCTAAATAATGAGTCGGCGTGACAATACGTAAAAATACACCCTTCTTTGTAGTTGCATTTAATTTACGGAAGTGCTGGTGAGTGCGGCGGGCAGCTTTCCGACGAAAACGGCAACATACCGATCTCAATACTCTTTTGTGCCGTCGCTTGCGTTTTGTGTGTGCAGTGTACGAAATGAGCAATGATTTATTTCAAATCCATATGGGCAAAACTGAACCATAGTAGTAGTTTTATTCATACTTATGGCTTAATTAGCTTCAGGTCAGTCGCTCAGGTCTGCCAGCAGCAGACGCATGAACTACGCAACTGTGACATATAGGCTTAACCTCGGTTGACCGCGATCGGCATCGGCTCAGACTGCGTGTGCAAATGGTGAGGGCTGGAGTTCATGCAGCCAACAACGAAACAGCACTTGGCCCCCCCCCCATTACCTGCCGGTCCGAAGAGTAACTTCTCACGCGAAGCACTAACTCACGATCGTCGACTCCTCCGCGCTCGTGTCGCTATCGTCTGCATGATCCCGGCATGCTCCGAGTGGGACTCCCCTAATGTCATACACAATGTTGCCTGTAACTGAGGAACAGGTAAGGTAGCGTGTTCGAGGCAATTAAGTTCATTTGTAAAAAACCTGTGCAACTCTCAAACCTCTTTTTTTTTAGGACATGACGGGAGTGTGCAGAGGAACGTACCCAGCGAATTTCATCGACATCCGTTGACATAGACAAATCGCCGGAGTTGCCCTTTAAGCTTCTTGCTATTCAATGCTATGGTTTTCATTGAAAGAATTTGCCATTGTCAGCAATGGCACCAACTCCGCCTTTGTAATCCTCGTGATTGGCTTCGAAGCTCGGAAAGCACAGCACATTGCGTAATGCCTGTTCCCAAAAATCGGCTTTGTCTCAATACAGAAATGTGATGGGGTAAAGCATACGCAAAGTATTTTGGTGAGGCTTAACAAGCGTGGGAAGGGACAATTGTCACTGGACGCAGTAGGTACAGTCGCCGACCGTTTATTCGGACCTCACGGGGACTGCGGAAATGTCCGAATAAACAGGTGTCCGAAAAAGCAGATTAAGAAAAAAAAAAAATGAAATCCTTTATTTCCACGCACTTATTCGGGCTCGGCAGTAGGCTTGAAGATTGAAGAAATCATTAGTGTGCCGTTGCACGCTGTTCCGTTTACGCGCAGTCAGATAAGCCTGAATCTCGGAGAGGTTCGTGGAAGCACAGTCACTGCTTGTGCACGCTCCGCATGCGACGGCAGCGTACCACATGGTGCATCATCTTCCGACTCGGAGTCATCGTCCGGCGGTGCAGCAGAAACCTGACGAATGATCTCGCCGTCGTCGAGTTCTGCGCATGTCAGTACAGCAGTGTCAGCACCTGTGAAACTGTCAAATGAGACGGTGTCCGGAATCGCAATGCAACCACTGCGCAGGTCTCGGCAGAACATTTTCGGGAGCACATCGGAAGGCGACAAATCTTAGGCCTCCTGGCACCCGCTTGCCGGCATTCCCCAGCGCAGTCTGCGCGGGCACTGTCGGCACCATTAGACACTTGACGCGATGTTTCCGTACGCCGCGTTGGATCACCGAAACCTCGACACAGCACACAAAGCAAACACCACCGTGCCGACACCAGTCGCACAAACGAAAAACGTGGCCTGCTTGCAGCGTCGTGCGCGAAAGAAACAAATCAGCTGCTGGATTGTCTTGACATTGCTTACTAAGCTGAAACCGAAACTGCTGTACGGCCACTCTATCGAACCAGGCAGAAACGATGATGATGAGCGGGGATGTCCAGTAGCGCCACCATAGAGAAAGAAATTGCACCACTTCGTGGGGCAGCAAGCTCCGTTCAAAATGAAAATGGCGTTCAGCAAGTCGAACTATGCGCCGGTCAGAGTCTGTGCATGGTGCCCTCGATCGAGTTGGCTCAAGGAGCGTCCGAAAAATCAGACGAGAGGTTGCAAGGTGTCCGAACTTTCGGCAGGTGTTATACATTATGGTCTATGGGGAGAATGGCGGTGCCGCGAAGCTGACCGAATAATCGGGCATGTCCGAATTTTTGGAGTCCGGAAAATCGGTCGGTGACTGTATTTCTTAATTATACACGTGTGCACACGCTGTCTCCTGTCACGTTACGGGCACCGATATGCCTAATAAATTTGCTGGCAGCTTTTAAGAGCTTTTTCCGGACATGCCTGTGGCGATTTGAACCCCATGGGGGCAGTAAAACGCATGCATTTATTTTTTCTGATTGACCAATCTTTCGGACATTTTTGCGGTCCTGAGGAGTCCGGAAAATTCGGCGTTGACTGTGCAATTGTCCAAGAGGATGCTTCATATGGTCCATGGGGCAAATGCGCGGCGAAAGGAAGTGTGCCGCATCTTTGAAGGAGCTTGAGCTCAAAAATCAAAATGTTCGCTGACGCCGGGATGCAGGTATCTCTTACCCAAACCAAAATAAACTCTTTAAAGCAGTGAAACGCAGCACTGAGGCATTGTGCACGGGCCAACAGTATGTCAGAATAGTTACTGTTGACTATCAAGCTGCTGAGAGGGAATCTCACTTATGACAGTTTGGGCCTCATACCAATGAGCTTGATAGAAATGGCTCATATTCGAAAATGTTTGCTTTTATATGCATCTCTTTTTATTCATATTTTTGGACTCGATCTGCTTTACTTTTTTTTTTTTTTGAAAGATATTTTATTCGCTTTGCATTTTCCTAAGCCCTCCCTTCTCTTTCACACTGCTCCTTACCATTCAAAGTGGGTCAAGTCATTTAAAAAAATTTTTTAACATGCTTATTAGAAAGTGACAGCATCTTGTACGTTTTCTACAACACCTCTTGTACGTTTTTCGCTTATTTTGGCATTTGCGAAGACCAAGCCTTGCACCTTCTAAGCATCTTCAACTGTCAATTTATGACGTATGTAATCCTTAACGGTCACTTGTTTTAGCACCTCTTTAGTCAGAAAAGAGAACACTCAGCAACGCTTAAATCAATTGCCATCGAAGCGTGGTACTACTCGCATTCTCTCATGAATGGGCAGGAATCTGCCTACAGTATTCACTATTTTAAGTAGACGAAGAAGCAACAAAGTATAAGTTTTACGGAAAAAGGCCGAGTATGTCTTTAAATGTGCTCAGGACAACGTTTCAGACACCAGATTCTAATATACACACTACAAATAACAATATCTTTATTAATGGTTTGCTTAGTGACATAAGTTTAAAGTACATTTTCGTGCAGAAGAGTATAGAGTAAACTGTGTATAAGTGACAAAGCAAGCTATACAAGTTTTACGTCTGTTTCTTAGAGAAACTGAAGGCGACGATTGACCAACTCTTGGGCGCAAGTTGCGCTTTTCTGCTGTGGGTAATTGACATTTCAGTAAACGTGCGGATCGGAGTACTGGAAGCGGTTGCAACACGGATGGTTTGCCTCCCATCACTCGAGCAAATTGCTCCACTTTTATGCTTCACCATATTGCATAGTTGCAGCACGGCGAGGCCAACTCGGAAACGCATGCGAACAAATACCAAAACTGTAAAGATTGTTGCCAACAAGGCTTTCAAGCTGTTAAAATTGACGCTTGCACAATATTCAGCGTTGTGAACCACATGAAGAGGTTTAGCCATTAAACATTGGACGACTATATGTTTGTTCTGCGGTGCAACTGCACAAGTGATCTGCTTGAAACACACATTGTCCCATTGTAACAACGCAGTATCAAAACAGTGGGCCATGAACTTTTTATTGGGTGAACTCTGAGACCATGGCAAAAAGAGAAAGAAAAGGAGCGATCCCTTAACTAGGGTGTGTGGCGGCTGCTGATTTGGGATGGCTTCAAAGAGTGATGTCAGGGCCTCTCCTCAGTTGTCTTGCCCGTAGCAATTACGAACTCCAGGGCTCCCATTTTGTGGCAATGCCTTTTTCGAGCTTTAAAGTATTCACGAGTGGATCAGAGCTATGCTCCGCTGCTCAGACCACTAACATACTCTAACATACTCCACTAACATACTCTACAAGATGGAAAAAATTATAAGCATTAGAAAAAAACATGCTACAACATTAGGCTCAAGTCGAATCTTCGTTACCGTACCGTATAAAAGTCCCTAGGTGTGATAACATTGCTCACCATATGCTATGAGTGGGGCACAGCGTGCCAGGATGAGCTGAGGATGGGGGCTTGATGTGTTCCGTCCTCTTGTGTGCCCCTAATGTTCAAGGTCTTGCGATCAAGTGCAGGCATGCTTGAGTAGGAAGTCGGCGCACAGCACCGGGATTAAGGGGGCACAAGGAGAGCACGTAAGCGCATGTCCCCTCCTCTAGCCCAGCTGGGGCTGTGTGTGGCTCTCCGCACAGCTGAGTGCATATGCACCCTGCTGTATCTGGAGGTAATCTGCGACAGGCGTTTCTGCTGGGCGAGCCAAGATGGCTTGTTGCTTCATGTGGTCTGTCTTTCCTGCCTTGTGTTGGAAGTCGTGTAATCTCGTGTTTCGGAAGACACATTGAAGGGCAGCACAAAGCGTTTGCTCCCCTATGCCGGTGTTTATCACATTAGCGCTGTCGGTGGGTGTTTGGGAACAATGAAGATCTGCTCATGTTTTGCCTATGCACACGTTACACCATGCTTGTTAATTTAATTTGCAAGCGAATGTTTAGTGCAATATATATGGCTGATAAAATTAGGAACTTTACTTCATGTAGTTACACTTTGCTAATGCTATCAATGTCAGTTTTACCTTTTGGGTAAAACAGACCTTCCTTCCTTGTATAAGGAAACCTAGGCCCTTGTCACATGCTATGCAAGGAGCTTCTAGTCACTTAGGTCTGCTTGCATCAGCTGCGGTGGTTTCATCTCGCCTCTTCACGCACATGAACACAAGTGTTTGCGCCAAATGGAACACACTGAAGAATCAATTGGGTGGCACACTTACCCCATCTCTAGGCCCTGCGAAACGACAGACTTCCTCCGCTGCATGTGCTAGCATCTGTTGCAACAATGTGCGAGGTCTCATTAAGTGACTTTGTCAGCATTTGTACATTTTAACAATGTGACTGATACACTTGCTTCTTCAGCCTCCCTGACCTCACTTATTGGGTTTAAGTACTGCTCTCATTGCAATGAGAGAATAACCTAGAGCTTAATACCTACTCTACGCCAAAACTTTGGCTTTTGATTCTATCAATGAAAGCACTTTACAGAATTGCACTTATAAGTGATACGTCATAGAGCTCTTTCATGGCTTAAATTTTTGTACAACGTTAAATGAGGAGTTACCAGCTGGAGACTGACAATCTTAAAAGAAAAGCACCTTATCCGTTTTAAGAACTCAAACCTGCACTGGCCACGGTATCTTAGTGGTTCTGGTGTTGTACTACTGAGCATGAGATTGCGTGTTCAATCTTGGCCATGGCAGCCGTATTTCAGTGAGGATAAAATGCGAAAATGCCCGTGTACTTAGATTTATTTGCATATTGTGAATCACTAGGTGTTCAAAACAATTCGGAGTCTCCCACTACGGCGCACCTCATAATCAGATTGTAATCTCGAACCTCCGTATTCAAAGTGACCAACAATAGTTCTAGCTGTTCTTCACCTTGTCGACATCTTCACTGAACCATTCTTCGGAGTTCGTTTGGCTCAACCTTCTTGGCCTCTTTCCGAACTCAACATCGGGGAACAAGTGGGTTGCCATTGTCACTATGTGACATGATACACCCATTTTTCGCGCCTTTCGAACTAGCTGCACCACGAGTGTCGCTGACTTGATTTTATGACCTGATCTTGCATCACGGTGCTCCTAAACACCTGGCCAATCAAGGCCCGCACTTGTCATGTGTGATCAAGGACATCCTTCATCCATGCTCTGTCTACCACAAGCTCGCAACCACTTATCTCCCAGTAAATCAGTGGACTTGCAGAGCACCTCCACCCCATTTGTTATCAATGTACGTTTCCACCAACCACAGCAACTGGGATGCTACTTTGCCTTACAACTTCCACCTACTAATCTTCTTGTAATGTCACCACAGGTCGCCACAAGGACATCTTCCCCATGTTCCCTAGTGATGCTGTGGCCTCGGCCCTTTTGTATCGGTATCTCCAAAAAGGTGTTATCCCTCTACAATGATCCACACAGTCTTTTGCCAAGCCATCATCGTTACATACAAAATTGCACCAGTCATCGATTCAGTGTGATCTACTGAGTGCCCTCTGTTATGCATGTTGTGACATACGCCATTTGTCAAGGTCACCTCTGTGCTATAGTGTTCCTGTATATACTCCCGCAGGGAGCAGAGTTGCGCGTAGGTCCGGTTTATGATCCAGCTCTGCAGTGGAGCCACTCCTCGCGCGCGCAGGAGGCAAATGCTGCGCGGTGTTCCACTTGCTTTTTTAATCTGTTGGTCACGAGCTACACGCGGCAACTGTACGCAAGCGCTGAGCAAAATGACACTCGTTAATGCAGGCTAAGCTCGAGCGGTACGCATAGAAAAAAACATGCTACAACATTAGGCTCAAGTCGAATCTTCAGCGTAAGCTGTCAAACCCCGAAATTTTTAATTTCTGTGTACACACGCACGAATGTACATATAAAGAATAGGAGCCCCCTCGATCCTTTGATATAAAATCCTGACCACGCCTGTGGCTCAAACAGCTCAAAAGTTCGCGTGCAAACGCGCATTGCCATGCAACAAAAAGCGGTGCAATGTTTTTCAGCATGCATATGATGTTTTCCCGCAGAGGTGGAAGGCAAGAAATGATTTAAAGGGCATGTTAAAAAAAAGAAACTTCATACACGTGTAGTAGACAGTTATGTGAGCACATTTTGGCTGCCAAAACTAGACTAATAATGAATGTCTCCAACAGAACTATCGTGCCTGCATTAATGTCAGTGACCGTTGTCCGTCATTCATCACTAAATGTCGTTCCCAGCAGCTGCATGTTTTCAATGTATGCAGTGCAGACACGTAAATTTAAACGCATTTCTAATGTTCATATGCGCACATCTTATGCAAAGCTTATTTTTACTATTCATACCGCAAACTTAACAGCCGCTTCGTAGTAGCAGATCTGCAAGTGGAAAAAGATTCAGCATGCACGAGCTTCTAGATCAAATTTATTTCGTACAAGGGAATGGATAAGTAATAGCTGGTGGCGTCAGGGAATGAGTGCTGGTTCTTGGAGCCTTGGGGGTCAGAATTCAAAGCCACTGGAAAGACAAGTTATTAAGAGTAACAACAGGTTATTTTTATTGGACGAATCACATAAGATGACAAACTGACAAAATAATTATTCACACATTGCAGACTGTAATATGACGGCACATTTTTCTTTATCTCTTCATACTACTCAGGTTAATTTACTATAACACAGCGCTTATTAAACGTACAAAAAAATTTCACATTCCTCACGTCGACTATAAGGCTGATTGAACAAGCAACCTATTGGGGCGGTATATGCTGAATAAGCTATCACAGCTGTCTCATAAGCGAGAGAGCAGGGTGTTTTCACTTACTACAAAACAATGAACACCAGCACATCAATTGACTTTACACGAAAAATTAGAACGCCGACAAAAAAATTTAAAAAAAACGGAGCAGAGAAAAGCCAGGGTGCAGCGGGCAAATTGTACGTGTTAGCATTTACTCTGTTCTGAACACACTTTTCTGGAGCCGCATAATCAGAACAATCGTAAAAGCAACAAACGAATTGAGTGAGTTGGTAAGTTTATATTCTTGGCGTATATGTGCAGCGCGATACAGCCGTGTCGTCCTTTCTTTGTACCGCGTCTGTGTCGCGCTGCACACATACACCAAGAATTACACAAGTTAACAACCTCTCATGCCAGGCGTATGCATTTCAGCGTGTACAGGAGTTTTACTCGAGATAAATGCCGCTTTAGTCTAAACAAGCCGACTTCACTTCTGTAAACAAGGCGAACGGACCTCGCATATCCTGGTCCCTTTCGGAGCCGGCCACTCTCGTCCGTTCACACGGCAACGCGTAAAAAGCTTTGCCACTTTCCGTGCGATTTGCACAGTTTGGTGCGCTGCAACCCGTCATACTGGAATACAAGTGTCAAAATGATCTGCTTCTTAGCACTTCACCAAAGTCATTAACTTAATATCCTCGAATACCGAACCTGCAAACTGGAGCCGATGGTTGCTACGCACGCTCGATGGGCCGCTGAATGCAATTTTGATGGCACTGACAGAAACGAGTCGGCGCCATTTCAGTAAAGTTGGCTTCGGAGCGCGCAGTTGATCATTTGACGTCATTTACCACCACGTGGTCGCGCTCGGCGAATAGCGTTGCGAGCGGCGCAGGAAAAGTTATGCGCAACTCTGCTCCCTGCTGGAGTATAAACAGGAACACCACTGTGCTATATTGACAAGCGCCTCCGGGGAGACAGTATCGGGACACAGTAGAGGGATTGACAGTGTCTGTCGAATGACGAGGCAGCTACAAAGTGATCACAGGCAGGCGAGAGCTTTGCATTCATTGTGGCTGCTTGTCATTTTTTTGTAACCTTGTAAATACTAATTATAAGCATACACTATCTCTGTAACAGTATTGATAGGTGCACAGTGAAAAGTATGATTGTAGCAGCGGACATTGAAACTTTATTTTTTAAGCATCCCAGGGACATTTTGCGTGTAAAGCATGGATCAAAAGAGGAAGGTGTCTCTGAAACACGTTTTGTTGAGTGGGTGGTTTTGAAACCTCAACGAATTTGATCCTTAGTAGGGGCTCCACCCACACGCTTTCTGTACTTTTTTTTTAAATAAACATTTTGATATATATAGTTGTAAAGCCGGACAAATATGACTACCTAATAGCGTTCAACCATTCCAAAGCAACACAGGAGCTATAATATAGATGCCGTGGAGCAATGCTTCAGATACATTTGGACCAGCCGGAGTTTTTTTGACTGCCTCCCAAATAAAGACACACAAGAAATCTTGCTTCCCGCCTTCATTGGAATGTAATCCAAAACCTCAGAACTAGCTCACAGCAGAATGCCATAGCCATGCACCACTACTGCAAGTATTTCAGTTTTCTTCCCCCAATTGTCTCCACAGCATATGGTGGTTAAAAATTACATATATGCACAACCTCGTTGGTCCTTAGCAGTTAAGAAATTATTTAGATACACAGCCAGCTTGTGCTTCATTGAACATATATTCCAAATTGTGCCACCAAAGTTGAGCTCCAATGATTTGCTTTATGAAAGAACACAAATTTTCTTGGCCTTTCTTCTCCAAGTGCACCCTTGCCAATAGCCCTTCTTCCATGCGTGTGTGGGTGCAATATCATTGAAGTGTACCTTGAAATAATTCCGAAGAGCAAAGCTCCTCTGCAGGGTGACCTTTTGACAACCAGTAAGCAAGCAAGCGGCCAAGCTAATCTAGCCGGGCCATGGATACAATGAATATTGAGGCTAGGGCAAAGTGATTTGCTTCACCTGTACATGTACCACTTGAGGCACACTTGCCGATCCATTGGCTAATGTGTTCTTTTGCATGCTAAGGAGCGTTGTTGCGCAATGGTTGAGGTTCATTGGTGTGCGGATTGTTCCAGGTTACTGCAGTGCATAAATTTACGCAGCTGAATATTGAATAACTGTAGGTGATCTAGTCGCGATGTAGTGGAACAGCCCTCTTTTCTACAGCGATTCTGCATTTTCCTTAGTTATGTCTTTGTGACGGCATAGTGATAGGGATCTCTGTGCTACCTACTAATTCTTTGCAAACATGTCGCAGACCTCTCCCACCACTCTATATCGGTTCGGGTCAGATGTAGGCAAGTGCCTGACAGGTGCGAGTCTGTGTTTGCCAGATTTTTTGGTTGATAGGGCCAGTTGCCTGAAAGTTCTTGAACTAATAAGTGCATTTATAATGTCACCAGAGAAGGTTTGCAGTTGTAGCCATGCCTCTTTTGAATGAAACCGAGTTCAGAATATAGCAAGGTGATTTTGGTGTCATGGGTGAATATATTTAGGGTCATTTGCCTTAGTGTAAAACCCAATAATTTCAGATTTTTGCACCCTCAACTAGTTTTATTAAAATTAGGCTAAGCCCACTTCGTTTTGATATATCTACCGTACTCGCATAATGATCACACTTCTTTTGTAAAAAAAATTGATGCAAATTCAGGGGTGCGATCATTACGCGCGTTAAATTTCCTGTGAAAAGAAATCTTTGTTTTTTTTCCCATACTGCATTTGCTGTGGGATCAAAACAGGGAAACAAATAGGCGGCTCCCACTGTAACAGTGCGGGACACCAAAACAAAAATGGCGGCCAACGGAGCAAGCCAAACGCGCCGAACGCGATTTTTTTCTTCTCGTGAGTACTTTACGCGCAGTGAAACAGTTTCTTCCATATCAGTAATGCATAATATTGTTATCGTTAAGTTTGCAGCAATAATGTTGCCATGACCACTTTGAGGGGACAGAAATAGATATGGGCGCGCTTAGCTGCCAGTGACAAACCCATGATAAAAGACATGTTTTTTGCTGCAAGTTAAAACGCACACTAAAGGGAAAAAACTTGCAGCAAAAAACGTCTTTTAGCAAGCACCAACCAGGCCAGCAAGCAGTTCTCCTGCGACAAACCCATGGCGGGCACGCTGCGGAAACTTCGTCATTTCTCTTGACTACAACCTTAATACGGCACGCTTCCGCTATGGGTGGGCGAATATCTTAGCTTTGTTACAAGCGTCGGCATATGAACAGGATACACTTCTAGCGTATCAGCGTAAACGGGGCTACTATCGTTGCCGCTCGCAATTTGTTGCGTGCAGACGAGAAGAATCGAAAAGCGCCTTTTTTGTTGTTGACCACAACTATTAGAAAGCCTACAAATAGTAAAGCCAAGGCAAGTTTGGTTGTAGCTTTTCTTTTCTTTCTTTTTTTTTCATTAAAGTGGTGAAAGTAATGAAATGGGGCATCTGCTTAAGAATGTTCGGTGCGTGCAGACCGCTTGCTATGTATTAAAAAGTCGTTCGCATAGCATTCAACAGATGGTAAGCGTGATCATTAGCTAGACTTGGTACACGAGGTATCTCTGTGGGAAGTTCGGGGTGCGATCATTACACGGGAAATGAAAAAAATAGACTTTTGACGGCAAAATTCAGGGGTGCAATCATTATGCAAGTAAATACAGTATATTATTAATATTTGTCATACAATATGAACATGGTATATGCTTCCTTTTGATATATTTAGCACATGCCGGCCTTGAGTGAATGAAAGCTGGTTTTTTTAGCAGCTGTGTTTACATGAAGATAACAATGGCGCATTGCATCGCATTTCCTTCATGTTACGTAGATGTAAATAGCAGTAATGCACTCGAATGTTCATCTAGTGCTGGCGTTGCTCTACATTGCAGATGGCAGCTGTGCATTGACATGAGATTTGGTCACCAACAGATTATTTGGATATGCTTAATTACTAGGGCAGCTCTGTGGCAATGTTACTACAAAGACGCAACGTATAAATACAATCGAAATTTCTAGACACCTTACAGTGCACCGTGCAATAATTCGGACTCTGCCGGCCCCCTTGCAGATTTCGCCACCAAATCGAGCAGAAGTGATAACTTCATTTGATGCGTCGCCAGCTCCCTCATGAAACCAAAACTAGTGATGTCTAGTTGATCTAGCAATCCGTGTTAAAGATTCCATGCATGCATTGACTGTACTTGCGTTTATCTGTAGCAACAGCTGACAATGGTTGATATCGGCTGTGATTTTGTTGCAGTGCCTTCCGCTTTGTTATATGCCACTGTTATCCACTGTAAATGGCTGGCTAATCTTGTTGATAATGTGGTAATATGGTGTAGTTTAAAAGGCATTGCTAGAAAATTGTCACAGGCTGTCTAGGCCAATGGCAAGCGTATGTGCATGCAGCAACATGTTGACAAACTTGGGCCTTTGCTAAACATTGTTTTTGGGTGCTTCATGGCGTATACAAGAGAAAACACGCAAAAGGCAGTGTTTATTTTTCCCCTTCTATTTTTCTTCCCCCCCCCCCCCCACTACACCTTGATTAGTAAACCCCACCAACACGTCCAAGTAGTTATGTTAAACCTGGGGCGTTATCTTGAATGGTACTCTTGAATATACTTTTATTTTCGCGTGGCTTGCAGGGACAGGTCTACAGGCAGAAGTTATGGGCACTGTGATAAGATAGCGGGCTTGGCACTGAGCCAAGAATTCCTGCAGCTTGTAGGTGCTGACGCGTCTTGTGCTAGTCACATGAATTTAAAGGTATCCTCAGAAGTGGCATTTGAGATCACGGCACACTTTTTTTTTTTTTTTTGGCCACTTGTGGAATAAACCCACTTACTTTGGGGTGAATCCGCTATTTCAAACTCTTATGTGGAGTCCTAAATACCGGACTAGACTTCGTACTTCCGACTTTTTGGCAGTCCCTGTAGAGTCCGAAGTATCGATCAGCGGCTGTATTCGCTTAATGTAAGTTGATGGCTGATTCGGCTAATTGGTATTTCAATAATGTTCTAAGAACGTATGGTGCAAACCAGTTAAACAAGAGGTCTAGGACAGACACTCATGCTCAAAATGCATGTGATAATGTACGTCAACAAGGGCTTGTAAAACAAAGAAAATCGCCACATCTCATGTAAAGCATGCTCGTATTCACTACTGTTGGCACATTTCTTCCTTTGTTAAAGTCCAAAGAACGGATCGCTAAGCACGTTGTTATGGTCAACCTGTCGGGTATGAGAAGCATTCAAACATGTCTATTCGTTTTTGTTCACGTAGTTTCTTTTAAAGTATTAATACCTCCATGCCAACAAGTATTTGTATAGATGAGTTCGTTGTCTTGAACTCATTTGTTCTTATCCAAAGACACACTGACCAGGTAACTCTTCTAGCCTCGTTCTATCAGTACGCAATATTTGTAATGTCTGAAACCATGACAGACATTACTGCCTGTATATTGTGGGAGGCTATGTGATATACTGGAACACAAGTCACACTGTGGCATTGCCGATGAAGGTTGAAAACAGTTTAGTATTGTGCCTGTAGCAGTGAAGCAATGCTGTGAACAAGTGCTTGCACCTTTTAGAGGCATGCTACACAACCTCCAGCTCAGTTGAAAGGCTATTTGTCTTTAAAAAAGAATGCTCCACAAGCAGCTCTTTCTTTTCTATTTCCTTCATTCTTTGCTTTTTTTTTTTTCATTAGTACGTATTGGTATGATTAATTTCACTTGTTTAAATTGAATCTTTGTGTCCAAAAAAAGGTCATTGCCTGTTTAAAGTGTTTGTAAAAGCTACCACAAATTTCTATCTTTGGACTGACAGACCGATAGAAGCCTATTTCTTCCTGTTTTCTTTTTCTTCAAGAATAACACTAATTTTTCCCCTCAAATTAAAAAAAAAAACTATAAAACCTGCAAACGAAGGCCATTAAATATATACCCCCTTCAGATCTCCAACAAACAGCCTTGAACTACACTGTTTGCAGTTGTAAAAATACGAAACATGGCCGGAAGGAGACTATAATCTACTGTGGTACCTGCAGTTCAAATCTTGGCACCCATCCAATAAAGTGCTTTGAACGCTGTCAAACAGTGTGAGAACAATTCTGAGAGCCTCTGGAATATAAAATGTTTTCTGAAATAAATTGATTAATAAATCGATCTTTTTTGTGTATATCCTCCTCCACTGTAATGCCTGTTAAGGCGCTGTGGGTAATAAAGTAAATAAAATAAATAAATAGATTATCGTAAAAACTCGCGGACCGGACGTATAATACGAACCCACTTATAGTACGAGGTGAAATTTTTGGGATTCGAAATGGGAAAAGAAAAGTTTTATCCCTGTGTAATATGAGTTAGGACAACTCGAGGAAAACATCTACATTGCGCTCTGCACTTCAATTACTGTCGTCCTCACCTGCGCTCTCTTCGGATAGTTCTTTGTCGGACATATCTTCCCAAAGGTACTCGTCCTCTGTGCCATCGAGCACGTTCGAGGTGTCGCACTTCTTGAATGCGCGACGCACAAGGTCCTCTGGCATGCTGGCCCATGTGTCCACAATCCACTTGTATAGTGCGTGCGGCTGGCGAAGCCCGCTTCAGCTGCCCGGTCGGCATCACTGCAGGCTCACCTGAGCGCATCCAATATGCGTAACACTGCTTGACCGCGTCCTTAAACGGCTTGTTCACGCAAACATCTAAAGGCTGCAGCTGAGACGTCATTCCACCCGGGATAACGACAAGTACAGTGCCTCATGCACGAAACAGCCTCTTGGCAAAATGGCAACAAAATGCGTCCAGCATGAGGATGGACGGAAACGACAACAGTGCTCCGGGCCGCCTACACCAGACGGACTTTATCCAGTTGAGCACAAGATTCTCATTCATCCAGCCTTTCTCATAGCATCTCACGACCACATGTTTTGGCAGCTCCTCACCTTTAGGCACTGTCTTGCGCTTGAAGACGACATAGGGCGGAAGCTTGCATCCGTCTGCCGTGCACGACAACATGACGGTAACTTGTGTTTTCTCGTTGCCAGTGGACCGGACGTAAACTTGTTTAGAGCCCTTCTCATGCACAGTGAGGGGCGATGGCATGTCCACATAAACCGACGTTTGGTCAGCATTGCCGATTTGCCCTACCTGGAAGTTCTTGGACTTGCGCAGTGAAATAACGTGGCGCTGGAAAGCCACAAGCATCTCTTCGAACGATTCGGGCAGCTTTTGCGAAATCGAAGTGAGGCGGCGTAAGGAAAAACCAGCATGGCACCTGTAGCGATAAATCCAGTGCTTGCTCGCATTGAAGGCGAAGCTCGATAGCCCTTTTTCTTCTGCAAGCTCCTCAGCTTTTGCCTGCATAAGCTCCACGCCGACAGCTACATGCACGGCTCGCTGTTCGCATACGAACTCCATCAGGGCGAGTTCGATTTCTGGGAATGTCCCACTCTTCGGACCGTGAAAGCTTCTTTGCATTCCGCATTCCTTTTGTCGACGCCATCCGCAAATGCTTCCCTCGCTGACGCCAAACTGCCTCCCGGCCGCACCGTTGCCGATGTACTGTTGCACTGTTGCTAAAATAACCTTCTCGAAAGCAGCCGAGTACTGTTTTCATGGTCCGGACGTCTTGGTCCTTCAATGCAGAATAAAAGAGATGCACTTCGCGAAGTGTGGTTTGCACGTGTGCTACGGAATAATTTCTGTCCAAAGCTTTTTACTATTTTCCAAAGCGAAATTATAAAAGCACTTGAAATTCCGTTGTCTTTCTTTACTGCAGTTACTCTAGAGGGTCCTGCATATTTCGTTGCATACATAGGAAAAATGGTCTTGCACTCGCTGCTTTACTGTTGTAGAAATATCGTATTTTGGAGTCTACATTGTTTAGTATAACACTTGGCACAGTTAATTGCCTGGTTTTTTAAGAAAAAGGGCAAATTTGCCTGCACTTATAAGGATGCGAGCTGCTGAGTATCGCATTCACTAGCACACCTTTTATGACAGAAAGCTGAGCTAGTTGGTAAGGATTCATTATGCAAAAAAGAAGTCAGGTGTGCAGACAGGACACAAGAGTAGAGAAGTGGACAACATGTCCACTTCTCTACTCGTGTCCTGTCTGCACGCCTCACTTCTTTTTTGCACCTTTTATGTTTCATAAGCATTCTGCAGCTGTCAAGCTAAGCTGTGACAAGCATTCCAATTGCTCTTGGTGCCGCTTTACCTATGCAGCCTACTGTAGCAGTAAGCTTGATCTTTCTGAAATGTCACCAAAAATTGCCATTCATTCCAGTTTAGGTACCATTGCCAGTCTCAGCTGTTTAAATTGCATGAAGCACCGTGATGTAACCTGTCTTGCAAATGATGGTGCTAGCATCAAAGTATACTAACTATAGTCAAGCTCGTGGCCTTTTGTGAACCATCTCCCTGCATACTTAGTGGAACAAGGATGCTTGTAGTTAGACTTCTCGCAGCATGTGATTGCATGTAGCCCATGTAAATATTTTTCATTTTAAAAGCATTACATTTGAACCGTTATCATTAGGACAAAATTTATTCGCATGTGCTGAATTGCTGAGGCACTACAGTGAATGAACTGTAGTTGGACGGAGCTCGGAAAAAGTACATACTAAACGATAGTACTGCTTAACCGAAATAGCATGAGATTGCCCACATACCTGTCAAAAAACAGAACTCAGAGAGAGTGCGATGAAAGGGGAAGAAAAAATAGAGTATTTATTTACTTTACGCAACAAAAGTGTTATTTTCGATTGTATGGTGCCGCGGCGGCCTAGCAGTGTCGACTGCAGCCTCAAGCTTACTGAAGCTGCGAGCCAGCTTTTCAGCCAGCCCCCTGTTCTCAGCAAACACTCGCATGGCAGATCCCTCGTTGGCGTTTCATATTTCAGAACTACGAATTTCAATACAGCGCATATTTCAGAATAATGCAGATAGTTTATTATTTCCCCATTATAACCGAGCAACATCAGTATTACAAGTTCACCTAAAAGAAACAGCACCGCAACTCTCGCATGAAATGGAAACCAAGTGCAATAGCTATCATCATCACCGTGCCAACTGCTTCACCACAAACTTCACCAAGAACTTCACGACAAAGGTTTGGCAATGTTTGCACAAGATCCAGCGATGAATGCAGTTTTCGCTGCAGGACAAATTTTACGTGTTGCAGGAAATCGACACAGGAAAAATGCAAATCAATGTGTGCAGACAGCGTGGCATTACCCCATCGACCCTTGCGACCATTTTGAAAGGCAGAGGCAAGATTGTCAGGCTTCACCAGGAATAGCAGCTCGCTCCTGTGACTGGGAAACTTTCAAAATGTGGACCAAGCTGTTCTCATGTGGTTCAAAGATGCCAGACTGCAAAACATTCCCGCGTCTGTCCCAATGCCTAAGAAAAAGCCAGTGAATTTGCAGATGCACTTGAAATAACTGGGTTTGATGCCAGTGCGAGTTGGCTTTTTCGTTTCCGCGAAAGGAATGGAATAACTTGACAGGTAGTCTCAGGCGAGAAAAAGGCTGCTGGCAGAGAAGGTGTGGATTCCTGGCACAATGATCGTTTTCTTGAGGTGGCTGGATCGTACCCTGAAGACGATATTTTCAACGCGGATGAGACGGCATGTTTTTATTATCAGCTCCTGCCAGACCAGCCGATGCACTTCAAAGGGCAACAGTACAAAGGAGGGAAGAAGTTGCATCTTCACGTGACAGTCTTGCTCTGCTGCAATGCAACAGGCACGAAGCAAATTAAACCGGTCGTCATCGGCAAGTGCGCGAAGCCTCGCTGCATGAAAAATGACATGTTACCGTACGACTACCGTGCCAACAAACGAGCCTGGATGACCAGAGAATTCTTTTCCAAATGGCTCATCAAACTCGACGACCAAATCAGGAGGGATGACCGAAGAATTGTACTGGTTGTTGACAACTGCCCTGTTCACATTGTGAATGTTTGCTTGGAGTTTCTGCCGCCAAACATGTCCTTTCTGCAACCCCTACACCAGGGCATTATAAAAAGTGTGAAAGCAGAATTTCCTTGGCGCATTGTGCTTGATTGATTGTCAACCTCCGCCTGAAGCAGCTGACTGCAATCAATATTCGTCAGGCAGCGGAAATGCTCGCAGGAGCTTGGTGGAACTTGAAGGCGTCCACCATTAGCAACTGCTGGCAAAAAGCAGGGCTTGTCAAACCGCCTGTGCAGCTTGAAGATGCCATGGAGGTGACTGACAACAACCCAGGAGACCTGTGGACCAAGGTTGTGGGACTGCTGCCTGTTGTCTCCCTTTGACAACTACATGGAGAGCGACAGCGCAGCACTCGCGGCGATGGACCTGACAACCGAAGAGATTAACTGCGTTCGCGACGTCTCCAGTGACGATCACGACTCGAAAGAAGACTACTGTGGGCCACAGAACACAGGAGTCGTGTCGAAGATGGGTTTTTTGGTGCACATGAACAAAGTCCGCACTTTCATCGCTCGGTGCAGTGAAGTGCCCGATGAGGTATTGTGCAAAGTGGAAGATGTAGGCGTATTCTTAATCGGTTGTGCGTGTTACACACGTCAGAAGAAAATAACCGATTTCATCAAATAAAGCAGCTTTGAAGTGAGTGAAACATTTTTATTTGCGAGTATGCTTGTTTGCACACGCGTCTACTGCCAAGATATTTTCATTCCTAGGTTGGTCCACTAGCTTATAACCGCAAGTTTTTCATTTCGATATTTCAAAATAACGATTTTTGGCGGACCCGTGTGATTCGTTCAATCGAGATTTGACTGTATAAGGATATCTTGCAGCCTTCAAGCATGCAACCCAAAATGCAAAACTTTGTCGCCTGTGATGCACACGGGACTTCCTTGGAGACTTCCAAGGGACATCTGCACAACTAACCTTTTGCCCAACTTGGTGCGATCCGCCATGAATTATAAGAACAGGCATGGTTATAATAGAACTGCAGGGACAACTCCAGGAATCTGAGTAACTGGTCTTGTGGCAATTCATATGCGATTACCAGAGGCTGAAGAGTGTGTTTAAACACAAATTGCAGAACTGGCATCAACGCTGCTTAGGAAGGATAGTAATCTAGAATAAAAACAAGTGCTAAAAGAAAAGCAACCTCGCAGACTGTGCTCATCCATTACAAAGAAAAAAAAATAGCATACTTCTATTTTATGCAGAGTGATTGGAGAAAATGTATTACCCAATAGATTCTGTAGCATCTCTCACAATTTCCACCTCGTGTTGAATCGAAGTTGAAATTGTCGATGCCTGCTACCTTGGTTTAGCCTTGCACAAATGCGACTTCATGCGTGACACACAATAAATAAGGCAGGGAGAGAAAACAACTTGGATAGCCTGCTTACCACGTCATTTCTAACAATTCCAGCTTTGCCAGCTTCGTTGCTTTGGCTGGATGCCAGTAGCACTTTTGAGTAAGCTTTGCAGTTTGAGGTTGCATTGACTTAACCCAACAAATTAACTAGTGTTTAAGCTGTAGATTATTGTGTGGTTAACGAGGCAGTAAGGAGAGTCCAACCTTTCAGTGCATCCGTTTTTCTGCTTGTGCACACTGTATATGTATATTGGATTGGATCATTCAAGGCTTTGTTAAATTAAAATGCAGTGTGAGGTTACCTTCTCAGAAAGTAACCTAAATATGTTTTGTTTTCGTTTTAAATTATTCACCAATTATGATACTCCCTAATGCGAAATTTGAGCGCAGCTTTATACGTATTTTCATTTCCCTACATATTGGCTGGCGCGGACAGTCTGTCTCAAGTGCCACATTGCAAACAGAGCAAGGTGTGGCACGTCTGCCTCGCTAGTTGGGAGATTGCGAGAGGCAGCGTGTGGGTGACATGTGGGTGCGATACACAGCAGCCGCTGAGACAGACCTCCGCTCATGCAGTACTTTGGTTCCATATATATTATTAATGGACGGGGTCGCTACATGCCAGCGGTGAACAGGCGACTGTGCACTACTTTGGTGTTATCTCGTAGCGGCATTGCCGCGAGTCCGGCTTGTGTGGCACTACGCTTTTCTTCTCGTGCTTTCGCCATACCCGCCTCCACTTTCCACCTCTCGCTCTTTTCACTCTCATCGTTTATCATCCCTGGTGTGCTTGTTCCATCGGTTATGCAAAGGGCCTACGCCGAGGGATGCTGATGCCCCATGCAGGAACGGGTGCCTAGAATCTGCGCTCTAAAATGTGTGATTGTTCAGTAATCCTTAGAATACTGCATCTAGTGGGGGTTCCGTTTAAATATTTTTACAAAAGACTACTCTTCGAGAATTCTACCCATTAAGGTGACTGTCCCATACCAGTTACCCCCATTGGGTGCAGGACAGAGAAGGAAGCACACACACTGACCTTGTGGCATTGCGGTGTCAGCAGGCATCTTTCTTGTCCTGTCTGTTAGCCACTTGTGTCGGAACGGGCAGGTTGCATTTGTGAATGAGAAAATTGGTTTCCACAAATTGCCCCTTAGTTGCCTGTTGCAGTTGTTTGTATAGCTCCTGTCATGCCCCAGAACATTAAGGAAAGCATGCCTGAAAGATTTGACATGAACAGCATTGAAAAAAAGGTGCAGCAGCATTGAGAAAAGGTCTCTGGTCTGAAAAAAAAAAAAAATTACAGCCACAACTTTTTGAACACAATAAAACACAAGGTTCCTAAACCTCCTTGAAATCCTTCAGAAACCCTTCAATTTAAAGATTTGAGATCTCTTGCAGCTCCTTTAAAAACTGGTTAAGGGCGAGTTTCGAACAAAGTAAACTTCACATTGGTGCTGTGTCGGAAACACTGCTTTATAGAGAAACAATCCTAGATATTTTTTCTTCAAGTGTCTTCTAAGTGATGCAATGCATCATTTCTGCATCCGCAGATGATGGGTTTGTTTAATACTATTGTCGATGTAGAGTCAGTTCAGGCTAGTATGCCATACCACTTCTTTTATTGTGTTGCTACTTTGTTCACGCTGCAGCCAGTATTGAAGGTGTAGGTTAACAGTCATGCTAGAAGGTGAATTCAAAGGCAACATTGAAAAGCCACATGAGTTAAAGCGTGCGCCCAACTTGGCAGTTAAGATTCACTTCTTTGAATTGTACATAAAATTTGATGAATTTTGAGTTGAATGTTCTGTACAAACTCTGTAGACAATGGTGCCATTGACATTCGAGCCAAAAATTTTGCTGCGGGCAGCATTGAGCACCTTCACAACACAGACCGCAGGACAGCCAGTAGACACCACCCATTGAGCAATTGTTCTTGCCTCCATGCGCGTCGCTTGGGTACCTTCTTGTGATGCCAACCTTCAACAGTCGCCATGAGTACATTGCTATCTGCTATCAGTGCTGCCCCAGCTGAGAGAAACCATTCAGTTAAAAGGAACTGGGGAAAGTAAACATTTGTACTCTATAGTAACATTATTGTTAGGTCATTTTCGAAAAGATATTCAAGAATGTATTCATTAAAAAGACTACACACCAGGTTTGGCCGTTTCAAACAGTAAGCATAGCGTGTACTTCATGTGCTGACGACTGTTTCTGCAAAGTATTGCAAGGCTGAGCGCTGCGAAAACAGCCGACTTTCCAAACAAACTACGCAAGTACACTTTCTCAAGGAAGCTTGACCAATTATCCAATGCAGAAGGCACGCCTATGTAAATGTACTGCGCCACAAGAAAAGGAAAAGAGAAACGAGAAGGCAGGGCTTGACGTGGTACGTTGCTCAGCTCCGGTACTGAAGAATGTAGGGAAGGAATACAACTTGGGCATTCTATGTCAAGGCAGAGGGAGAGAGCTTCTATTGGCAGGGACACTCGCCTCCTGGTGGCATGGGTGACAGGACAGTTAATTTATTCTATCTGCTCCAATAGTGAACTGAATCAAAAAATATATTTTATATATGCAGCTTCCAGTGTATATTCAAAAATTTGCAATGGGGCCTGGTGAGGGGCCTTTTAAGCATGGAAGCACTGACACATTGTGGTTTTCTTACCCGTGCTCTTGGGACAAAGGAATGGCAACACAGTAGTGCAAACAATCACCAGAGCATTTATTGCACCTTTCATAGACTAATGCCTGCTAGCCGAGTTGCTATCCACAAAACGTGCCGATGGGCGTGTGACAAATCGTGGAAGTCCAACTCACCGCAACTGAATAACGAGTGAATATGTTCGCTCCATGCTGGACACCAACGCCTGGTCATTCGCACGTACGGTCACGCGAACGATGGTGCGTTCGAACGATCATGTTCATCCATTCCGTGGTAGGCCTCGCGAGACAGTCTCGCAGAAGCATAGATCGGCGCACACGCAGAACGTCCATGCCGGTTGCCGACCCCGAGCCAAAGAGCAAGAGCTTTCTCCTTTTTGCACCTAAGTAACCCCGCCGTTAGGTGGCATTAGCAGAGCATTACTCACATCATCTCTCGTACTAACTTGCAAGTGTACCGACCGCCACAGTAAAGCCACACTGCGAAACCAGATTACAGGAGACGGGAGCTATGTGAGAAAACAACATATCAGGGGACGCGTGGAGAGTCTCGAATCCCCACAACATGAGCAATTTGTTTGGCTTAACATGGCACTGGCAATGGTTCTAAACTAGCAGTGCAGAAATCTTATTCTTGATGAATCACTTCTCGTTTTTGCAGTGTTTTCACCTTTACATGATGCGATGTCCTATGCCATGCCTCAGTGGAGTTGTGGACATTCTTTCCACTTGCTTACCCAGTGAATATACACTGATAGTGATATCAGAGCCCTTCAATACTTCACTGGTCGTGAAACTTCTGTGTAACGCTATGGGAGAGGTTGGCTTCCTGCCTGGGGTAGTGGCACTGGCACTGATTGAAGGGTAGAAGCAGCTGCCGCTGCACCTAGCATAGTGGGAGTCGCCATTCGAGCTTCGGTTGTGCCTTGAGCTGTCGAAGTTGCTGAAATGGTTTAATTAGCAGTCTCTGGCACTATGCAGCAGTGGTGATGCTCACAATGTGCTGTGTGACCACCTACTTCTGGCTACAGCGGCACTCACGAGGTCTCGGTGTTATGTTTTCCATCGGATGCCGAACAGCGAGAAAAATTCAAGGGTGATTTTTCATGTAGAGAAATTAGTGCTTCTCATTCAATTCGCTGAATGTCCTGTGTGCGAAAAGCACTCTTGGTGTTAATTTTCATGTGCACGTTGTAAATAGAGTAGTTTTATTGCTGCAATGCTACTTCCCAGAACTTGCTGCTGAAGCGGTTCCAGGAATATTTGAGGAACCAAAACTATCTTCTCAGTCGGATGGAAAGTTGTGCAAGTTGGTGTAACTATTTTGTAACCACGCAAAAAAGGTACTGAGACTTGTATAATATTTAAAAACAGGGATACACAAAGATACACAGCAGTACACAAGTCATAGTTGAAACAGCTCGCATCACACGCAAAGATGTTGACTGTACTAGCCAAGCTTCGATTATCATGCCCATCTCACATTGGCACTTTGAAGGTTCGTTGTACCAAAGATCCCTTACTTCAAGGGCGAATGTGCACTGTCACGCAGGCACATCAAAGGAGGCCTACTCAAAGGGAGCTTTGAGTTGAAGTCCGCGTTCGTCCATTGAAATCTCAAGGGAATAAATACTGTTGAGCTTAGGGTGTCCGAGAGAAGAAAAATAGCTGTACAGTTGAAATAAGTTGAAATTTTACTTGTTGAGAACAAGTTTCTAGATACTGAACATTTTACACCCACAATCTCAATCATGAATGCACCGGTACAGTCACTCTGACCCGGCCGGTCGTCAGCAGCAACGTTGACACAACATGGGTGCCGTGTGCGATTTTATCGGCTGCTACACATCGAAATCTCCTCGGCTTTCCCTGCACGTTCACTTTTTTCGTTTATGATGCGCCCAGACCTGTCTTGGACTGAGCGCTGCGATGAAGTGAGGGCCGTCAGCAGGTAGCTGTTGGTGATGAGAATCCACCATATATTGTGCATCTTGTGCTTTGCTGCCTCGATGTCTAATTCTAGCAATGACAGTGCAGCCATTGCAAGTGCTACTTCATATTTTTTCTCAACTTCAGCGTCATCGCTTATCTTCACAGTTGTTGCTTTTAGTATACAAAGCATGAACACCAACCCAAGCAGCTGAAGCAAGGGCACTAACGAACAATCCATGCCAACCTGCGCCAATGTGCGGTGTACAAAGCAGTACACATGGTGGCCATCATTACTATCAGTACCTCTGTATTTGGTAAAGTAACACCTTTACCATAAGGGCACTTTGTTTTGATGCTTCTATGTATTGCGAAAAGTAAATATTGCAGAGAAAAATATGCCATAAATTTATTCTACGATGCGTTCAGGCCCATATTGTTATTACTTTCAAGGCAACAGCAGTGCCAAAGATACCTTGCTGTTTCTGTTAAAAGCTTCACCGGAGACTATCTCAAGACCATGTAGCACTGACATATTCCTTCAACTAATGTTCCTTTGAATGCTCTGTGCTCTTCAAAGCACCTTTGGCATGCCTGTGGGGCTGGGATATCACTTTCACAAAGAGAACTGACATACCTTGATAGCTCGTTGGGGAGGTGAGTATTAAAGGGACCCTGAAACAATTTTGACGAATTTCTACAAACGTACTGAGTCATTAGATGCATCAATTAATAATCAGGAGGACCTACTCTAAGTGCTTCCCATAAAGCGTGTAATTTATTATAAGGTTTTAAAAATGTAGATCGCTGCCAATCGCAGCACACTGCTTGGCGGAATTTTCAGCCGCCCTTACCCATATGACTTAAATCACCCAATTGACGTCATGTGGGCGAACTATCCGATTGGCTGCCCAGGGCGCGTCGTCGATAATTTTTCCGCCTTTATGGGGAACAAATGATGTTTGTAATAGTTGGAATGTTAGTTAATTTGTTTCTATAAAATGAAAGTAACAGAAAGAGAATGCACAAAAACAATTTCTTACTATAATTAAGCACTTCTGGCACACAACAAACATTGTCTGCTTGTGTTACAACACGCTCCATTTTGACGAGAGCTCTGCAGTCGGAGTCGGTCTGTCTTTTCTCGAGCACTACGACTCGACTTTGCTGCGTTGTGGACTGCAAACGTAGCGACTGGCAGTATGTCAAGAAGCGACATCGTGTCCCTCTGCAAGGCAGCAGACGAGCAAACTGGCTGCAGCGCATCGGACTGCCTCTATCTGATCGGCACCAGGACTTGAGCGTTTGCAGCCGTCACTTTACAACAAAAAATTACTAACGCAATAGCGTTTCACAAGTCCGGTATTAGGGTAAACGCAAGCGCAAGGGGACAGGGCCTGGCCATGTCCCCTTGCGTGTCGTTTCACGGGATGAGTAGAAGTGCAAATGCGAATGGTCTGCACGGTGCAGCCACCTGGTGGCACAGAGCTCCACCACAGAGTAGCAGTAACAAAGTGTATTCTTCTTTGCTGCTGGTGTAAATTTTTCGCAGGAGTGTAATCATCAACACATTGTTTTGTAAATGTTTAAATTTTTTAACACTCGGTTAGCGCAATATTAGTTCTGTTTCGCTGGTTAAGCTCTGCGCCAACGGGTGACTGGACCTTGGAGACCGATCAGGCCGCTCACGTACGTCTACATTAAAGTTCCTTCATCAGCTTGAGTTTATGCCTCCACCGTTCCATCGAAATGCTCAGCTCGCCTGTGGTTACCGGAATACCAGACACTTTCGGTGCTGCGACAGAATGCTTGCAACGCACACTGCTTCAATAGCTCTCGCTTGGAGACTAATGCCAAGCAGCTGGCGGAGAGTTTGGAAAGGCTTTGCGCGTGCGCGCTCCTTGAGAACCGGAAGTTTACGACACGACGTGCCATCATAACGCCGAGCCAGTGAAGGCGGAGCTTAGCCCCGATCACTCGGGGAACGAGTTGAGGAGAAAATGTATGGCAGTGGAGGAGGGTAACTTGTAATCGTCCGTAGCTCTCTTAATATGAGACGTTTGACACAAACTGTGGTGTGAATGATTAACCTTAGCTGTAAACCGCGCGCCTACAAAATTTGTCAGAACCATTTCAGGGGCCCTTTAACTTTTAAGGATTTATAGTTTCAGAAAAGGTAATTTATTTTGTAGAACAAGAGAACTTTTACTCAAGAGGTGGTTATTGTACATACAGAAATAATTTTCGACTAGTTTCTTCAAAAACAATAATGTAGTTTTGTCACCAGCCACTGCCAACAATTCCGAACGACGCCTTATTTGCCATGTAGCACCCAGTCATGAAAGCAAAACTTGCTAAGGAGAAGTGCACTCACCTCAGCTCTTTTCCATCTGACAGGGGTATTACACTTGTGATACGTAATTCTTCTGCACAAACTGCAGTCCATGATGTCTACTGAATAGGTTTAAGCCGCCAGCATGGCAGAAAATGAGAACAATTGTCAAGGGCACCTTTAAAATGTAATGCAGGGATCTTGCATGGTATTAGTGCCTCACTATAAATGTTGTGACACCAGCATTCCCCTCGCAGACAGTGCTGCTCATTATGCCTAAAGACACACTTTTTTCTGCAGCTGGATAAGAATGTGTCCGAATCAGTTCAGGGGCCCTTTAAGTGGTGACACATGCTTTTGCATGTGTGTATTAGGGGATCTCGATTGAGAGTGTGTGTACATGTCACGAGCCTTCAGAAGTACTCTTGAGGGTTTAATAAGCTGTACAGACGAGCGGTCTTCGTTGTTCTTTTGGGCTTGATGACCCATTCTTGCACTCAACCCACTACCTACGTGTGGCAATATACATAACACCTTGTTGTGTACAAATGAAATTTAGTTGCAAGTCAGCGGTTGCCCTGGGGCCTTCTCAGTATTAGCAAGTGGTTTTTAATGTGAGAGCATTACTTGGATCGTCAGAATGCCGTCGCAGAAAAAGGCAGACAAATTACATCTTCTTTATCTAACTAAAAAAGATATACGCATAGAGGATTCTATCCTCTCCCCCCCCCCCCCCCCTGCTACTGCTTGGCAGCCGAGTTAACTGACCACTGCACCACTGTTGCAACAGGCGACCATAATGAATATCTTCGAGGTTGTGCACGTGATTGAACTATGCCTGGAGGGCAATTGACTAGATGGCACACGGTGCCGTGCAAGTGCATGTCAGGTTGTGCAGCATGCCTCCTCCCATGCCTCAATGTTTGTTTTCTACCGAAACATGGATGATGTGGTGCACAATGTGAATGTGAACAGAGGCGGTATGCTTTGCCTCACAAAGGCATGGATGAGGCAGAGTTGAGATCACGGGACACTTGTTTGTGTGCATCACTCAGCGACCCGACAATGTTGCCCTACACGCCAAGCCAAGGCTTCAACTACAATCCATCCAGCCCGGAGACTGCTTCTGTCCAGATGATAGATGTGAACTGCGCAGTTTGTTGAAATGGTACTCGCGGTTCTGTGTGTATAGGTCACGATCCTCCCGGGTTCCGTCAAGCAGCTGTACTAGCCGATGTTTATTAATGCGGTGGCCAATGTTGCCTACCAAGCCTGACAGACCACCAATCTGGCGGGCCAACGAAGATTATGCCTGAGGGGGTGTCACATACTTGTTACACCCCCTTACCCTTAGTTTGTTTATTAACTAAAAGAAACAAACGTCCAAGTTCAGAGCGTAAGGCTCTGCCGCCATCCCAGCCAAGTCGACTGTGCCTGCTACCCAAGCGAGTAACCGTCCGGTTGCCTCCGCCGTCGAGTACTCCGCCTGGGCACCGGTGTTGACGAGCCGGGTGCTGCCTGTGCCAGCCTCGCTCCATCCGGAGGGTCCGCAGTGGTCGGCCTTGTGAGTGGTGCCAAACTTGACACCGGCCCAACAGGTGCTGCACCACTGGCAATGCTTGCGCCCTCCGAGGTGGGCGGGGCTTCGCTTCAAGCGACTGGTGTTGCTGCTAGTCCTCCTGCAGGCTGGAACTCTGAAGTGGCAGTCGAGGGTGCTGGCCAGGTCCCGAGGCGAGGCCTAACATTGTCAGCGTTTCTCTGCCACGTGGACCCATCTGGCATGTGGACGAGCAGCAATGAGGCGCTGGCAGGAGACACCACCTGTCTGGCGGACCAGGGTGGGCCAGGATGGAAGTTCCTGGCGAAAACTGGAGCTCCCAACTCCGGCAAAGGCCCGGGACAGCACCCTCAGTCAGCAGCCAGCTTCTGCTTCTGGAGCACTGTGGATCGGAGGTCCGGATGCAAGACTTTCTGACCATCCGACCCAGCAGGAGCTCACAGGGGGCACGGTCAGTGACCTAGTGGGGTGTGGTCCGGTACTGAAACAGTATCCGGGCAATCTGCGTCCAGAAATCCCCAGTCTTGCTCTTCTGCTTGTCCTTCATGGTTTGCACCACCCACTCGGTGGCACCGTTTGAAGCAATGTGGTACGGCTGAACCATCATTCAGCGAATTCCGTTCTTCATCAGCCAGGCCAGGTACTCAGTGCTGGTGAAAGCAACACCATTGGCAGACACGATGACGGCCGGCGACCCCTGGGCAGCGAAGACCTGTCGTGGTGTTGCAATGGTTGCGCGTGCTGATGGAGTGGTGACAGAACCTCCACCCACTTCGAAAAGGAATCCACCACCACCATGAAGGGGGGCCCTTGAAGGGCCCCCCTAAAATCCGCATGCAGGCGGGACCAAGGTCTCTGTGGGAATGGCCAAGGGGTGATTTCCACGTGACGTGAGGGCCGCTGATGCTCCTGGCAGGTTTGGCAGCTCTGCACCATGTGAGCAATGTCCTGGTCTAGGCCAGGCCACCAAACATGGGACGAGGCCACCATCTTGGCCATTTCCCCGCCAGGATGACCCGCATGCAACATTTGCAGGACCCTGGCCTGGAGACTTTGTGGGATCACCACCCTGGAACCCCACAATAGACAGCCTTGCTGCAAGCTCAGCTCAGTGGCCTTGTGGCTATAGGCTTGCTGAATCAATTCCACGAGACACCGCCTTGACCACCCGAGACAGGACTGGGTCCCAGCTGGTCACTTGCGATACCGCAGATCTGGAGAGCACCTCTGGGTACGCGTGCTCCAGCATGAACACTTCAGTAGGTTCTGGAACAGCATTAGGCACCTCTGGCAGGGGCAGGCGGCTCCGGGCATAGCAGGTCCCAAGTCCTTCCCTCGACGGTAAAGCAGCTGGTAACTAAGCTGGCAGCCTCAAGGCCCAGCCTACCACTTGAGGTGATGCCTGCACGGGAACTGCCTTGTCAAGCTTCAGCAGCCCCAACAGCGGCTTGTGATCCGTGACCGTCTCGAACTCCCGGCCCCACAGATACTGGTGGAAGCGTTCGACACCAAACATGAGGGCCAGGCCTTCCTTGTCCAGCTGGCTGTAGCGTTGCTCTGTAGCAAGAAGCCGACGAGAAGCAAACGACACAGGGCGTTCCTGGCCATCCTTGTCCCGGAGGTCCAGGATTGCTCCCACACCGTACGGCGACACATCTACGGTCAGGACAACAGGCTTACTGGATCGAAGTGTGCTAGCACTGGAGCCTTGGTGTTTAGCTCCTTGCTGCGCTGGAAGGGAAGCTCCTGTAGAAGTTGATGAGGCCGAGGTAGCTCCGAAGCTCCCTCTTGTTGTGGGGCTTAGGCGCCTTGAGCACAGCATCAACTTTGCGGGGAGCTGGGGCTAGGCCATCCTGGAAAATGACATGTCCTAAGTACTCAACACTTGGAGGCCAGAAAAATGCACTTTTCTAGCTTGAGACCAGCGTCCTGCAGTCGTGCCAGGACGTTGTGCAGGTTCTGCAGGTGGTCCCCGTCGTCGCTGCCAGTAACCAGGATGTCATCCCTGTACACCACCAAGTGCCTCATGCCCTTGAAGAGGTTGTCCATCTCCCTCTGAAATATGGCCGCGGCTGAAGCCACGCCAAACGGTAAGGGCGTGTACTGGAAGAGCCCCAAAGTTGTCGATATTTTGATATACTTCCGGGAGGCATCCTGGAGCACCAGCTGCTGGTAAGCATCTCTGAGGTCAAGCTTGGTGAACTTTTGTCCACCGGGCAACGGGTACTTCTTGACGGTAGCGACGAGGCTGATGGTAACCTTGAAATCCCTGTAGATCCTGACACTGCCGTCTCGCTTGGGGGCTGGTACGATGGGAGCAGCCCATTCAGACGTCTTGACGGGCACCAGGATGCCCTCTCGCTATAACAGTTGCAGCTCCTGGGTGATCTCGTTCTTCAGGGCGAACGGCAGTGGGCGAGGCTTGAAAAGCGTGGCCGGGCTCCCTCAGATACAGATGCCAGCTGTCGTGCCGGTGAATGAGCTCACCCCTGGCTGGAACAGGGACTTGGAACTCGGTCAGAAGGCTGGGGACGTCTTTCACCACATGTAGGCTGGCGTCTTGGTACTCTGGCAGACAAACGCCCAGTGCATGAATCGGGTTTCGGCCCAGCAGCGTTGATGGCGACGACTCCCTGGTTAAGTAAAGGGGAAAAGTTGCGTCCCTGTCGCCAAAGCGAAAGCTGACCTCGGCCTGACCATGGACCTGGGAGAGCTACCCGGAGTAGCCGCGCAGCATCACGCCCAAAGCCTCGACGGACATGCCGGGGAAGGTATGCTTGGAAAAGTTTCCCGGCCATGACCGACACGCTGGCCTGTGTCCAGCTCCATAGAAATGGGGTGCCCGCAGATTTCGACGGTGAGCATGTACGGCGGCACAGACGGTGGTACAAGGCCTGTGTGCCACATGTAGAAAATCTGCAGGTCCTCGGCCACAACGTGGAGGCTGGCCGCAAGGCTGGCCGCATGCCCCCGCCGCGTACCCTTGCGATGGCTACCCTGGCTGCGGGCTTGTGTGGTACTTGGGCTTGAACCAGGCTGCTGCTGCTTATTCCGCTATTCGTCCTCCCCCTTCATCATACCCGTGCCAGGTGCCCAGTTTTCCCGCACGTGAAGGATTGTGCTTGAGAGAACTCGCACTCTCAGGGGGAGTGGGCACCACCACAGCAACCGCAGGTACTGCCCTTTGTCTGGCTCACCGCCACTTCCGCCGACGGTGATCCAGTCGCACGGGCAATCTCGCCGGCGCCCTTGGTGGCAGCTTTCATTGCCCGCGCTGCCTTCACGGCGTCGTCCAGCGAGGTGTCGGGAAGCTCCAGGAATAGCGTCTGCATGCCACAGATGAAACGGTCCCGGAGCAGCGAGTCCAGTTGGTCCTCGAAGGCACAGGCACTCGCTAACCCTCGTAGCTCAGCAACGGACTGCCCGAGGGTGCCCCTTACTAGCGGCTCCGGTTGTTGGACGGTGGATGGTGCTGGGTTGAAATGCAAGCGCAGAATGGCGAGCAGCTCACCCAGCGTCTTAACATGCGTCGTGGCTGGCTTGAGGTCGAGCAGGAGACTGAAGGCGCGGGTGCCACAGCTGGCCAGGAAAATGTCCCGCTGTTCGGCCTCGGGTGTGTCGTTTGCCTGGAAGAACACGTGGACTTCATTCCCATAAACTGGCCAGGCGAACCCATCTCCATCGAACGGCTCGAGCCTTCCGTACAGCGGCATGGCGGCAGCAACGGGGGCGGTGTTTCGCAGCTCGCGGCGGCGTGGTACGATCCATGGGTACTTGTCGCCAGTGTCACGATCCACCCGTATTCATGAACGAGGGAGGGTTTGAGGCACCCTCCGTTAAGTAGACGCTCCGCAGCGTGGTGGTGATGAACGATGACTGACCACCGAGCAGCTGTGCTCGCCGATGTTTATTGGTGCGGTGACCAATGTTGCCTACCAAGCCTGGCGAGCCAACAAAGATTATGCCCAAGGGGGAGTCACATGCTTGTTACAGTGTATATGGCACCAAATCTGTCTCATCAACGGAGCAACCTTCATGTACAGGAATCTGCCTTTGGCTCTACGCTGTGGCAAGCCCGTGCTCGTCGAAGGAGTCTTCAGTCAGGACGCATGTTCAGTGCAGCAGCACTCAGCGAGAAGTAATATTCTTGCATTTACACATCATAAGAATTGTTTAGGTGCCCCTGCAGTGTTTCGCGAAAAATTCTGTTTTTATAGCTTCTGCTTTGCCTGTTATAAATTTACAATAAACTGCTTTGTGCAAGGTACCTTGTAAACCAAGAAAATTTGTTCATCTGCATAAGTCTTAACCCTACTGATTTAGAACATAAGCCGTGAACTTGAACTCCTCCTGGTCAGTTTACCAGTAGTGGTCGTCCACTTGTCACTAATTTGCAAGAAGACTGGACGCTGCCTAACACTACCAGTATTTCTACCTCATGATTCTCTTTATAAATGCCAAATGAGTTTTTGAGCTGTTACCTTTCTGACCACACGTCTAAAAATAGATGCCTGATAGGTTGGACCATTTATATAGCCAACTCCTTGACTTGTGGCACTTAGTTGTACAACTAAATTGAATAGAAATGTGCCATTTTCTTCTCGCGTTATATGAGTAAAGCAGTACACCTGCCACAATTCACATTTCTACTAGTTCAAACTACTTGTATAGTGCTCAAACTGCATGCGGTGATTACTAGCTTGCTGCCTGTGCAGAGCTACTTTTTTGCTAAATGCAAAACTTAGCCTATTTATGAACTATACTTAAAGGGCCAACAGCGGACATGTGGCAGGCAACTGTGATAGTGAAAGAATGTGAATTGAATGCACAAAATAGTAGATCCGGGGGTTTTGCGTGCCACAACCATGACCTGATTAAGACTACCATAGCTAAAACAAGTGCCCCCATTGCCCTTTTGCCCCCATTGATTCTGACTGCCACGCCCTGGATCCAACCTGCTACTACTCACTCGGCAGCGCCACACCATAGCTGTTGAGCTACTGTGGCGGGTTAACAGCTGCCTCATACTAGCCCTCTGTCTATTTACTATCACATCGGAGACACATGCACAATGCAGTCAGTCTGCAGACCCCATACAACAGCTGCACAGTGCTGCCTGTCAATCGGCATTCGTGCCCCTAGTGGCAGCTTCATTTCCTTAACAAAACTTCGCAGGAGTTTCGAGACCAGTAAAGAGTATTGAGAGGCCCAGTCTTGTCCCTCTAAAGCAATCAACCAAGAATATTTCTCCAGCATAGGCATTTCTGCTGTTCAGTTGGTTTCACTTCTAAGTAATAGCATTTATGAAATGACTCCATGCTGTCTGCACAACTATAGGGCTTATCACAGGAACACCAGCTTCATCATTCCAGTCAAGACGCTCGGGGCATGAACTAAAACCATTAGTGGCGGCTTTATGAATGTCAGTAATTCACTTTCACAAGTGCGTCTTGCTTTACTATTACCTCCTTCAGTTGCTTATTGCCTGACACTGAAGCGAGATTCTGGCATACCTTCAGATGGCAGTTAAAAACCACAACTGGATTACAATATGCAGTAGTTGCTTGTGCATACATTCGCAACAACGTGTAAAAATATAGCAGTAACTTCTGCAATAGGAGCTTTGTAAAGGTGTTTTGTATTTATCATAAACGTCCAACATGCATTTTATATTTTAATGTTTCTTACTTGCATTGCCGTGCTTTGTCTTTGTGCTTTGACCACCCTCTCCACCAAGTTTCCTGCGTTCTTGAGAAATTTAAGAAAAAATGCCACTGCTTTTGCATGTATGCATTATATTTCTGCCTTCATGGCATGGGAATTTGTGCTGGTTTCGCTACATGATACCTGCAGCTGTGCAACACTGAAAAGTATGTGCTGTTGGAGCTTGTTCGCTGTTAAATACCCACAAGAGTTTGTTAGCCAATTACTTTTGTTGCTATGCTTCGCTCTGTGCTTGCTTCCGTGATTTCGCTACTTGTGCTTCCTCCATCTCAAGGCCGCAGGTTCAATTCAAGCTTTGGTGGTCACATTTAGATATTGGCAAAGTGAAAGTACGCTCATATACTTAATTCAGGTGTTTGTTAAAGGGCCCCTCAATTGCAAATTTTGGTTATACACTTGAAGTTCTAAAATGCTGTCTAGGGATTGTTTTAGTAAAACAATTTTTCAAGTTAATGTGTTATTGGTGAAGATAGGAGGAATTGAATGCCCTATTGTTGTACAGCCAGGAGGCAAGCGCAACTGCTAACAGAGACGCTGCCCACCTTTGCCTAGATTAGCATTCGCAACTTTCTCCCATACACGTCACGTTCACGTGACGAGCCTTGCCTCCTTTTTTCTTTCTTTTCTTTTCTTGCTGCGCGGTGCACTTCCAATGGCGGCATTGCGCGGTCCGCATGGGATGATTTACAGAAGTCTCGCATCATGGTGAGTGACGTTGCTAGGAATGCATTTTGTGTAGGGGCATTTGTGTGTATGACCTTGACTCTGTCCTGGAGGATGGATTCCTTGAGAGGGAGGGTGTGCAACGTTAGGTCAGTAATTTCAGCTGTTTTGCAGGTGCGCAGTGCTGTAATACTTTGCAGACAAGATCATCAGCTTGTGATTTATACACTGCACTTGTTTGTTTAAAATGGCCAAGCATAGTGAAGGGCCCTTAAAATAAACCGAAGTAATCAAAATTTGGAGTCCCTCACTACGGTGTGCTTCATACTCGGATCGTGGTTTTGGTGCATAAAACACCCCAGAATTTAATCTTTTCTGCTTCAACTTCACAAGTGTGTTTGTGTAGTGGCTTCCCTCGTGGCCACCAACAAATTTATACTTTATTCCCAATGGCCTTTGATGTGTTGTGCAATTAAGATTAAAGTTTTGGAGGGTTAGTTGTAAATGAGCTTCATGGTTATAAAATGGCTCACAGCTCAACATGCTCAATCCACCTTGTTACAATTGACACTTAAAACTGAAAGTTTAGTGTGGCACTTAGTTTTTTACTAGTGCAAGATTCAAGGTATTTAATCTCAAAAGGCATGTTGCATTAAAACATTCTAAAAGGGAGTGCTTCTGGTCATTAGATTCATGTGTTATTCCTTGGTATAGCAATAGCTTTGAGTTCAGAACAGAGTTACAATGAACATCCCTCAGGCATTAAAAAGTGACTTCTGGGAATGCCCACGAGATTGCTAAATAGTATGTCTGGCCAAATTTGTTGTTGGATATCTGGGAGAATCGCGCCACAGTGTGTCCTGTAGAATAAATTCTTACAATGGATTGTGTGGGTCGCACGGCAGCATTGGTTCAAAGTGACCTCACTCCCTGTTATATGCAAATAAGTGTGATAAAATTTGTTCACCTAATTCATGTTTTTACTCATTTTATTGGGTTTTAACAACCATGTGAGGCAATGTTTTGGGTCCACACCACAGGAAATGCCTTAGAAATATCCCAAATATTGAAATCATGTGTTTGAATTTATATTTTGTTATCTGTCACAGTAAATGTCCTTGAAGTATGTTTTACAGACCAAGTATAGAGCTGTTATAACAGCTGTGTTGAATCACAGAAATATGTTGTATGTGTGCTATATAAAATATTTATGTATTTTTTGTTTATATCTTCTGGATGTAGTTCTGTATGAAAAAAGCAGCTGAGCCAAGGCACCCTTATGTTACTTTCAAATAAGCGAAAGGTAACCTGTGCTGGCATTGCACCTTTAATCCTTGATTGGAGGCTCTGTGGCTATCTTTGACTGTGTCACCAATGTCCTGTGGTCAGCTAGGGTTCATGCCAAGACTAAATATATTGCTGTGGAACAGTGCTTGCGATGACGAAGAGGCTAGCATGAGTTGTTGCCTCTAGGCCAAGTGTGGCGTATTTCCTTGTAAATATACTTGTATATAGCTTTTCATCTGCATCTTCCTACATAACATATCTGGTGGAGGTGCTGTGCAAGAAGATGCGGGACGGGGTGGAATCGAAGAAGCCGAGTGGGTATCGGGGCGATTGGCCGAACAGATGGTGTGAAGACCCATGTTTGCAAACTCCTGGCGGACAACTGCCTGGATCAGGGAAACTGTGACTGCAGGTGCGTTGGAAGGGCTGGAGTCGAAGGCAGCCGGATAGGCGGCCTCGATCTCACGCCGGACGATCCTGGTAACATCGCCAGTGTTGTTGGGACGAGGAGCATCGGCACATGAAGGTGTCGCTTAGGTGTTGGGCAGACGGGCAAACTGCTGGTCGATGCGTTGGCTTTTAGCAAGTTCCAGGCAGCACTCTTCTATAACTGCATCCACCGTCGCCACATTGTTGAAAACGAGCAAGTTGAAGGCGTCATCGGCAATGCCTTTGAGGATGTGGGAAATCTTGTCTGACTCAGTCATGTGTACGTCAACTTTGTGGCACAGAGCCAAGACATCCTGAATGTACGTGACGTAGGGTTCTGTTGACGTCTGCACACGGCCGGAAAGCGCCTTCTGCGCTGCAAGTTGGTGATCGTAGGGGTTGCCGAACGAGTCTCGGAGCTTTTGCTTAAGCAAATCCCAACTGGTGAGCTCATCTTCGTGGGTCCGAAACCAAACTCGAGGTGTGCTACCGAGGTAAAAGACTACATTGGCGAGCATGATAGTAGGGTCCCACCGGTTATTGTGGCTGACGTGTTCGTACAGGCTGTTCCAGTCCTTGACGTCTTTCCCATCTTTGCCCGAGAATACGCCAGGATCACGGGGAGTGTGATGTAGGTCGTCGAAGTGGCAGCAGGTGTCGGAGTTGTATTGTTGCCATAGAGCAAATGGAATGAGCTTGTACTAGTCGGGTTAATATTTTTCAGCATATATGGTCAGTGTTAATTGTTCAAAAGGTATGCAAATTGTCATTCTTCTCTCTTTTTCCTTTCCCTTTCTCTAAAACTTCCCTTGTCACTTTCTGTTGCGTGAACATCATTCCACAGGCATTAGAGGTGCAATAAGCATGTGGGCACATTGGGGATGGAATAGCGACACTAAGGATGTGGAGGAACCAACAGCAAGCAAGGGTTTTCTGACAGAGCGAAAAAGGTTATTTCCACCATGAGGAATATTTACTGCAGTCAAATTCGACTGAAGTGGAGTGGAAATAGGGTGAAAAATGAAATGCATTGTACTGCAAATTCCAATTTAAGTTCTGCAAGCTTGGCAATGTTCGTGTTCGTTCACATGGCTGTAAGCACATACCAGCATGACTAGCCTTTTGTTTTAAATTCATTGTGCTGTGCAGTTAATGCTCCTTTTTTTTTTTACTTTATATGTATGCACTTATGCACTCTTTGTATATTCCAGTTTTGTTCTCTGAGCTCATTGCCTGCATTCTCTATCCGACTTAGCCTTGCATGCTTATGCACCTTTGCACACTTACCACTGACATTGTGGCTAAGCAAGAAAGAAAGAAGTTTTGGGTAATGTAATATGGGGCACCCATGTGTAATACAATATGCATCATTAAGTCAGCAGAGTACTTTTAGGTGCCACTTTCAGGTATACATCTATGGAGGTATGCACTTAACAGCTAGAAGACACTAATAATTGGTTTATGGCCAAAATTCGATTGTGCATGGATTGAATGATGGCTAATAACCTGATGAAAGGCATATTGAGGTTCTCCTTTTACCGTGGGCGTGTTCCTCCATCGTTAATTGTGCTGTAAAGTGACCGCTTACAAGTATTGCAGTGGTCATTGAAAGTGAGCTACTAAGTTCCATAGTGGCCTCACCGATGATGTGGTCTGTTTGAATACACTTCAACTGAAGAGGTGTCTGTACTGATGGGCATTTACTTCTATTGCAGTAGCAATTACATAGACACTCCAGTCATATCTCTGCTCTCGCTGTGAGGTTCCGTATGAAGTCTAAGCACGATAAAATCAACGCCGTGTGCCGTATGTTGTATGTGTGAGTGAAAGCGTGCGAAGGTGAGCCAGCAATCGCATTTCAATCTCGCACACGCAAGGGAGGAAGCGTGCTGTGTTCGCTTACAAGCAAGGCTCCGAAGGGAGGGTGGAGAGGGAGAGTGTGTTGTACTCTGGGCAGCCCTGCCCGCTGTACCTTGAAAGCCATCTGCGAAGCCATCTGTGACGAGGACAGAGTCTGCCATGCGCTGTGGGGACAGAGTCTGCCATGCGCTGTGGGGACAGAGTCTGCCATGCGCTGTGGGGACAGAGTCTGCCATGCGCTGTGGGGACAGAGTCTGCCATGCGCTGTGGGGACAGAGTCTGCCATGCGCTGTGGGGACAGAGTCTGCCATGCGCTGTGGGGACAGAGTCTGCCATGCGCTGTGGGGACAGAGTCTGCCATGCGCTGTGGGGACAGAGTCTGCCATGCGCTGTGGGGACAGAGTCTGCCATGCGCTGTGGGGACAGAGTCTGCCATGCGCTGTGGGGACAGAGTCTGCCATGCGCTGTGGGGACAGAGTCTGCCATGCGCTGTGGGGACAGAGTCTGCCATGCGCTGTTGGGACAGAGTCTGCCATGCGCTGTTGGGACAGAGTCTGCCATGCGCTGTTGGGACAGAGTCTGCCATGCGCTGTTGGGACAGAGTCTGCCATGCGCTGTTGGGACAGAGTCTGCCATGCGCTGTTGGGACAGAGTCTGCCATGCGCTGTTGGGACAGAGTCCGCCATGCGCTGTTGGGACAGAGTCTGCCATGCGCTGTTGGGACAGAGTCTGCCATGCGCTGTTGGGACAGAGTCTGCCATGCGCTGTTGGGACAGAGTCTGCCATGCGCTGTTGGGACAGAGTCTGCCATGCGCTGTTGGGACAGAGTCTGCCATGCGCTGTTGGGACAGAGTCTGCCATGCGCTGTTGGGACAGAGTCTGCCATGCGCTGTTGGGACAGAGTCCGCCATGCGCTGTTGGGACAGAGTCTGCCATGCGCTGTTGGGACAGAGTCCGCCATGCGCTGTGTTTTTGCGGCTTAGCTTGTGTTGATGCGAGATGCAGCATGAAGGTCAGTTCGCTCCCTCGCTGCTGCTGTCGCTCCACTTGCTCACTCCAGCGTTTTGACAGCGAGTTTCCATGGTCATCGAGTGAGATTTGTTCCCATGCTTGCTTTTGTGCGCGTGGCACCATGCTTGTTAATTTAGCTAGTATGCTTATGTTTACAAGTTTATATGCCTGATAACACTACTATACTTAATGATATTTCTTTTTTATGCTTGGGTTGTTTTGGTCGAGTAAATGTTCTGGAACCTTGCAGAGTTCAGTCTTGTTCAGCACAGTACATCTTTATGAATAAAACATTAACTAGGATTGAACAAAGGCCATCAAAACCCATGACGCACAGAGAACTGGTACAGGAACTTCGAGGCAGTGGTGTTGTATGTCCTTCACTTGAGTTTTTTCTGGCTTATCGAGCCTCTTCTAGAGCTAAAGTGGCTTTTTCAGCACTGTTGAAAGGTAATTTACTTGTACAACTCAAATAATTGGACATACTGAGCTGTGTAGCTGTGACGGCGCAGTCTTTTGAGTGGCTTCCTAAATATCGTCAGCGGTGCCCTGGTGCACATAAGCCAGCCGTGTACTGTAGCCAGGCTCCTCTCGCGCTTCTTTCTGGACATGCTGTACCATCTAGCGGCAGCTGCGAAGTTTGTGCATAGCTTTCCCATATGGGCAAGCACCGTAAATTAAGCACTCCCTCCCTCCAGGCATTCGTGGTGCAGTGCACTAAAGCGTTCGGTTGCTGTGCTTAAGGAACCGGTATTACATTAGTTAAATTTTGCCCAGCGCCGGAGAAATATTTGTTTTAGTGGGTTATTTCTCTCTTTTCATTGAAGAGCACTGTGAGTAAGGTTAGACCCACATTTTTAGACTACACCATTTTGGAATTGGCCCATATTTCTGGCTGGATAGTTTGATTGATAAAAAGAAAACTGGTGTGCCAATGTCAAGAATGGATCACCTAAAAAGTTCAACTTGGCCACTTCTGTTGGATTTTGCTCAGAAACCCTCAAGTTGATGGCTTGAAATTGTAAGAACACTGAAAAAGTGAAATAGTGAGAACACTGAAAAAGAAATAGTGAGAACACTGACCAAATGAGATAATTTATGGGTTAAAAAGTGTTTCGGCTTCTGTAAGGAAACCTTGTTCACAGAAAATAAACTACTCGAAAGTGGCGAGCTTAACTCTTTCCCTACCTTGGGCAGAATAGGTGTTTTTTGTAGGTTACATCATTACTTTTTTTTTTCTGAAGGAATACTGCATTCAATATTTTTTGTGTAATACATAATCAAAGCACCTTTTGTGCACAAATGTTTTATTGATGAGATGTATGTCATAAAATAGATATGAATTGGCAGAATCAAGATTGTGGGATGAAATTGAAGAAAGTTTGTAAAGACACACTTGTGTCTACTAAGAAAGAAATGTAACAAGAATTATGAGATATACGCACAAAATGTATTGCCATCTAATAGGCACTATCTACAAAAAAAAACCATTTTTCATCAAACAAGAAATGCAAGCACTACAGTGGGGCGTGCCATGTGGCAAAGCAGTTCCTCGGTTAAAACATTGCGGAATGTTGCTTCTCTTGTAGGTTCGATAAGTCTCTATCCATCCGATAAGTCACCCTCAAGCACTGTAATTTCAATATCGCTTAGTGCTACACTTGTTTTGCTGATTCACGAAGCTCATAATAAAGATGCAGCCACATGCACATTGTATTCAAGCAACTATTGATAGAAAATTGTTTATATGATCTGAAGAATTACTGATGTTATGCTGAGATCTAGGGAGTTGTGAAGCGTTTGGCTTCACAACTTCACAACAGGGCAAGTTTGGAAAGCTGCTTTAGTTCCTGCTGCCATTTTGCTGCAGGCAACTTAAAAGTGCTGAAAGGAACCTTCTTATAATTCATTCTATTTTATGCAGTGCAGTCCCAGGAGCCCGTACTTCTCAACGTTCCATATAATAGAGGACTTAAGATGGCTTTGCCAACTTTGAGGCAACACTATTGTGCCTGTTTTAAAAATTAATAGAAAGCAGCAACAGATTCGAGGCAGATGAAGCACTTTATTGGTGAGCAAATCAATACCCTGAAAAAGCAGAAACAAGAAGCAACTGTGGTTGAATTGACAGCTTCAGCAGATGCTTTAGTGGATATTGTATTTTCTTTATTGGCACCTAGTATGTTCAGCGGCCGTGCCAGGCTCCAGTAAGCCAAGTGATGCCGCTCCGCTGCCTTACCTGCCCAAAGTTTACTAGTTTCTGTAATTTGCACTGCCGTCTAAGATCTGGATCGCCAGAAACATAGCACTGCTGCCACCACATATTGAAACATTAACTGAATCTATCAGCCTTGCATTAAGACGAGGGTGACTTCAAAGCTAAGGATTCTGGTAAAAACCTTGCCCTATATTCAAATAATTCGGCATATTGTACACTGTGGCAACTGCCCTTGCTTTCACACGAAATCAGCTGCTCTGAACATTCTTGCTCATTCCCAGTATGAAGTTTAAAAGCCTTGATTTTTGCATGTCTTGGAAATGGAAACCTTTATCCAAGCTGCCACCAGACCATGATCACCTCAAGATATCTGAACTGCAATTTGTAAGGACATCTGTGACAACTTGGCTTTCACTCTTGTGCAGACCTTGTCACCATCTTCTCTGAATGTATGATTCTAACAGAATGTAAAAAAAATTTACCTGGTTAATGAAAAACTAACGAAAAAAGCTATTTTTTAGGAATTGCTGAAATTTAGCATAGACACTCAACAGCATATGTACTTTCAGGGATGAAGTATTGCGCCAACGTGCACCAAAACATTAATTTCTGAGGAAGTTGCCAAATTTAGTAAAATCTGCATGTTCTGTGGCAACTGTAAGGCATAGTCATGGATTGGAAAGCATTCAGCCCTGGAAACCCAAATCTAAGAAATCTGTTTCAGCGTTGGCATCTTTGGAGCACAGGTGTGTTTGCTGCTGAATGGTAACTTGGGTGCAGGAGAATAACCGCTTTGTGGTATGCAGTGCATTACGAATGTTGTATAGGAACTGGTGCTCGTCTTATGGGGGCAGTCAGGAAGAAAAGCCGCACTCTCAGCTGAATAAGTTGTGCAGTCTGATCAATGGCTCATCAGTTTTATTATACATTTTAACACTTGCTTGTGCGTCCCATTGATAAAGCTGCATCGAATAATGGTGAATACTGATGCGTAGCATTCCAAATCTATTTCGTGCGTGCACTACGCCTGGTTACTGGGATAATTTAGTGGCACATTGCAGCACCCTGACAAATGACCAGCTTGCTGTCATGGAAATCGAACACAAATTATCACTAACATTTGGGTTCCCGTTACTACTGCATGACCACAACACACAAAATTGGACTTCTTCCACCAGAGAATGCAAGCTACGGATGTAAATTATGGTTTTGGCCAATTGGCAACCGTAAAAGTTCGGCGAAAGTCCAAATGACTGAAATTGTGTTTGCAGTAACTATGTTCGCAAAAAAAAAAAAAAAAAAATTGCGCATATCGAGTTCAAAATTTTTAATACACCATCGTTTGGTTTCCAAACTATCGGTCGTCATTTTACATTGGCATTGTGGGACCTGTGGCAAAGCCAGAAATAAGACCAAAACTTGAGCAAAATAGTGGTCAGCGATGCAGTCTCTTTCATGTTTTCAAATATATCAGTTACTTGCAAGCGATCTGAAATACTGGCAAACATGCATGACCAGGGAAGTAACATAACACTTATTCTACGGAATGCTGCTATCCCAACTTAATGTTGCCAGAAATTAAAAATTGAAGAGGGCACTGCAAATGGCATGCACTGTATGTTCATGGGTGTTGTTTATGGTGGTCACTGAGTATTTCTTGTTCATTGTGCATGCATACTTCTAAAGAGCTAACTTCATAAACTAATGTTCAGATGCTGACAATAAAGTTTTTTTTAAGCGAAAGTGTCTCAAATTTAAGTAATACATTAGCTATGAACATGACAACGCTTCGGCATGCCAAAGGTTGTCATGGAAACCTCGTCAAACTAGGGCACTAAGTGAGAAGCCGCACTTTCTTCTTCACGTGTCAGCAGCTTTCAGCTCATATTTTTGGTCCTTGCATAACATGAAGTAGTGCAAGACCATAACCCTGATTTGCATGTACATACTATGTACAATGTACTAGAGGACAATGTTTGCATCTGAGACCACTGAAATAACTGGCGTGTCAAGCGTTGTCGTTCTGTTTTTTTTTTTTTTTTAAATTTTGCGCACCCCTCTGGGAAAAAGGAACATACAAGACCTATAGATTGAAATGCATGTTTACTAGAGCAAAGAAACTGACTGACAAAACAACAAATATGCATTTCAATAGAAATGAACTAGCTCAGCTTCTTACCTATAGGTTGCTTTATATGATAGGTTGCCTTATATGCTCTTATTGATCATTTCTCGATGCCTGATCAACATGCAGCGAGCACTGTTCACATAAAGCCCTTGTTTATTTTTTTTCTTGGCCGCATTTAGTTGGCTGCATTCAAGGTATAACATAATAGGTTTCAGAAACACTTAGGGTTACCTTTGTAGCTTCATGCTACAGTCTGTTGGATGACTCTTTGCTTGTCGTGAACTTTGCTCCACTTTGCGGGCTACCGCAGAACTGATTTTCCATAACTTAATAGTGTCTTGCAAAAACAAATAAAGATCTGCCTGTATTTCACTCATCTTGAGCTTTGCAAAGCTGCTCCAAAATGCATATCTACTGCTGCAAATTTCATGCCCCAAAGTGCCTAATTTGTTATTCTCACAGCTGCTCCAAAACTCCCTTGGCCACTTCCATCTGTGTAGTTGCATTAGTGCACGGTGCAAATATGTTGAGTGTGTATTGGCTTACAGGGACTCATAGCCTCCCAGAGCATGTCATGAAATTATACCGTGGTTTTTTTAGTGATAGAATCGAACATGCTGTTGATGGTTTAAATAAGAATTATAATCTTAAATTGGGGTGCGGAAAGTGTTCAAAAATGTTGTGATACTCTAGGCACTAGCATTGCAGACTCAAAATACTGCATGCAAGTTCAGCGCTAAATGCACCATATATAGTGTTCAAAATCTTATTCCTTATATTCTATGAGTGCCTGGACTTCTTTCTATGCATATTACATTCTGAGAAAAATTCACGCTTACAACATGGCCTTTGTGCGCAAAAGTGGAACAGCAGAATCGTGGAATCCCTTGTTGCATGTTACGCTAGCTCACATGCTCTTGTCACGCATGTGAGCTAAAATTCTTTCTCCCGTTCACTCAGGTTTTAGCGAGACTGTGCACTTCGAAGGGCAAAAGTGCTTGCATGGCTTCGGCAACGTAGTGAGCTGCACATTGAATGTTAGATTCACTTTTGAAAACGTCGCTTGGTTAAAAACAGCTTAGCTTGATTTGTATTTGACCATAGTAGTTGGACAAGAAACTACGAAAGCTCATATTTGTTACTCCTTAAATTCAACAATTCCGGAAGCATGAACATTGGCTTGATAAACAAGATTAATTTCTTATGGCTAGGGCTGCACATGTCGTCTTGGTCTTATAAGTTATTTTATAAGCCCATATGAGTGCACTTTGTGAACACGTCTGTGAGGCATGAAGTGTGTTTGTGCCAGTGTTAGAAAAGCTTAGCTGCTTGTTCATGGCCGTTCAGTGTGCATTTTGGGCACTGCATTATTGTGATAAAGACCATTTAGTGATAAAGACCACATGGTGTAGTATGGCCATGCAGACCTTTGTTGCCTGCGTGCAGGACCCCTCAAGGAGGCACCCAATCTGATCTGCACTCCACATGCGGCCTGGTACAGTGACGCCAGCTGTACTGAGTTACGTGAGATGGCCGCCTCCGAGATTCGTCGAGCGATAGTGGGGCGTATCCCGGACTCTCTGCGCAACTGCGTCAACAAGGAGTACTTCACGGGCTATGGGGATGGCATCAATGGCGGTGCCTACAACTACAACCCAATGGGTGTGCCACACTCGACGACAGCCCTGGAGCCCCTGGCACCCGGCGTTCCCCACTCGACTTCGCACCTGCAGGACTCGGCCAACCACCTGGCCCCCAAGCCTGAGAGCTCGGAGGTGCACTGACATATCATTCCAGGGGCCCCTCCTCCTCCTTCATTCCTCCTGTCTCGCCGTCTCCTGTGTTGTGTGCTTCCGTTTGACTCCCCCTCTCTCTAGCTAGGCTCTTTTAGTTGGCTGCTTTAGGCTTCCCCCTTCTGCTCGTTCATGTGTGCATTAACATTTGATGGGTGGCAGTCCCAAATAAAACTTCGCACCTTTTAACGTCCTGCTGTGTCTCGGTTCCTTCTGTGCCGCCATAGCAGGCGCCGCTCGGCGTCCTCTCCCCGCTGGGTAGCTGCTTGCGCCTCTTCAGGGTAGCCTTCCTCTTGGGCTGGTTCTTGTGCAGGTCTCATGGTGCCTGGGGAAGCTTCCCCATTGGTGCAGAGGGAGGAGAATCAATAGTATACTGTAGGACCACACGTGGCGTTTTGCTTGGCTCTTGCTCTCCCCCCTCTCTACACCCCTTTCTCTTTTTTTTTAATTTTATTTTTGTGCTGCATTTCATTCTCTTAGTTGCTGTAGTCATCCAAGTGGATAAGTGCTCTGTCCCAGGAATGTGTGTGACATCTTCCTGGCTCGCCCTGTGGTTTGGGGTTGGCACGGTCCATAGTTGCTTTTTGTGTTAATTCCAATTGGGTTTGTCAAATTGCCAAAACTTCTGTGCATTTCATTATACAAGTTTGCTTGTGTGAGTGTAGCTGCATTAAATTAAAGGTGCATCCTCATTACCCGTTCCACTAGTGGGTTAATCAAAATTGCACTTTTATTGGCTGCTCTCATCAACAGTTGTGTGGTTAGTGTTTTTTTTTTTCCCTCTCTGTCTCTCTCGTTTTTTTTTTTACTCATAGTACCGAGGTTGCCTGGGCATTTACTGAATGTCCTGCACCGTCAGAGGTGGCACTGGAAAACAAAACCTTGCTAGTTGGAAAAGTGCAATTGTGTTATGTTAAAAAAAGGAAATATGTGCATGTCATTCCTGCCAGACACAGGACAAGGCTGGAAAACCTCATGCTCATTACTTGGGCCATATGCAAGCAGCTTGTGCTAAGGCGTTTCTTGCACTTTGAGATATTGTTTAAGGGAGGGCAATCTGCTTTTAACAAGTGCCTGCTCCAAGGTGGTGGTGGACAAGCTTTCTGTCACCTTGAAGCTGAAGTTGCTTTCAGATGGGTGATACCCAGTGATAGTTTCATCACCTCATGGCATTCCCTCAGAGCTGTTTCAAATACTTATGTAAGGGTAAGCATGCCAGCATGCCCACGTGTTGGCTCTCGGTAGTCGTTGCTCCCTTGTCGAGGGTAGCGTAGCTTTGTGTACAGTGGAATTATGCCATTTCCTCAATAAAATGAGTATTGTTAATGCATTCTGAAATTGGGTCACTCTTCATGTGGTTTTTTTCAGCCTTGGCCTGTCTGTGTGGCATAGAAAATCCTGGCTTTATCGAATTTGCTTTTGAATGCGGAATTGTGAAATTTGCATGGTAACACACCACTGATGTACATACAATACTCCTCACAAAAAAAAAGCATAGTTCTTGTGTCTGGGCAAAATTGGGGTTTGCCTTGATTAGAACACTGAATGAATGGAAGTGCATTTTACCCCAAGACCTTGAACATTATATACATTATTTTGTGGTGCTGCTTGTCTTTTTTTGTGTGTGCGCGCGTGCATGTGTTGTAATCAACAGTTGCAAATATATCACCTCAAGAAAGAAAAAGCCTTGTTTGCTTTCCACTATCCTCATGTTGCCTCCCTTCAGGCAGTGAACAATTTTTTTTATTTTTCTTTGGATTTGATGACCACCTGGCTCCAAGTGAAATAAACGGTTGGAAAGCAACAGCTTGTGACCTCTCCCAGCTCCATTGCATCCCACTGCATGCAGAAGTAAAAGATCTTTGAATGGAACAGCCTCAACTGGAGCACTGGATCCCTTGTATGTACTCTTACATAAAATTTTCATGCCATTCTAAAATAAAGTGGTTGCAAAACATACAAATTTGAGCTGAAAAAAAAACTTGGTTAAAAGTCTCTCTGAAAATTTCGTTGGACTGTAAGCTTCAAGTTTTCATGCAGACACCTGCACTGACAACGTAAGCTTGCTATAGAAACTGCTCAAGGCGTTACTGCAACACCTTTCGAAGCTGTCATGAACACAAGCCTTGTATTCTTGCTTGTGGTATCTTGTAATTTATGTAAGTGTCCACTTAGTGGCCATGTCGATTTTTGCCTGTCTGAAGTATCGATTGGCTGGGCTGGGGAACCAGCAAGAAAAAAGGCTCTCTCAACCAGTTTCCTTCACTGGTTCAGCTCCCACCAATTGGTGGCAGCTGAAATACATGGTCCACTAGGTGGACGCTTGCAGAATACCTCCCTTGGACTGATGTTGCCAAGGGTGAGAATGTTGACAGTTTGGTGAAGCATCATTCTCAATGCGACTCCTCACTCTGCATTGCTGCGTCTTCCAGCATGCTTGAATTGTTAAAGATGAACATGACAATTTGCTTTAACTGGCCTGAATATTGCGAGCTGCTGAAAAAAATGACTGCATGACAGCACTTGATTACCCAGCACAGAATTTGAAGCGTGAGAGCAGTGATTTTAGATCCAGGAGTCAAAGGAAAGAAGACTGAATGAGTAAATTAACTTTTGACACCACTGTACCTAGTGGTTGTGGGGTTGTCCTCTGCAACATAACGCAATTTGTAGCTAATGAGAGTTATTCTAGGGTTGTAGCCTAAAAGCAATGTTAGTACTGTAAAGATGACTCTGATAAGGCAAATTTTTTACGTGAGAAACACTGAACATTATTGATGGTTTACGTTGCAAATTAAGGTTCCACCAAGCTTTCACAGGCATCAATGGAATGTGCTACTCTGTTCAGCTGTACTGGTAGTCTTGGATAAGGCAACTCTTGCTTGCTAAGCGTGATGTACGATTCTGTGGACGTACCTTTTCCAGTGTCGGTGATGCTCGATCAAGCGGGGCTAACAGTAAATAATGAGGTGTTCAAGGTGCCTCTGCAGGCTTAAAACAGGACATTCCACAAGAGGCTCAAGAAGCATTGCCATTTACACATGATGCCGGTGACAATGTCCTGGATACTTGGTGCTTTTGTGTTTGCAGCAGCATGAGGTTATTGAAGGATTTTAGAGGAAGCTAGGTCAAAAGCCAACTTTTGCAACATGGCAAAGCACGGCCAAACAACCAATAATTTCATTAGGGCGCATAAAATTGCTACATACTGTGCAAATTCTGTCTACATCTGTGTTTAGTGTTTGATCTTTCATTCTTTTGTGTCATGAATGTTTCGGTGCTCCCGAAATAGATTTGAGTTTTGTGAATAACACCTGTTACTATGAATAGACCTTCATGGTTCCTTCGCGTTTATAACAGGAGCCTGCTCTATTTGTTTTACTAAATACTTGCATGTTCACAAAGAGCAGTGCTAGTGGTGATGTAGTGTAGTGGTGTTCAACTAAAATATAGTGCAATGTTCTATTGCATACAATGCTTCTCACTGGGAGAAATTGCAGTGCCAAGAGAATAAAAGATGCATATTGTTCTAATGTGCAGACAGTCTTGCTGACATTTTGGTAGGGGTTTTGAAGTAGTTTGTTGCTTGTTAAACTTTTCAGGTTAAAAGTACATCCATTAGGAGATGATTGGCAATTTTAATGCAATTAGCGATCTATGTGCAAGGATACTGCGTTCACGCCATATTATTAAAGATTTGGGCAGCTGTACGTATTCAACCTGTGGACATCAGTTTAGCAGATGAAATGGATAAAGAAGCCAAGGACAGCTGGGGGGAATGAACCCTTTATTAAAATGCAGAATGAACTGCAAATTAGGGTTAAATATGCATTTATGTCCATCTTCTTGGATAATAAAGAAATGGAACAGCAAGAAGACGAAAATTTACATCTTAGTATAGTACATAATGAAGTCAATTTTTGAGAAAGTACTAACTGATATAGTGTCTTCATGAAATGCATGCAGATTTCCTCTTTTCACCAGAGCAGCAAGTTACTGCTCAAAAGCATTGTTTCCAAGGTCCAAAATTTTTCTGTTCCAAAAGCATATATTTCTGCTCCGAAATGCCAATCTTCCTGCTCCAAAAGATGCTCCAAAAAACGTGCTGCTTTCATCATTGCAAATATTTGTAAAAATCAGACTTGCAGCTGAGTTGCAATGCACAAAATGGATACAGCATTGTGATATTCATTTGTTTACATGCAAGCAAAAAAAAGTATTCACCAGACCCTGCTCCTGATTATTATGGTTTTAAATTCTGTATGAGACTAGCTATGGCTAGTTTTGGAAATCATAAGCTAATCCTTGCGTCTATTGCTTGAGTGATCAACGGATGTCACAGAGGCATACTGCTTCTGCATGTGTTCAAAGTGAACCAATGTGGTAAGGGCATCGTAAAAGGTGAACACGTAAACTACACTTCAGAGTGTGTTTGCTGCCAGCGAGATGTACAAGATAAAGAATGGCCAAGGAAGTGAAGGAAAGCTCACAAACCATGAAAAGATAAAGTAAGCTGGCAGCATATTATGCAGCTTATTTTAATGAAAGCAAGCCTGATGCCACAAAAATGCAATGGGCAGTGATCACAAGATCAATACACCCATGCTGTACACACCTAGTGCAGACTTGAGGCTTGTCCATGTTTGTTAACACAAATCAAGTGAGCCTTTGTTATGTTTGTGAAAGGTAAGCACTTCGATGAGACTATCCAGGTTTGAAGAAACTTAGCTAAAGGGCTTGTATTCCTCTGCAACAGGCCTATAAAATCGCAGTCACAATTGAAGCTCAATAATGTGTAGCTAGCACAAAAATGAGTCCCTCCTCCTCCTCATCACCATCAGCCTATTTTATCTCCACTGCAGGACGAAGGCCTCTCCCTGTGATCTCCAGTTGCCCCTGTCCTGCGCCAACCGATTCGAACTAGCGCATGCAAATTAATTTCATCACCCCACTTAGTGTTCTGCCGTTCTCGACTGAGCTTCCCTTCTTTTGGCACCCATTCTGTAACCCTGTTTCATGAGATCTATCATCACAACCATGTTTTTAGGACCCATTTTAGGACCGATTAAACCACCTAATTTTGTTTCATCTCGACTTGATCACCACCACAAAGTTCATGTCCCTCACCAAAACATTGTAACATACTTGCACTCTTTCCTGCCCTGACTGGAACTATCTTCCAGCCTCATTAGTTAGCGTTCCCAACTGTGACCATTTTCGTGAAACTCTTGCCAGTGCAATTTAACGCATTCCATCATTTTTTCCTGTGAACGTTCTCTATGTCGGTAGGAAACTGGAATAAATGGTCCACTGCTTATCTAACCTATGCATTACGTAGCCTGCCCAGCTCCATTTCTTTCTCTTAATGTCAATTAGAATATCGGCTATCCATGTTTGCTCTCTGATCCACACCGTTCTCTTCCTGTCTCTTAATGTTATACCTAACATTCTTTGTTCCATCGCTCTTTGCGCAGTCCTTAACTTGTTTTTGAGGCTCTTTGTAAGTTTCCAAGTTCCTGCTGCATATGTCAGCACCAGTAGAATGTATTGATTGTATACCTTCTTTTTTAATGATAATGGTAAGCTTCCAGTCAGAATCTGACTGTGTCTGTCCAATGCAGTCCAACCCATTTGAGTCCTCCAATGGTCTAAAAAATTGCCCAAGAGGCGAGTCTGCACTTTAGAGGACAGTTCAGACAGCTGCAGGATTTACGAATACCAGAGTTCACAGCTTGTCCACAATATTGTAATATTCGTGGCTAAGCTGTGATCTGATAAAATAAATTAACATTTGTCGAGCAGTGAAACAGACTGGGCATAGCTACCAAGTTCAGGTGTGTTTACTTTAGAGGTTCGGCGTTCGGCCGCTGTAATTTACGCAGTGGCGGGCTTTCTGCGCGAGATAGCAAGATCGTTGCTCCTTATAAAAACCGTTACAGCCAACACCTCAATGTTCGTGTTCTCTTTCCTTCTGCAACATTGAGTGAGGAGCCACGCCTGCTAAAGCTGAGAATTTGAGATGAAGGCTGGAGGCACTTATTATAGCACACTGTAAATTTTGTCAAATAGCAGAGAAGTCTCGAATGTACATTCCAAGAGGGTTTTGTCATTTAGAAGGTAAAACATTTTATCACAATTGCTGAATGGAATAATGCATAGAACATAGCTCTGACTCAAGTGTATGTAAAAAGCTGATTCAGAAAAACGTGTATAAATACAGATGTCACTGTGTGCAGTACACAACAGCTGATAAGAGTATAAAAATAGAGCCATGACTGGGAATCAAATTGAGTAGCACTTGTGAACGAAATGTAAATAAATTATTAATTTTGTGTCATGTTTTAGCACCACAAATATTTGTTAACCAAGATATCATATTGACCAACAGCTTACAAGACTTCATCAAAAATTTAAGTGACAATTGGGACGTGCTAATTGCAATGCTCAGAGTGATCCTGGGAAAACTACACCAATGCCTGATAAAATAGGGTACTTGCATTTTAAGTAAAGGAGCATTGACAGAACAAAGCTGCTGTGGTTTGGCTGAAGAAAGCATCAATAATTGTGGTGCCACAATATAGCTGAGGTTGCCACAGTATAAGAAGCCAGCCATGATAATAGCGAGCTACGTGGAGCATAACTGTCCGTTATTTTGCCCCCTACTTCATAAGAAAACAAGCCATGCACACAGATTAACAGATGTCATGATGAGCTGATGAAGAATGTGAATCCAGGTTATTTTGTTCACTGACTGCTTAGCACTTCCACTGCAGTTGATGCAGTTTTCAATCACTTGTAAGCCCGGGAGGTTATTCTGTAAGAATCCACCTAGTGGACTGTTCATTTCGACTGCCGCTGATTTGATGGGGCTGCTCGTCTCCTTGCTCGCACAGCTCCATGCAATGAGCATATCAGCAGTAGCCGAAATGGACAGTCCACTATGTGGGCTCTTACAGAATACCACTCGGGAATGACTAGTGCAGTGGCACACCTAACCCTCGTGTCACTCTTTTGGTATTGAAAGAGCCATGCTTCTGTGAATATATGCAAACACTTTGTTTTCATGCTGAAACTTTCTTGCCTGGATCTCTGGACAACTTTGTGAAAATCCACAATGGCACTATAGCATTAGCACTGGCACACAATTGAATTTTAGAGGAATATTTAAGCAAATAATGACTATCTAAAGTTCACTCCTATTCGTGTCAGGCTTTCTCCACCACTGACACAGCTAATTAAATATTGCGTGCTGCATGTTCCTTATATTTCCCTCTTTTCTGTACACATATTGCTAGTGCCCACAAACTTTTTTCGATGTTTATTTTGTGGCCAAATATCTTAGGCAGGGGGAGGGGGGGGGGTATTCTGTAAGTTCTCTTAGTGGACTGTTCATCTCGGCTGCTGCTAATTGGCTGGAGCAGTACAAATGAGAAGGAGGCAGGCTGGGGATACCTCTTTCATTTTTGCTTGTCCCCTAGCCCAACCAAGCAGCACTTCAGCAGCAGCTGGACAGTCTGCCAGGTCACTTACAGAATACATACCCACCTACAGCCTGCCCCCAGCCGAGTTTTTTTGCCAATTTCTCTTTTGTACTTTCTTGTAAGGGTGTGGCAACAATGCATGCAAGCAATACAATAGTTTTAGTTAATCTCTGGGAAGGATATTCGTCATGTTGAACCTAATTGTTTGCAAGTACTCTACATACTAGAATAAAGCAAGGAACTCGTTCATGGACAACAGATCAACAATAAATATATAAAAAAGCAAGCTACATTATATATATATATATATATATATATATATATATATATATATATATATATATATATCAGCGTAATGATGGGCTCGTCACTTGGAGTACATACCAGGAATGTTTGCAGCAGGCTCTGTGATGCATGATTTACTTTTTATCAGGCGCATCCGTAATATTTTCCATGTGTACGTGAAGAATTATATCTTTCAACAGGGGGTTTATTCAGTTTGTCTTGATCCTACAATTAAGCTGCAGAAAAGAGTACTCCAGATTATCATTCTCTAGGTATACAAAGCAGACAGCACCCCTTATCAATAAATTAAACATTTTTACATTTTTTAATTGCCAGAAACTAAAAATGGTCTGTACTATTCATTATATAATATTCGACAATAACACCCTTTCAAGTACCATTTTCATGGCACCACTTAATCCCAAAGAGACAGAATTGAAGAGATGTTTTTATGTCCCAACTGCTAATAACCTTTACAGTAGGCTCACAGTAGCCTGCATCAGGACAAAAATATGGAACAAGGTAATGAACAAAATAATGTAATTTCAATGTTTATGATGTGCCTCTGCTTCTTGTTTATTAGCTTTCCTTCGGCACACAAGCTTGAGTGTATGGTTTTTTTTAAGCATGAAATGCTTTTAGCTGCTGTTATCGGCGACCTTGAAATGACCTTGAGCTAAAAGCCAGAGCCGTTATCCAGCCACTCGAACGAGAACATCCGGGAACCATTCAAAACTTAAGAAACTGCGGTCTCTGGCCCGCAACCCTTTGTAAACGACTGCATTACACATGCTAGTTACTGCCCAAACAAGCTACAAAAAATATTGCTTCCGAGTACTTCCTAATGTTTGTTCACAGTATCACTCAAGCTCTAACTCCTGTGCTGACGTTTCATTTCTGATTTACAATAGCAACCTTCAAAAGGCAGATACAGGGCACCATACACTTCACTGTGATCTTTTCGCGCTGAGACAGGGTTGCCTGTGCTCTTTTGAAGGTCAGTGGTCCGTGAATTCCGTGATGCAGGTTTTGTGGCACCTCCTTCAGACAATTTTCTTTGCTCTAGCTGGGCAGTGCACTCGGTCTCCCTGGCGTCTTTCGTTGCCTGTCGTGCCGACTTCAGCCGGTTTTCTTCTAGCTGGGCAGCGTCCAGTGGACCAGTGCGCAATATGGCATGGTGTGGTGTGGTGTGCCATTGCGAACATGCACTACAGCCATTTTAAGATTGTGGCTAGTATCATCTCCAACCAGTCTGCTTTGCCAGTTGCCATTTCACGCTTGCATCTACTCTCGATTATGGGAGAGCCATCAATTTTTTTTATATTGATTTATGTTATAGGAAGCTGAACTTTCAATTCACACTGTTTCAACTGGTATTGCAATAATATTTTGTAGTGATTGCTTGGGCCCAAAACTGGTTGTGCTGGGCCAGAGCAACTATAGCTACAAAACATACTACTGTACACTCCTGCTAAGATAAACTTGGAAGGGACCATAAAAAATTTCCTCTTAATAAAGTTCATCCACAAAACTAAAAATAGAGTATTCCTGATGCACCCAGGTATTCATGGCACAAAATATAAATGAAACATCAATAAAGCTAAAAGCCAGATTTAATAAAGCCATCTATTGTATTTGCATAATGCAAAGTATTGCTTTATGCATTCTTGCATATTGAGTTATCATTGCTTGCTGGCACTCTATGGGGACCTGTACGCTGTCATTAGTGCTGACATTTTGCCTAGTTTGCTCAAAATTCTTTATTGCTTTGATGATGAAAAATTGCACCAAGGTATTCAGGGTGCTATCAGCTACATCATATGTCGACTCCGCTGGTTCTTGTGGCTGCAGGGCAATGTCTTACCGTTATTATCAGCCCTGCACATTTTCATCTCATCATTTGGCACCCCCACAAAAACACCATTAGCTTCTCATGCAGCTAGCAGAGTCACCTCCTGAAAGTCTACCAACATGGGCCTCCTGCTACCCCCGCTGAGCCCAATGACAGGCATCATAGGCAGCAGTGGAAATTTGGCTTAACCACATTTGCATTATCCAGGTGAAAAAAATTCTGGCAGAAACCATCTCTGCATCACTGTCAGCATTGATGCAATTAACAGTGAAGCAATGTGATGACACGTCATATTGCCATCGCCGAAATGCGCCATGTATACGGCGTGTGCTGTCTGGACATGCTGTGCCATCTAGCAGCAGCACAACGAAGTCTGCTCATGACGTGTGTCTAAATATATATGATGTGGGTTTGATTCCGCCCAGCACTAAAAAGATTTCAAAGGATCACTTTTGTCATTAAGGAGCAGAACATACCCAGTGACCCAAGTTGGCGTCAAATATGTTGATTGACGAGCGGCACGTACCCAGTCGAACATAACCAGTGACCGAAGTTGTGCAAGGAAGTTAATTGAAGAACAACCCATACCCAGTGACTGAAGCTGGTGTCAACAAAGTCCATTGAAGAGTGGTGCACATAGGCAGTGACACCAAGTTGGTTTGTCGGTTAGATTCAAACCCAGTTCCCTCCACACCGCAGCCCATTGCTCTTCATTAGGCCATGGCCATGGACAACCTGGTGACCCAAGTTTCTGTGAAAGAGGTGACCAAAGTTGCCTGAAAATAGGTTAGCAAAGGAGAAACATACAGACGTACTGCAAACTTGGTGAATTTCACAAAGAATGACTATCATATTAATACTTCGCCGAGAATCTTATCTGGTCTCAACGGACATTAACTGGGACAAACTGATCCCAGTTACAGGCCAACTGGTCTCAGTTAGAAACAAACTGGGAAGAAACTGGTTCCAGTTACAGGCCAACCAGAATCTGACTGGAACCGTGACCAGTTGTATTGGTTGTCATCATCATCATCAGCCTGGCTACACCCACTGCAGGGCAAAAGCCTCTCTTATACTTCTCCAACTACCCCGGTGATGTGCTAATTGTGGCCATGTTGTCCCTGCAAACTTCTTAATCTCATCTGTCCACCTAACTTTCTGCCGCCCCTGCTACGCTTCCCTTCTCTTGGAATCCAGTCCGTAACCCTTAATGACCATCGGTTATCATCCCTCCTCATTACATGTCCTGCCCACTCCCATTTCTTTTTCTCGATTTCAACTAAGATGTCATTAACTCGTGTTTGTTCCCTCACCCAATCTGCTCTCTTCTTATCCCCCTTAACGTTACACCCATCATTCTTCTTTCCATAGCTCGTTGCATCGTCCTCAATTTAAGTAGAACCCTCCTCGTAAGCCTCCAGGTTTCTGCCCCGTAGGTGAGTACTGATAAGACACAGCTGTTATTTATACACTTTACTCTTGAGGGATAATGGCAACCTGCTGTTTATGATCTGCGAATGCCTGCCAAACGCACCCCAGCCCATTCTTATTCTTGTGATTATTTCAATCTCATGATCTGGATTCGCGGTCACTACCTGCCCTAAGTAGATGTATTCCCTTACCACTTCCAGTGCCTCGCTACCTATTGTAGACTACCGTTCTCTTCCAAAACTGTTAAACATTACTTTAGTTTTCTGCAGATTAATTTTTAGACCCGCTCTTCTCTTCTTTAGTCTCACCATTCAGACTCCTCCACGTCCACTCTTGGTTATCCCGCTTGCGGAAGAAGGTATTCATTATTCACAAATTATTCCGTACTGCAAACTCTACCAATAACTCTCGCCTGCTGTTCAGTATGATTGCACATCATGCTGAACAAGCTGCAAACACCAGCAACTCGAAGTGCTCTACAAATACTGGATGCACTAAATACAGTGCTTGCTAGCATCTAAGCATCATGGTTCGACCAATAGTCCGCTTCCACCCTGAAATTAAAAGTGCGTCGATCTTTCAGTGGAATGCCAGGGGTCTAAGGACCCGTATAGCAGACTTTCGCCAATTCATTTTTACAAATCGTTTTCCCATGCTGGTCATTTGTGAACCAAATACATCAACTCCACTCAGACTGTCCGGTTACGACGTCTCGTCCACATGCGGTGCGAGCACGAAAGTAATCACCTACATCTGCACGTACTTTACATGTCTCTAACGTGGTACAGCCTCATGACAACAACGAATGTCTCCTGCCTGAATGTCCAAAAGAAAGATTTACACTAATTTGAGCCGACCTATCCCCAGCGGGTCACTTTGACAGCGAACGACTCAAGAAAATATTACCAATGAACAATGGCCCCTGGGTTATCACAGGTGACTTGAACGCGCATCACCAGCTATGGGGAAGCACTAAAATTGACTCCAGAGGCAGGAGTCTTGCCTCCTTTGCTGCTGACCATGACTTGTGCTGTGTGAATGACGGCAGCCCTACATTTCTGCGAGGCACGACCTATAGTTGCTGCTTGGACTTAACTTTGGTGTCACGGCGCTTCGCCTCGAGTGTCCAATGGTTTACGGACATTGAAACACATGGAAGCGACCATATTCCAACACACATAAAGATTAGAGAAGTTGAGCAACGCTCCTTTACTGTCTTGTGTACAGTTTATTGGACAAAGTTTATGGAGGATATGGATGACGCATGTCGGGAAGGCCTTTCACACACTATCGAAGATGCAATCGCAGAGGCATTGAAAACATCCATCTGGTCGCTTACAAGGTCAGCAAGGTGAACAGACTTGGACATGGAACTGGGGAGGCTGCGTGCGGCACACCGACAGGCGGAGAGGAGGTATCGGCACACGAAGTGCGCCTTGGGTTTGAGGGCTTCACGATGCATACAAAAGAAAGTCCACCATCGTATGGATAAATTGGAAGACAAGCGATGGAAAACTTTCTGTCGGTCGCTTGATACAAGCAAATCGCTCTTGCACATTGGGAGAATGGTTAGGGGTCTAGCAGACCCCTAATTTGTCAAGCAGAGAAATGACACAGGGCATGCAGATGCAAAGCTGCATTAAAACACTGTATTGTCCAGGCGACACTACGGAAGCGGGCGCATATCAAATCAACACTTTTGTGTTGCCACAGTAGCTTTGTAGCTATGGCATTGCTCGAGGTCACGGGTTCGATCCCTACCGCGGTAGTGGCATTTCGACGGGTGCAAAATACAATAATGCTCGTGTACTTAGGTTTAGGTTCACGTTAAAGAACCCCAAAGGGTCAAAATTACTCTGCGGTCCGCCATTACGGCGTGCCTTATAATCTAAGTGTGGTGTTCGCACATAGAGCCCCATAATTCAGTTAAAGTTTAACACTTTTGTCACAATGCAATGTGTCATAAGGCAATGACAATGTTAACCTTGTCGGAGGTTATGAACAATGACACACAACAGCGCCTCAAGCAAACACGTCTCATGTGTGTGTTCCGTGTACTATGCAGACAAACAGCAGTGGTGCATACAAGTTAATGTTTAACATAAACTTGCCACTCATATTGCACTAAATGCTGAAAAATTTAATCATTCACCGTCAACATTACCGCTAATTGTCAATCAAAGCAAACAGCACAGAAAACTTCGCTTATGGAGATTCTCACAGTGCGTGGGATCTACTTGATTTTGTTGTTCTTAGTTTTTTTATTGCATAGAGCCAAGCTGAACTGCTGTAAATTTACACAGGATATTCAGCTACAATTACACAAACTCTTTTTTTTTTCAAGGATGTTCTGGAAGCTTTGTGAAAAAAGAAATTGCAAACAACAAAATGTGTTTCACTTCACCCTTTCTATTAGGACGAGTGGGACATCATGCTGGAGGAATGGGACACATTACATATGGCCTTAATTGCGTATTTTCAGCCTTATATGTGGGCAGGTCAACACTGAACGCAAACAAGACCTTTAGTCTTTTGGTTCCACCTATCCCACTGGCACCTTCGGAACTATGTCCTTGCGTTGCACTGAACATAACTGGATGGGCAGGAAAGAAGGACGTCTACGTTTCTCATCTTCCATTCATCATCTCTGCAGCTGTATCTATGCAATCAATGCTCTTGACCTTTCCCTTAAAAATTATGGCTGATCTTTTCCTGAATAATCCTACAAACATAATCTTACAAAAAGTAATGTTTTTAGCCTTCACTGGGGCCCTTTCTTGAAAGTCAAGCAAACTAACTTGTTAGTCAGTGCTAGCTGTCTTCTGAATGCCTAGATTCTTTTGCCATGCCTTCTTTTGCAGCAATTCCTGGGCCAATTTGTTTATCCTATAATATACATTCTTAACTAAACAACGTAGCAAAGTTAAAAAGACGTGGGCAGCTGTTACTGCCCACTAAAGGCTGCTAGCTACTATTTGCAGTCCGAAAGGCAATCTTCAGTTCACTAGCACTTCTACACGATAAAGCGCTGAATTATTATTGCATAAACTATATGTACTGTGGCGCTATTTGTTACTGGTTTGCTCAACTGTGTAGCTCAAATGGTGTTAAAAACATTTTAACTGTCCCTTCACCTCAAATTCGTATTGTACTTTCTTTTTTTGCTTGTTACCGTATAAGTGGACTAAGGACTAAACACACACCAAGCTGCATAAAAAAATTAGCCATCTCAATTTCTATTCACTTTTATTATGTGAAAAAATCTGCCACGGAGGTAGTTGATCATACTGTCATTTAAAGTGCTGAAATTTTTAACACTATAAAAATATATTCCAAATTTGTAGACAGTGCTGTCATGAACGTGCAAGCCAAATATTATGCTGTGTGCAGCAGGGAACCAATAACTTTGCATAATAGATCACTGGATCACTTTCTTTTGATCAGGTGCACTTAATATAGCACCTGCAGCTTTCTCGATCTTCATATTTTTCTGCTTTAGGGAACATCAGTGATACATGTGTGATGTTACATGAAGCATGTTACATGAAGTGATGTTACATCAGTGATGTGTGATGTTACATGAAGCATCACAGCCCATAGATACCAACCATTGGGTACACGCATGCACTGCACCTTTCCAGATTTCTATGAAATGGGGAAGTGGCCGTAATGAATGCATCCGATCTATCGTGTCACTTCTTTGAGGTGCCTTTGTCAGATGCCAGCCTCGGAGGGCCATAAGCACACCTTGGAAAGAAGAAAAGAAAGAGAGAAGAGATGGGCACCCTTAGTGTCACCACAGCTAGAGGAACTGATGAGTTGAGGGGGATTTCAGTTTCAGATTTCAAAGGTTTCACTCATTCATATTAGGTCCTCTTCAGAAATTTCTTCAGGAATATATATATCTTTAAAGGTGTTGTACTCATTCCAGAGTATTGCTCAGATTTTTAACAAATGTGTTTCGGGACCTCTTTAAACAATGATCATAATTATGTTTACCGGGAAAGCCTGCTTATGAATTTCTAAACTTCTCAGCAAGCAAAAACAGAATGGGTCCAGCATGTAGTTGTGAAAATGGCAGCTGGCAAAAGTCCCAGCACAGCATTTTACTTCCCATCACTTCTGCATAAGTGGGTCCTTCTCACAGAGGCGGGTGTATTCAATCTGCAAATACTTGATTATCTCAAAACTAGAATTCAAAATAATTACCCTAATGCAAGCAAAGTAATATGTTGCCTCCTACGCAGCTGCTGAAAGGGACTAAAAAATCGAGAAACTCTCAAAATACAGGTCTGCTGTGTAGTGATCCAACAGTGCACAACAAAGTTTACGCTTCTCATTCAGAAGGGTAACGTAGGTATGAGTTACAAGGACTGACTGAGCACAAGCTACCACCTTGCGACTATTAAATACCTCTACGATACTCCACACAGTTCACCATGAAGTAGCAATATGAGCAAACTTCCGCTATTACGTAAGTGGCAGCGCTGCACAAAGTTCACATCATGTGCAGTAGACTTTTCCTAATACAAATTCGAAAGGACCAAAAATATATGTTTGTCTGATCAGGAGTTTGTCTAACAGAAGTTGTCAGAAAAAAAAATTTAACTATTTTAGGTACACCCTAGTATTAAAATGAAAAGGCACATGTAATACAAATGCATTTACTGTACTTGCATAAATTAAAGCATTGTGTAGCATTGTTATTTGGGACTTAGTGCCAACAATTTGCAAATCTGTGCGATGTCTTGAAAATGACAGCACCTATAACTTGCTCAAAAATCCTTCAGTGCTGCCATGTTGAAAAACTGACGATAGGGAAATGACGGCATCATAATGAATTGCTTGAAACTAGCTTTGCCAAATTGGGGTTCTCGCATGTGCACCTAAGTGTTCAAGTAGACAGCTGCTTTTGCATCCTGCCCCGTTCATAATGTAGCCACCATTTCCAGCAGCAGTAGAATGTAATGTCTTTCATTCAATTCTATTCCTTTTTTTATAGGGTGTGCGAATATTCAAAACTTTCAAATAACAAATTGAATATTGTCCTCTTTAATTTGGTCTTTGAATTCGTAAACTTTTATGTTTTTCTAATACATTTCAAAATACTACAGGTTCTCAACTGTGCTCGATACAAACATGAAACTGAAGCATAAATGTAACTTTCATCCTAGCCATAGTGAACATAATATAATTGAGCATGCTGCGTTACTTGGGGCTCAACACTTTTTGTCTAAACCATAATAGTCGCCACTAAAATTTTTTCAGGATGGCATTCGGCAGTGGATATTGTTTGGCACTACTAATGAAGAGCATCTGTGTGCTCTTTGGATTAAATCTGTGTATGTTTAGCTGCAAAGTTATCTGATTTGATCGTAGCGTCTGCCGCGACTGTTGCAACTAGAGAAAAAAATATATTTTCTCTGCCATTGCCACATACAACGTGCGTTTCTGTTATAGTCTTGAAAGCATACACAGGTGCTAATGGCCTTTTAAGGCTTCCTTCTGATAATGCAGTTGCACATATGTTCTGAAGAGTTCTGAACATGTTGAAAAAACGGCTTATTTGTTATTAATGCTATAATTGTGCTTTTAATAAAGCACACTTCACAGTATGCAATGTAATGACAGAAAAATCCTAATGTTGTCAATGCTAGGATGTGAAGATTGATATTAATGGTCAAAAAGGCTATTCAATATTCAAAAACTATTTTTAAGTATTTAGTATTTGATTCAATTTGCTTGTGGCACTATACAATTCTTATACGATTCACTCTTAAAATTTACTATTTACACGCCCCTACTTTTTAGTTATTCACCGCTCACAATAGGCGGATCCTGGTAATAATGTAGATGCAGCACTGCCCAGACCACCAACGCGTGAAAAGGAAAATAAATGGAACATACTAATCATTACATTAACCCAACCTAGGTATCGAACATAATATTGTGCTCAGCTGCAAAATGGTAGCCACCAGAGCAGGTATCGCTATCAGTCAACTATCATATCATTATAAATGGCAATGAGCACACTTTAGCTGGGCTTAAAAACTGTCATGCAGGAATAGTAACGTTTGTGAATTAACTCCATCTTTGCAGGCACATGGACGGAGCATCATGGTCAATATGACTTACCCATAAGGCTACTTACATGAACTTGTTCAATCTAGCTGGAGCAATGGAAAAGACGGTACAAATTTTAAAAGAGTGTGAAAGATAAAACTTATTCAACTACATAAAATTGTGCAAGGTACAGCAGAACACTATAGTAAATTGTTACAAAGAAAAATGCTCACTGTAGTAGATTTGTTCACAAATGGAGTCACTCCAAACACTTAGTACAGCCTATAAGATTGCTTTAACACTCAAAAACTGTTTATTAGCCCATAAACAGAGGGCAAAAATGTAGTAACATATATTATATTGCAGGGAGAAAGTTCGTTACAAGCGTCATCCATGTGCTTCAGCAGAAATTATAACAATGCAAATCACAAACAACAGGACGCAATGGCAGGCAACTTGAAGACGATCACTCCTAGAAAGTGTGTATTGGATATAAAAAGGATTGCTCAGGCCGTTGGAGTCTATTGTAATAAATTTTTCTTTTACCATTTTCTATGTCAGGTTTTTTCCATAGTAATCATGAGAACTTAATCTTGATCGGCAAACTTGTCTTGCCGCTGCAGTGCATACGCCCTAACAATCATGTACCCTATCCAGTTTATTCACATACATTGACCGCAATTACTGGATAACTTTAACTTGCACCAAACTGTAGAGCTCATTTAGGGGACTCTTTGTGCTCCAGCCCATATCAACAGAGCTCATAAAATGGAAATCTATCATTGATTTCATACAATACCAAATGTTTTCCCAAAAAGACAGCCTTTTCTCCAAAACCAGATATTGATACAAGTAGGTATATCCAACATATAACAACAATCTATAGTTATAAATGTTTTATTTTTCTATAAAAGCAATGCAGAAGTTGATAGTGCTAAAGTGAGCAGTCATTATGAGCAGGCCTAAGCGCACTACCAGTCTGGAAGGAATGGGCAAAGCAAAGTGCACTCCTTTGTGTTTGTTCATTTATAAATATGCATATGAACAGGCATGAAACCAGAACTACCGTTTCGACTGATGTTTAGGATCAAGGTGCTCCGATATTGGTGTACCACAAATAGTGAAGGAAGTAGTTTTCCTGGAACTGCTAGTTTCACAAACTAGTTTGGTGCAGTGCACTTAATCATTGCCTCCCAGGCTGTGGTGAGCTGTCAAGTTGCACAGAGGCTCTTGACTCCTTGATTATGTGCAAGTCTATCATAAGGAAGAGTACATGGCAAAAAATGAAAGCTGCAGAGCAACAGAGCTCGAACTTGTAAATTTCAAAATTATTTCTTGCAGAAAAGGCTTCTCTTGAAGGGCCCTTCACCAAGCCCCATTGAAAATTTTGGTTGTGGACTGTAATTAAGCTTGTAAACCATCACCCAGACAGCGTTCTACCACAAGAATTTTCAAAGATGCTTTAGGAGTAGCTGCAGTAGAAGCAAATGAAATGTGGCAAGGTGACGGCAGGAGGAGGGAAGCTACCCTGCCCATGTCAGGTGCTCTCTCCCAAGCCTTGACCACTGTCTGCTGGCAACATTCCTACCTTGCCCATAGCGGAGCCAATAGCTTACATGGTGTTGTACCTCATGAGCCCTAACTATATTTCCTCCACCCGTCTTCCTTTCTTGTTGCACGAAGCATTTCTGGTGGCAGTTTTGTGCACTCTACATTTCACAGGAATTCCCATGATCACACTACTATTAGAAGTTTTTGAGCTGCAGCTGTTGAGAACTGCGACATGATTGGATAGAGCCAAGACATTGTCTCTGCTGGCAAGAAGTCTGGTTACTCTGAGAAAAGTGCATGCAGGCTTTTGTTTGAATTTGCAGCTGTTTCATTGGTGCACTATTTTGTAATTCCTAGAGCTGGTGAGGGGCCCTTTAACTCATCAATGTTGTAGGTCTGGAAATTCCAGCATTACAGCAGAGATGCCCAAGAAGGTGACTCTACAACATATTTAGCCAAGAGGTCAATCAAAACACAGAATTTCCCGTCACTAATGTAAGTGGCCACTATGTGTCTGGCTACTATGTTCCCTTATGTAGGCTCATTTCTTCCTTCTTGCTAGTACAATGGCCATCCAGAAAGTTGGTAACTGTGTGATATAAAATGTTGGCAACTACCCGCAAGTTATGAAATTCTATTGTCATACCATTCAGTTTTCTCTGAAATCTAGCTATGCTGCCACCAAAGAGAAGCTTCCTGTAACTCTTCATTTCAAGCATAGTGCAGCTGCACTGGCTTTTTAGCAATATCAGGACTTAAAGAAGCAACTGGTAGCAGATTCCAATTTGGGAATAAAATGAGATCTGTTGACTTTAGGTATACTGACAGTTGGATGTTAGGAAACCAGTGTCAAATTTTTTTGGCCAGAAACTCTCATCAGCTGTGATGTAAACACAGGTATGCATCAATGTACATCCAGCACTACTTTCTTCGAGCTTTTAAAAAGTATTTCCTCCCATGAAGAAATTTCATTAGCTCCATTTATTATTGGCTACTGTCTTCCTTTTGTACTGGAAAAGCTGATGGTGAACGAGAGCTTCAGAATCAATAAATGGCAGTTGTGTTCCTTCAGAAGTTGCCTTACCTCAAGTAGATATACAGTTTTTTTTAAACATTACCTGTACTAGTCAGCTGCAGTTTCACCTCAAAACAAACCACAAAGTGATTTCCTTAACATTAGTGTGCAAAGCATTGATTTCCCAAGAAATTAGGTTTTAAATCACATTCAGTGCACATGAACATGCTGAGGTATGAAGATAAGATTTTGCAAAAGCAGCATCATAAGAAACATGGTTTTCAAAATCTAATGATTGTTGGTTAAATATCATGGTAAAAATTAATTGCTAAAAAATGGGCATTTGTAACACTGTTAAATGCTGTTAACTGCTTTATGCAGTAAATGGCATAATGATGCAAAAGATGTTAAGTTGGCATCAGCGCCCACTGAGGGTAAGTTTCAGTTTCGAAACCGAAACCCTCATGTAACAGATGTCAAAGTCTGTCCTTTCTAATTTGTCTCTATTTACAGATTTTTCATATGTTGCACAGAACATGCCGCAAATTAGAGTTTCCTGAACTTTCCCGATGTGCAGCTAGCAAGAAATGTGCACTCAACGTATTTACACAGACTTATGAATAGGGAAAGCAACAGCAAATGAAAACAGAAAAGCAATTCATGGGAAATGGTACGCAACACATGCTGCTAAAGGTCTGTGCAAGATCCATCTATGTTCAATTTTCGGCTGCCATGCAACCAATTTCCAAGCTCTTCATATAGACCTTGCATGAAACAAGCACTAAAATAAGCCTCAAAATAATGCTCCTGCAAGAAACAAGGAAACAATTCTTCTTTCCTTCCTTCCTTGCACCACAATACTTGATACTCTAGGACCAAAAGAAACAAAATGAACAGTGACCACTTCAAACCACTACAAACATGGGTAGCAAGCTTAATTGCCGGGCTCTTGATAGCTTTGCACAAAATACACGTTAGAGTTACGACAGTGTGACAGCCTCCACACAGTTTTCGAGAAAACAGCTCTTCTAGTGCCGCTGTAGGAGTGCTTGAGGGAATGGGAAATGCAAGGTGGGTACATTTTGCCACATGTGGTTCTCAGGAAGCATAAATTTTCACTTGTGCCGTGTTGCAGATGATATTCAGATGTGAAAGTTGCAAGCAGTGTCATGCCCGACGCAGTTCGGCTTACCCTCCTCCCACCCCATGTTTCGGCTGCAAGTGCAACTCACTTCGTCACTTTTAGCCAGCCATGACTGGACAAACTGCTACTATAATAAGTCTAATCATCACCAAATAGCAACAGCCACCAGCAACTGCCTGTTAGCAGTGACAACTCTGAGAGGCTATTTGATTTCGTCCTGCCAAGTTTGCCTTCTGGCCTGCAAGTCCATGGGAGTGTTCTTAAAGAACACGTAATTCTGAGCTTGGTTACTTTGTACAGCAATATTCCGCTGCATCAGCGTCATAAATGGTTCTAAGAAAACATACCATGCTTGTTTGCTCACCAGAGAACACAATTTTGTGTGTGTGTGTGTTTAAATGTCAGTTCATGTTTTGTGAGCTTTTGTTGCTATAACCATTGATTTCTAAACATTCCTCAGACATTTCAGCCATGGAGCGAAGCTGGAATATCCAAGTTTCGAAGTGCAGGTGCCTTGGCCGACGTGCCAGTTTCCTTCGGCGCACAGACTGCATCCATCTCGACTAATCAATCTAACCCTTATGAGCAGACCAAAAATGCAGCAATGCTCCCCCCCTTCCCTTGTAGAAAATAAACATGCATAGATGCACAAGCGAATTACATCTTCTAATTCTTTGTTTTGTTATTACCATCCCATGGCCTGTCTACGGCCCACAACACTTTGCTCAGGTATCGTGGTGTCATGAACCTCCTCAACATGAAGGGTGTGGAAGGTGGCTTGTTCACAAGATGCAAGCAACCCTAATTTCTTCAAAAGATTAACTCAGCCATACATCCTTTGGGGTGCATTCTCTCAACATGGCAAGCACCCATTATGAAGAGAGTTAACGAAGAGGTTTCTGGAAGAATGCCAACAAAACCCCTTTCTTGATCCCTTTTGAAACTTTACAGTGCATTTGTGTTGCAAGCTGTCTTTTTCATCCACACATGCCAGTTTTCATCATTAATTTATGTGGTGTGCAACACTGTGTGTCCATTGTTGCTGAAACGTTAGGCTGCCTCCTCTTCAGGCTGATGCAATCTGTAAAGTAAATATTCTGGGTGTGGGTAGGGTACACAAGGAGGCAAACATACATTTGTAGGACTCTTTTCTTCACTCTTGACTTCCCTTCACTATCAATGGGTTAACAAGAAAAAGGCAGTTGCGGCTGGGAAGAGCTATTCTGCTTCCCTAAATGTACTGAAGAGAGACATTCCTTTACTCTTGCATCATCCTATGTATTTGAACTGTTTTGTTCTTGATGGTAAATGGCATTAACGTATATTTTTTATGTGATGGCCATATCCACACTTTTGGAAATGAATAGCTCAGAAACAGATTTGAGGAACATCGATGTAAGAACAACAGTCACCCTGTTTCTGTGACAAACTGGTTGTTGAGCCTGCTGGTAAGTGCACTTTTGCGAGTGCACAAAAGCCCCTTGTGGTACCATCGTGCCGCTTCCCTTGTATGAATATAAGCTTACGATGATAATGATGCTCCTTCAAAACATGGCTTGTACCTCAGCTGCTCTTTGGTTTGTTTTGTTACTTTTTCAATGCCAAGTTTTTGTACTGTTCATTGGCCCATACTTCCTTTTCCTGTGGGCAGGAATTTCAGATGCTTCACGAGTGTGAGCCTGCATCCACAGACGACCACTGTCAGCGATAACAACTGACAACTGAGAAAGCGAATGAAGCTAAAAAAAAAAAAGATAAGGTTATCAGATGCTGCAGAAAGCAACTAGCACATCCACTGAATTTCAATACAAATAAAAGTTTGTATGGATCACACCCATTTATCACAAAATTTAAATAAAGAAATTGCAGCCTTATACGAATTTTCAGCCTTTCAATTCAGTTTTGGGTTCTGGAACATTCTAAGTATAGAACTTAAAGCAGGTTCAGGGATAGCTTAGTACACTGCCTAAAGTAGCCACGATGTGGCACACAATCATTTAGGCTTGCCACTTGGCTGTGTTTCCACCAGCATAGCCAGTTTGTTCCTCAAGCTGCCGGTTGCCAGTTCGACCCACACATCGACACACCACTTGTCGATTTTTTGGTTCTCCCTTAATCACCACATTGTAATCTGCATCACAGACATTCTGTCGGACATTCTTGCATAGCATACAACAGAATTGTTGCAAGCAGATTCATCCCCACTTGAGAGACTGAGCGGTTCATCTTCTCGCTTGCTTTTTTTTTTTTTTCTTTTTTCGTCTGAGCTTTCTCTTATGAGTCCAAGTGCAATTTGTACTTCCCTACAATACATCTTCTTGGTGGCCACCCACTGGCTGTTGGCGCTTATTGCATCCGCTGCAACGACCAGTTTGCTCACATAAGCAAAATGGATTCACATTGTTCATTCTCCTGCTTCCACACACCCCTGAGATATGGAAACAATGCTAAGCTGGCCGTTAAAGTTACCAGCTGGTCTTTTCTTTTTTTTCAATGTGTACCAAAATTTTATATAAAGTCATGCAATTGCTACACTACTGCATTAGTTCCATCTGTTTTTACATACGCTAGAGCATTTTTTTTTAACCTACACTTCGTGCAGGCTCATGTAGACAAGCTTAGTGCAGGGCACAGGCTATGACGTCATGTGCTGCACTTGACTCGCTGGGCTGTAGCCGATCAGATCAGACAGCGCATTGTCTCCTGCATGAGCAGACGAAAAGCACCCGACTTCGCACTTTGCCTGACTTCACACTTACTGGCTGCGTATATGCCCTTGCCTAAAGCTAAACGCCAATGTAAAAGTTTCCTTTTATCAACATATCTAGACAAACTGCAGCAAAATAAATTGTGAATGTGAAGGGCACGAAGACACCTTCTCAATGCGTATAATACAGCGTGGTGACTGAAACAGCCCGCACCATCTGCAAGTAAGGTAATTGTCTTCTTTGAGGATTAGCTCACCTTCCTCTGTGACACATGGTCATGCCAGCACTTAGCTACCGTCCTTGCAGTGAATATTCACTATCGTCGCTATATCAGCACCGACAGTCCCAGACAAAATGGCGCCACACATTTACAATGCCAGCCTGCTTGTTTGTCTTCTGCTGCCTGCACACATTGAAACCACAGTCTAGAAAGTACAGTTTTCATGCTACACTACAACCATAAAAAATGGCTTCATGTAGGTGGGCAGAGCTACACTCTTCTACACCAAGTAAAAAAAATGACAATTTCCTACACTAGCTATACTCATGTAGCTAGTGTAGGTAAAAAAAAATTGCCCTAGTACTTATCGTGAAAAACACCTTGCTTCCTCTCAGTGCCCGATTTTCTTTTCAAAAAAGGTAGCAACCATAACTAGCTGCAGGGAAGTAATCGTACATTCATCTGTTCTCTCCTATCTTGACTCTTGTCTGAAATGTGAGCTAGAGGACTCCCACACAAGCCAAATGTGTGATGCGCACTCTGAACATATCAGAGCAAGCATGCCAGAGCCCTCTCTGAGTAAACGCAGGAAGCGGGTATAACGCCAGCAGCTCGGGCTGACACAATGGCATAGAGTTTCTCACTATATTCCCTAGAGGAAAATCTGGCGCTGTTGCGCTGTGGTATACATGGGCATGCCGGTATATTGCGACTTCAGATTGGCATCGTTCTCGGAGAGCCAGGACACCTTGAGGACGCACCTGGCAAGCACCGTTCCATCTGTCACAATGATTCATTTTCTACTAAAACAGCACGTAAAAAGCTGTTTTAGCTTTATTATTACGCAAAAAGATGTTTTGTTTAACTATGAGAACTTGTTATTGCATGTGCAATTAGTATATGACACGTAAAAAGTATCAGCGGACCGCTAAAGTCGAGGAGAGACAACAAAATTCGCGCTCGCTTTGAAACAGTTTGTCGTCTGTTCTTGTTTTTCTTCGCTTGGTCATGTACTGTAGGTGAGTAAAGATGTAATATGCGTGAATGGAAATATTTTAAGAAGATTTTACTTTAAGAATGCGTTATTTGTGTAGCCATATCCATGTTTTAGACAAAGCCTCTTACAACACCAGCCAACACAAGCCTCGCAGACACATATACCGTCATTCCCATGACAGCACAGCACGCCTTAGGAAACTCCCATAGATAGTGGTGCCAGATTTGCCTCTAGGTGTTATAGTGAGAAACTCTCTATGCACAATGGTAGCAGCGACAAGGTGGATCCAAATGGGTCGCAAAACTTCAGGCAAAAAGCGGTCCACAACCAATCGTCACTGACATGACCAAGGGTGGTTATGGGAGCAGCGATTGAAGTGTGACTATGTGAGGAGGGAACAAACAATGAGAAAGAAAAACCTTTTCTTAAACTGATTACACTCAACAAAAATATTCCTAATGAAAGTTACATATGTTTGGGGAGGAAAGAAAACACAGCTCCCTAATTTATTATTCACAATAAATACCTATTTTTCAGCACCCGCTATAAAAGGGGGGCGTTTATGCCGTTATCAATTACACGCAGAAAGGCATGCTTGTAAAGTTCACCTGCTACTATGCGCTCCCTTCATGTTTTCTTGTTTTGCTCGTCAAAGTTTGTCTAAATTCTGGTGGTTCAGTGTTTGCAAGCTTTGTTTCATCGTTGTTCTACTTCAGTCAAAAGTAGTGAGTTATGACCACCAGATAATTGTTTACTTTGGCTGCATTTGTGCGGCTGCGCTAGCCGATGTGCTTGGTGTCCGACGATGCAACCAGCATTCAATGCCCAAAGCTTTCCTTGGTCTGCGAAGAAACTGTTTTGTGCATGGGTGCGATTTCGACACCCACGCGTCTGACATTCTGCTACATCATTTTGAGCGCTAAAAGCTCGAAACGCCCACCAAGTCAAGTTGCGTGGCATTTGAAAATGCAGCTCTAATGGTTGGCCACGAAAACAATTTTCGCACCTTTGACAACAAAAGTGATGTCACTTCTGTTTTTAAAGGATGTGGTGTCACAATATTTTCTGTTCTGCCGGAAGTGTTCCCTCATCACACAGATTGCGCCAAGCCCCATGAACCACCGATGAACTGCAATGTTTTGAATGTACGGGCTTCTACGGAAGCTTCGCTACCAGGTAGATTTATCCTGGCGGTGATGCAAAGAACAGGAAGCAAGAGGTATTCGTGTGACCAGAACTTCACCACATCTCGAAGGTGCTCCCGCAAAAAGTCACGAGTGGAGCAGAGCACTCCAAGACGAAGGTGAGTGAAATAAAATAGTCGAATTTAGCCTGGGTGCCCAATTACTCCCAATCGAATGTAAAGCACTGCGACAGTGTGTTCTAAAGCTCTCTGAAGAGACTAGTCAAATGTACCATAACTTGTACACCTGCATGTAAACTTTCCTACTGCAATACTAGAGCAGTAAGCATAACAGGTGGTGAATTCAATGGACAATCACAAAAGACACAATTTTTTAAGTCCAAAGCCACTATAAGCACACTAGATGCAGATTTCAGTTCAATTACTATAATTATGAAATAATGGAGGGAAAAACTAGGAGCGAGTGTCATGTGACAATTTTCGAAGTCTATTTGTAAAAAATATAAGCAAAAGTTCATGGGCAAAGAGAGCCCATGAACCCATAATAGGCGAGCGGTATTTTTAGCTACCTTGTGGACATGTTATGAAATGTGGTGGAGAGTGTGGCATGGGCTTATCGTGATGTGGGCGTCACTAAGATCTACCACCAACCAAACAGTGCCTTAAAGGTCCAACGACTGTAAGCAGGCCATTTTCCTAAGAGCCAGTACACCAATGAGCCCCAAAGGGAGAGAGAAGGGGAAGGGTGGCATCAGAGGCCTTGCTACTGAGCATAGCTGCATGACATCATGCTTCCTCCTAGTTGTTTCTCCCTCTTACTCTTTCTTCATGGACGAAACATGCACAATATGGCTTACTTTGCCAGCAGCGGTTACCCAAGGCAGCGAAAAATTTTTGCAAGGCACCAATGCAATCGTCATTATTATTACTTTTGAAATACTGGCATTTGCTATGCTTCTAGTAGTTCTGGACTGGAGGAATTGTGGCACTTGAATGCACCACTTGTTGTGCTGACTCAGTACAGTAGCAAACCTTAAAATTATGTGTGGATATGCAAACAAGTTGGCCTTTTCTGATCAATGGCAGTGCCCATTAACTGATGCTATGCCAGATCGTAGCTATACTGGACAGCACAGCAAGATATATTATAGTTGTCTCACGGCCAGAAAGAAAATTATCAAGGGACACCATTTCAGGTTTGGGTTCAGGTCTGCTTCAACAGCCTGTCTGATACAAGCATGACTCTCCTCTGGACAGAGTTTCGGGGTTATAGAATGACAATCAGCCAGATATGTACTGAAACTGCATTTGACTTGCAATTAGTTATAAGGCTTTTCCAAAGTTTTCTCTCATTCATGTTTTAACCAGACATAGTAGCACATCAGTGCTTTCCAGTATTGTGTTGCAGCCATTTTAGGTACTGCCTACTGTGTGTAAGTGCAGAACATTTCATATACTTTTATGCACGCAAACTCTCTTTGTAGCTTCCTTTACAGCTGCACCAGAATATCGACCTTTTCAAGAGTACAAACCGCGATGTAATCAGTGAACACTTAAAATTTAACTACACTACAGTCAGATCAGCAGTTCTAAATTCGGCCTTAATGTCAATAATCTCCCCTTAATTTTGTTTGCTTTTGTGTTAACCCCAGGAACAGAAGCGTATTTATGAAAAGAGGCTCCACAAAATGCGAGAGTCAGTGCCTTGGCTTCATAGGCAATGTATGCCACATTATTCTCAATATGGTAAAGCAACAGTAAAAGGTCACTTCTTTGCTGCCTAAAATGGATAGCCCAAACAGACATGGTCAAAAGAAAGATTAGACAGGAGAGGAGCAAAAATGTTTTGCCTGTTTTGTCTTATCTTCCTCTTGGCTGTGTCTGTGCTGTTCATTTTAAATGCTACTGTCAAGTAGCCTACTGCTTACTTCTTATTTACCAGCATTTCCCCAGATGTCAGACATGGGAGAAATTGCAAAACAAAGGAAATGACTGCTGGAATGCACAAGAGTTTGTGCTCTTTCATAATATGCAAATACACTGAAATCGACTTTCTTGACTAGCTCCCAGAAACAAATATTTTTGATAACACAGACAGTAACAACATTGCAGATGGTGCAATAAGGTAGCTCCTTGCTACATGGTCAAGAATGCACAAACCAAAGCTGGAGATCCCACAACATCCAGAATGTTTTCCCAGCCACACCTCTTCACAAACGCATACATACAACTGAAAAAATAAAACGGCTCCAAAATGGCATTGGTTTCACATGCCTGTTATCGCAAAGTCATGTACGACTTCTCGGTGAGGTGTGCTGGCTACAAATCTGTCTGTAACCAGCTCACCAAGTAAAGTCCACCACTAAAATTGCCATTATCAAATGCCTGATAATGGAAGTTTCCACAAAATTTTAAGTGCAGCTCCTGTACTATATGAAACATTAACAATAAAATTCCACTCCTAGTTGATGCAATTTTCAAGTTACAGCTTTACAGCGGTAAAAATCATGCTTACTTACAAGCGTAAGGTGCACAACCTATTAGTGCATGTCACCTTTCTCATTGTGAAAGATATGACACTGCAACAAAATCACTAAGGTAAGATTTGGAGGCTATAACAAACCACACTCCTTTCTGCTAAATGAACAATAGTGTTAACAGCACGAAAAGATGCAGCTGACAGTTACTTAAGGCACAATGCACACAGCTCAAAGTGTGTAATGCAGTAACCAATTATCACAGCAGCCAGTGCACATCAGCAAACTGCAACCTTTTGATCAGAATATAGAACACTCTGAACATTAGATGCATATATGTCACGTGCAAAGTGACTTTGCTTACATTTCAATTGTATATGCATTGAAACCGCCTGTTAAACCATAATGAATTGTAGTCACTTTTATATATGACAACCAAAGTGCATATTTCATATTTTATTTAAAACATCCACAGGTTAAATTCACGTTATCGGAACCATTCCATGGCTTTTGTTTTCCTTGGTTCTATAAAAAATCTTGATTCTGAGTCCTGCTTAACCAGAGCGCAACTTTCTTGCTATTTTTGTAGCACACAGAAGTGGCTGTTCTTGTCATGCATGCACAACGGTTACCATCCCCAAAAAACACCAAGTCGACTGAAATCTGCCAGTGAATGCCCTTTGGCAGGGCACAAATGAAGGTTTCCTCGATGGTCGATGGTGTCAAAAATGAGAAGCAAGCCGACCGCTACCCAAGTGGCTGCATCTTTAAAATACACAAAGCTATGAATCCCTGCGTCCATGTTTTCGCGCAGACCTATGGTGGCGGCGTCTGTTGCTGCTCGTAGTTAAGCACGCGGCGGCGGCACTGGCGTAGATACTGGTGCCGCTTGAGGTAGATCTTTGCGGCACCCTTGAGGGCGACAAAGGCCAAGCCGCCTAGCAGGCTACGCTGCGACGGCGCCAGCCGGCCGAAGAAGAGACGGCCAACCAGGCTCGCAACGGTGGGCAGCAGCAAGGCGCCGCACAGCAGCCTCGTGGCCGATAACGGATCCTGCGGCGGCACCACAAGCAGCAGCCGCTTGGCCAGCGGCGCTGATCGCCGCCACCACAGTCGCAGCAGGTAGTCCTCCCAGCGCACCATGCGCGCCAGCACCAGTACTACGGGGATGCTTGGCAGGCCGACAAGCAGGAAAAGCGGGTCGGCTTGCTCCATGACACTAAGGCCTTGCTTATGGCCCAGCACCTGCATCACTGTCACGGCGCCGTACGTGACGGCCGTCCAGTACACCGATCCCATGAGCAGTCCCGCCGCCACAAACGGGCACGCGCGGTACACGCTCCGATCCACCAGGTCCAGCAGGTACACGGGGCCCCCTGCGAGACAACGCGGCGGCCTGAAAGATCATGTCGGGCGCGCGCGATCGCGCGTCCTCACCAAGACTGGGCAGCACCACCACGTATTCGCTGCTGCACTGCGGGCATGCCACTTTTGCCGCACTGTTACCCCCCTGCTTCTCGTCGATCCAGCGCTGCAGGCAGGCCTGGTGCACCCATTTCGTAGTTCCGCGGCATTTACACGGCTGCACCCAAGCTGCGTCGCGCTCTTCTTCTTCCGATGCGAAACACACCCAACAGTAGCGCCTGCGGGAAAAAGAGGGGCATCAGCTCGACCCACTGCGCTTGCGGCGCCACACTCACCGTTCGCAGGGGCCATCGGTACTTGCAGTGCTCATGTTAGCGGATGGCACCTACATAGCCACCTGGAACCTTCCAAGTGGGTCACGTTCCCAGCGAGTGTTGCTACTCGTAGCCTAAAGACTGTCACTCGCCTTGTGCGCGAAGAACTGCCTTGGGCACGCAACAGAAAGATTTTAACAATGTCCAATTGAAAATTTCTGCAACAACGATCTCGCAGATGTCCACTTTGCTATCAGCCACGCTTAACGACATCAGAACAACGCCACAACGCGTATACCTCTAATCTGCCTAGCTGGCCTTGACGATGCGCCGCTGCGTTACAGCATCTGAGTCAGGGACAGCGGGCACAAACAGGAAGTACGACACTTTCTTACAACATAAGTAAACTAGACTAAACTCATCAATTTTCGGCGTTTTTATAATAATGTTTAAAGTTGTTTTTCATTATTTTTGTGGGATTTTATTTTGACAACGCAGTATATTGATCTTTTGCGTTTTGCTGCGGGGCAGTTTCGCGTTGCAGTGCCAGCTGTAGCAGACGAACGCTGCTGCTGGGTGTTCTTTTCCTTTGCACTGCAAAATCGCAATCTCACACCTCACTATTCTAGCATAAACCTGAAAAGTCGAACGTACCTTGGTGAACCCTCATATTATGGAGTAAAACTGCCTTTAGTCTAGTAAACAGTAATCTTGGCGGCTATATACGGCGGCAAAGTATGCGTAATGAACACAAATTAATAACCGAATTGTGAGCCGCCATCTTGATAGTGAAACGTCCTGTTTGGAAGGACAGCACGGCAGCTTCTTGACGAAACTGTCGCCATAGGTAAAAGGTAAGTCGCGAAGTTAACCTTGCTTTTGATGGCGTAAAAGGTCGACAACAATGTTGGCTTGCCAACGTGCGATTCCATATATGTCTGCATCCGAATGCGCCAACAGTCGACCTAGCAGACGATGTTTTTCATGTGATGAAAACAAGACAATGATTTGATTAAATGATTAAGTTGGAATTTCAATGCACTTGCTATATTAATACAGAATTGTTTTCTTGTGTTGTGTATTATTTTGAATTAACAGTGAGTCGGAAACTCCATTGGCAACAGATGTCGCAGTAGTAGCAGAAACGGAACGCAGACGGCGTTTTCTGCTGCAGTGCGTCTGCGGTGTCGACGGTCGAGGAGACTTGGCCTGCACTGGCTGTAAAAACACGGTGTTTTTGAACAGCCTTATGGGGGATTATACTTTCAGTGTATCCGCCAATGTGAGGGCCTTGTCTCCAGTCGAGTTCCAGCCCAATCCAGGTAACAGCGCCCTATTCTTTACTCCCGATCAAATTGGCCACACGATGCAAGACGACCTGCTGCTTGAGAAGAGCGCCGGCAAACAGGCCTCATCCCAGCTGTCGACTGCAAGTGTCGAGACTACATCCAACGGAGAACAAGCCCTGGAAGAGTATTCGTCGCGCAAGGGCAAAGGTGAAGACCCGGCAGCAAATTCGCTGCCCGAGAAGACGGAGAGCCCGGACGTAGTGCCTTCTCCGCTGCAAATGGGCTTCTCGTCAGAGGTGATCGCCACCTCGGGAGCCAACTTTTGGTCAGCTGTGGCGACGGACGAAGCCTTTATCCAGGGCATCCCGACTGTTAACGGCACGCTGGCTTTTCCCAGCTTCCCGAGCCCGATGCTGGGCGCAGGCCACCCTCAGCGGCGGGCCATCACGGGTGCGCACAATTTCGCTGCGCCGACTAGGGGCCCGCCGCCTCAGGGGCCCCCCCTGTTCAAGGCCTACTCCAGCTGGAGCAGCCCGCAGCAGCCGAGCTGGTCGAGCCCACCGTGGAGCGGTTTGACCCAGAAGCGCTCGGTTCCCAGCCTTGGGCCGCTCTCGCCGGCCGGCAAAGAGAGCCCCAAGTTTCGTCGGAGCACTTCGCTGCCCAAGCCGGACGAGGACGGCTTCCAGGTGAGCGGCCCCCGAGGGATGCTACTCCTGTTCGGGGGTGCTGCCCACCTCGCAGGGCGCGCATGCGCCAACATGGCGGCGCTCCGCGGAAGCGCCCGATCGTTGCCTGAGCGGTGGCGCACGCGGCCCCCCAGGTCGCCCAGGGCCCGCTGGACACGCTGCGGTTCCCGCTCGAGCAGCAACTGCTCGACATGGTGCGCCAGGATCCGCCTGAAGCAGCTGCCCACTACTGCAAGCCGTGGGGTGGCCTCGGTGCTGCATCGACGCTCGGCTCGGCGGCCGCATACCCGGGCGCCGCCGCCGAGTTCAGGCCCGACGAGGCTCGGCTTCAGGCGCGCGGAGGTAAGCCGGACGGCCAAGCGCGCGACCCGAACCCGAGCGCGCGCGTGCACTACGCAGGACGTGGCGGTTTTTCGCGGAGGAAAGGGCGCGCGGGCGGCGGTGGTAGTGGCGGCGGTGGCGGCGGCGGGCCCTGGCTCTTGGCCGGCGCCAAGTCGCCTTTCTTCCTGGACGGCGACCTGGTGCTCGAGGAGCAGCGCTGCTCGCCCAAGGGCGGCGAGCCCGCGGCCGAGCGCTACTCGCGCAAGGTGTTCGTGGGCGGGCTGCCGCCGGACATCGACGAGGAAGAGATCACCGCCAGCTTCCGGCGGTTCGGCCCTCTGGTAGTGGACTGGCCTCACAAGGCGGAGAGCAAGTCATACTTTCCGCCCAAGGGCTACGCGTTCCTGCTCTTCCAAGACGAGTGCTCGGTGCAGGCGCTGATGGACGCGTGCATCCAGGAGGAGGACAAGCTGTACCTGTGCGTGAGCAGTCCCACCATCAAGGACAAGCCGGTACAGATCCGGCCCTGGCGGCTCGGCGACGCTGATTTCGTGCTGGACGCGTCGCTGCCGTTGGACCCGCGCAAGACGGTCTTCGTGGGCGGCGTGCCGCGGCCGCTGAAGGCCGTCGAGCTGGCCATGATCATGGACCGGCTGTACGGCGGTGTCTGCTACGCGGGCATTGACACAGACCCCGAGCTCAAGTACCCTAAGGGTGCTGGCCGCGTGGCCTTCTCCAACCAGCAGAGCTACATTGCTGCTATCAGCGCGCGCTTCGTGCAGCTGCAGCACGGGGACATCGAGAAGCGGGTAAGTTGCCGCCGCACATACACCACACGTGCATGCGCTGACACGGAGCTCGTGCGGCGCGCAGGTCGAGGTCAAGCCGTACGTGCTCGATGACCAGATGTGTGACGAGTGCCAGGGTGCCCGGTGCGGCGGCAAGTTCGCGCCTTTCTTCTGCGCCAACGTGACCTGCCTGCAGTACTACTGCGAGCACTGCTGGGCCACCATCCACTCGCGGCCGGGTCGCGAGTTCCACAAGCCTCTGGTCAAGGAGGGCGCCGACCGGCCGCGGGCTGTGCCCTTCCGCTGGTGCTAGGCGCGTGTGATATAGCCTCTGCTTGAGTTCCCCTAGGGACAATCAGACGCCCGTAGACGGTCGACACGTATATATATTTATCGACATATCTCGCCCTTTCTAGTCAGGCAGCCGTAGCAAGCTCACAGACAGGGTTGTTGTGCCAAACTTGGTTGGCTTGGGTTGCCCCAGGGCGTCAGTGGGGGATTCGAGCCTGTAGTCAGCGCTGCTGAGTGTGTCGTTTGCCTCTCCCCGTTGATCTCAGGCGGCGGACGCCAGTGTGTTACTGTTAGGCGAGCAGTTCGTTGTTGCCGGGCCACTTCTTAGAGCAGCCCGGTGGCTCCGTCAAGCTAGCATGGTTCCAGCTGTTTTCTCTTCTGCATCGACGTGTCTTTTATATGCTACTCCATGTGATCAAAATTTTAGCCTCTGCTCGTTTCACTTTTGGACGTTTTTCGTTACTTTTTTTATGAGGTGTTGACTTTTTTAGGACAAGTGCAAAGATGCACTTGCTTTAGAAGTGCGCGAAAAGTGGAGCGCCAAGCGTGGGGTACTTTTTGCCGTCCGCTTCCACACTTTGCAACAATTGTGTGAACCGAGTGCAGGAGTTTTAAAGTTGCACTTTTTTTTACCTTCAACAAGTTTCGAAGCAATTGTTTGTGACATACTAGTCAGGCAGTGCCAGCAGATGACACTTTGGCTGTTTTTTGTACAGTGCATGGTCAGTTTACTACACACACTTGTGTCAAGCCCTGTGTACACGCGTGAGCTCACCTGAAATGAGCCTTTTTTGTTTTCTAGAATCAATCGTGCTTTACATTAGCGGCTTTACTTGGGTTATGTTGACCAGTTGAAGCTGTTTTATATACTGGCTCAGGGTTATGTGCAAATAAGAGGACCGCAGAAATGTTGTCATATGTTAGTGACCTTGCAATCACTTTGCATTAAATCTTTTTTTAGATGATACTGTGCCGCATTTGAAATTCTGGCCACTGCCACATGCCGTGGGCTCCCAACATTTGGACAGCATTCTTCTGAATGCATTCCAAGACACTTTCTTCAGGCATGATGGGGTTGCACAATTGTTTCCTTTTATTTATTTATTTTTATTTCTGGTCCTATGGCACAAACGTGCATGTCATGTTGTTCACAGGTGACTGAAGGGAAAAGAAAATAGCTGCCCTCATCTGTTTTCTTACTTTGGCAACTTGGAAGCGGAAATCACCACTATAATTTACAGTCACCATTTTCTAATCCTTTTCTGAAGTGCATGCTTTGTACAGGTGTGCTGAAATATTTGAAACATACTTGTAATTCATTCACTCCTTTGCCTTAGGTGGTGATGTCTCTGGCATCCAACATTGCCCTTGGATACCTTGCTTTACATTTTGGGGACAATATGTATGGTGCAACAATAGGTTTTTTTGTACTGATAGTATTTAAATATTTCACCACTGCAAGGTGTTTCCACATGCACCATCAATACTAGTCATAGCCAGAAGATCTTGGATTTTCTTCAAGCTTCTATCAACAAAGCCAAATGATCAACATCTGCTGAACAGTGCTTGAAAATGGCAATTACCATGTGCTTGTTGAACTGTCCTAGCCATAGCAGCCATTTTGCACAATTTGTTAGATTAGATGTATGTATAGATGAAGAACCGTGTGTTCGTCGCAAGAGTGGTTATCAATGCTCAAATTTTTAGTTGCCTTTGTAGATAGACGACACCAAAGGGCCATAAAACCTTATGCTTGCATTAGACCATATGTTTAATACTTCATGGAGTGAGTGGCACTACTGCATTCCTTTAATGATTACACAATCCCAAGGAACAGTGCCATACTTCAGATGTTTTTACGCTCTTCTATTTCTTAGCTAGCTTGCTGTAATGAACCTCACTTTGTTGGTTGTCACGTCATCTGAGCAATGGATTGTTGCTATTGACTTGCTAATGACTATATAGTAGCTTGTGCCTTTTCTTCTAGTTCTAAGACAATTTATTGCTGGTATGGTTGCAATGCTTATATATAGTGTGATAGCTACAAGCTCCATTATGAGCTGTAACGAAGCCATTAGGCATGCGTTAAACACGATGTGTTGCCACTCACATTGTCAGGTCACTATTACTGTGTGAAAGGCCTTGACAAGCCAGGAAAAATAATAATAAATAAATAAAGCCTTGGCAGCTAAGGCTCAATGAAGCCTGTCAAATTATAAAGGTCATAAACTGTGTAGCTGCAGGATGGTTGACTGACTAACTACACTGTCTCCTTTTTACCCCTTCTTGGTAGTGTTGGGGGGGGGGGGGGGGGACAAGCAGCTGCAGAAAGGTCCAAGTCTGGAAATTTTAATTCTGAGGGTCTTAGTACTGCTTAATTACTTTCTGTCAGCTATATTGTATAGCCACATATTCTTTAAACATTTTATAATGTTAAATGACACTACTTTGAAATATTTGGCAATCCCTTCAGTTTTTAAGGCATATAATGTTAGACATGCACAATGACTATCCAGAAAGAGAGTATGGAACACATCTTTATATAGGCTACAAAATTAGTATTGCTTGTTTTGTGGATAGTCAAGAAGTCAAGAGGGGGCACTGCAAATGAGTTTTGTCCCCACCTCACTGCAAGCATGCCGATACATAAATATTGAAAAACACAGATATAGCGCAGTCATATTCCACAACTGCCCACCTTCCCTCATTCTTGAGATAGAAACCAACTTGACAATTTCTGACCTTGAGATATGCCTGTTATTGGCCTGCATCACTTAGTGCACATGATCACTTGATTAACAGCAAAGCAAGAGCTTGTACTGACCACATACGCTGTAATAGAGAGCTTTGCTGAATGTTTGCCACTTTTTTATTTTTATTTAAAATTGCTATATGAGTATTCATATGTCCAAGTTAAGATTGTGTCCATCTCATATCTCCTTTTTGTTTGTTAGATTATGTTCTCTAACTAATTTAATTAAAAAGGTGCTGTTTCCACAGCTGCAGCAGTAAGACAGAGTGTAAACAACATAGGTATTCGAGTAAAGCCATGATATATGTTTGCTTTACATAGAACACATTGCAAATCGTTCTGCTCTGCTTGAATATCAAACATCTGGATGCTTCTTAGTTACAGAGGTAAGCCTGTGGGATCCTAGTTCGGTGTGCATGACTAATTTCATTCTGTGTTGTGCTTCATTACTGTAGGGCAATTGTCTTAGGAGCTTATATATCTTTGGCACCGCTGGGCTGAATTGTTTGAAAGGCACAAAAAACTATAGAAACTGCAGCGATACTGCTGTTCACTGCACTGTTCTGTGCAGTGTAAGATAAGAGCACTGAGTTTGAATTGCCTGAAATCAGCTGATCCAGCTCCATTGTTCTGAACGATATATCTAGGGCTACTTTGCTGAATGGCACGCAATTATTTTTCTGAAAAAGTCACTGTGTTGAGTGTAAGGTAAACTATAAATGCAACAGTCCAGAGCAGTTAAGCAATCCATATCTTCTTTTCACATGTTCGTGAGATCAACCTCTTTTCATGATGTCTCCTTACTGTGATAAGTCAACTCGTCAAAAGAAATTGCCCTCCACGCTGCTTTTGACAAGTTAACTTGTCAGTAATGTTGCTATTCAGTGATGCTCACTGTGAGATATGCCTGATAGGATACTGCTGCTAGCCCATTTCGAATAGGGCATAATGATGCTATCATAAAATAGGAATTCCCCCAAAAGTAGTCTGCATGTTGTGCTGGTAGCTTTTAAAAGTACTCAGCCAGCTGTCTGATGTGAGAGGATTTCTCAAGGTTAGAGTCATCTGACTGTTCAGTATGTTTTGACATTATCTGTCTGCCCTGCAAAATGTTTTTAGCATGTAAAAAGCTCCCCAAAGATAAATTTTTGTATTAGCAGGCAATTATATGAGACTTGATAAAGTTCACTGGAAACCTGCAGATGCATAATATATGCTTGTTTAATATGTCCCATAAAGGCAGAGCAAGACACATTGTAGGCATGCATCATAAGTAAAGAAACCACTGAAAGCTGCTCATCTATTCTGGTGCAGTGTTGTCAGTTGCTATCCTGTAGCATTTAACACCAGTGCACCCTGTGTACCTGTTTGTCCAGAAAGCTTTTGGGCAAGCACCAATACAGCAAAACAAACACAGAACAGAAGCATATAACATGTAATTAACCTGATAGTTGCATAATGCTTCTTCTAGAGTCTTTCAGTGCTGATGTAGCTGCACCATAATGAGTGTTTAAAATTTGTATTGATAAAAGGTTAAAACTGTTTAGTACGAAGATAGCTTATACACTGACTTTTGTTAAGCTTAAGGTTATTTTGCAAAGGCATGTGTCATCATTCCTTGCTTGCTTTCAGCACCAAGGCATGGTTTGTATTAGTGCTTCATTGAGATTCATTGCCCTGATAGATCTAACCCACAGCCATTATCGTGCAGAGTGGTTCAGTGTTTGGGTGACCTCTGCATTTGTTTTTTCAGACAGGCAGGCATAATTTCACAAACATGAGCAGCTAAACTTGCCTATTGTCTTAGGCAAGTTTACATGATGTGCGTGCTCCTGAATGCACTTTGTTTTTAAGGAATGCATTGTCTGCATACAGGGTGCATTGCTTTCACTGGTTACAGATAACACGTACATATTGAAACATGTGAAACACAGAGCTTAATTGGGAACATGCCCTTATGTTGTCCACAGTGTACCTTAATGCTACTTCTCAGCAAAGGACAAAGCAACCGGGACACAAACTTTATGCAATATTGTCATGATTTGTTGAATTATTTGTACTATGTCATTTTAGATAAATTTGCCTCTGAAGAACAATGGACATTGCAGGTTTCTTTATGGTAGAATTGTTGTGACACATCATTCCACAAGTGAAAGTATCTGCTATAACTGGGTGACTACACATTTGTTAGGAAAAAAAATAAGGTGGCATTTCAGTTGCTAAGAGCAGAGTCATGGGAACATTGTGATGGAAAAGAAGGAAATAAGGCAGGCGAAAAGACTACAGCCATGAGCAACCAAACGCAGTCTGTCCGTTCTTTACTAATGCCGCCCATGGCTCAAAAGTTTTCCAGATTTAAAAAAAAAAAAAGAAAGAAAGCTTATGAGCCATGGACAACAGGAAAAGTTGGATGAAAATTGTTATTTCTTGCACGGTGGTCAATGCACGGTGCACGGTGGTCAATGCAACTGCATTAATTTAAGCCATTTTGCATATACATACATATAAGTTCAGAGACAATTAGCATGTAGACATAAGCTTAATACACTAGCTCCTGTGCCACCAAGACGGATCAGGACTCTTCAAACAGTGAGCAAAAGTTGAAAAATCCCAAATTTATACATGCCTGAGTGATGTGTATGTGCCCAATATCAGAGTGGCAGCTACTGCACAATGGTGGCACTTGTTGCTTTCCCTAACAGTTATTTGCTCTTTGTTTTCAATATGGCCAAGGAACTCAAAGTGCATTTCATGGGAGAATGCTAAACAGCATATTTTGTTGTCTGCACAGGACACTGCACATGTCCTGTGCTCTGGTGCAAGCCATTTCATTGAGTGACAGATGAAAAGCAATCATAATAGACCAACCTGCTAATATGGAAGGGTATTGTGTCACTGCCCTCACTATATTAATGAGAAACGGCTGTTTCCCTGCTTCATTCAGATCAAGTAAAACCGCTGTTTTCCTAACGTCTCAAATTATAGAGACTACAACTTATATTCCTATGCAAAACCTGTAAAGTTTGATGACAACCTCAATGCACACATCTGATAGCAGAATCCCAGGTAGGACTGCTATAAGTAGTTATCTGGTGTATATGAATTATCAACCTATTGCCACTTGTCATCATCAGTATTGTTGCAAAGTAATAGCTTGGTTATTCTACCATATAGCACACTTGGTGGCTGTGGCATTATTCATGCACGACACTGCAATAATTAGAAACATCAATCTGTCACTTTTCACATTGCTGCTCAGTTAGTGCTGACACATTCTATTTGCTTGCACTGCAAAACTGTACAGTGATTGAACATTTTCTACATTCTGCTGACCATACCAAATGTGATATCACACACTGGCTTAAAATATTATCTAATGCCAGCATGAAGTGCAGCAGAATTAAATAATTTGTTATCCAGTTATTTCTATGCTTATAGACCTCTGCAACAAGAGCTCCCTAGTGCAGCATGATTAAAGAATTTATTATGTAGTTATTCCTGTGCTTGTAGACCTCTCTAACAAGAGCTCCCAGGGTGTCACCACACTGCAATCAAGACTGTTGTGAGCCCAAGAGACAGCGACAGCGTGCTTTATACTGATGCAGCACTCCAGAGAGGAGTTTTCTCGCATCTTGATGGAAAGGTCTGCAAAGCCGGTACCAAAAATGCTAAATATGAGAACATTAGTGAGTGCTAAAAGAACAGATAATGTACAGATGACACATATAACAATTGAATAACCAGCAAGCCTTCTTTTTTAAGGCACCCCTGAAAGTTTGCAAGAACCAAACACCAAACACATCCAGACCTCTTCCTTTTAAGTATCCAAACACTATGTATAAGCTTGGTATAGGCAATTAATCTAGTTCAACTGGTCAGAATAGTTCTGCATGAAATAGCTATATTTTGCTGTATCTTTCTTTTTGCTGTTATCATGCAAGAGGTTAACGATCCTTATGAAACTGTATTGCAGATTCTATAGCAAGTGTGCGATTTATTCCTCAAGTGCAAGTGTATACTACTGCAGTGCTCCTGCAACAGTTTTATCAATGATGTCATGCACAGACTGCCAACCCCCCATTTTCAAGATGTTGACTACATTTTTGGTGAAGTTTTCTTGCTCTGTGTTACATTTGTTCAGTTGTCATATGAAAAAGACATGGTTGGTTCTGAACATTTGCACAGTGTAGCTGCTTTGTAGTTATCGCTATACTGTGTCATTTGTTCCTCTCAAGCGTCATCTGTCACTGCTTGCTGTGTACATCTTATATCATTTTAGCAGGAGCCACTCTCCTCCCTCAGTGCTAGAGAAATAGATTTGCAGCAACCTCAAATGTCTACAGGAGTGCTACAAAATTTGATCAAATGCATCATGCAGACAGGTCTGTAGTGTGTAAAACAGTGACAATCTGTGCATGATGATTTAGTTTGTTATTTTAGGGAAAAGCTATATTAGCAAAGGCACATTTGTATGAAAAAAAAAAGGAAAGAAACAAGGTGTATAGCCAGGTATGTCAGTAAAGACCCTTTAAGAGCATTTTCTGATGCTACACAAAGTGTGCATATACCTGCATCGTGAATTCTGCAGCCGCTTATAAGATTGAACTTTGAGTTTTGAGTGAATGGCCTTACTTAACAAAATGAGGTCAACAGTTACGTGAGTGCAAAGTTTGTTTATACAAAGAAACCAAGAAAACCACGAAAACCAGATCATCACTATACAGAAGTGCAGTGTGGTCACATGGTCAAAATAAATGAGCACATGCATAATTACTAGCAAAATAAACATACTTGTATTAATTGATGTTCTGGAGCCAATATGTGTGCCTTGTTTACAATGAAGGGCATGGCAAGAGGGTATGATTATTTATGTGCTGGATGGTATAGTGTGTAGGAGTATATCTAAGGAGGAAGATTACCCCACATCTGGTTTATCGTGTGTGTTGTTGGTCAGATCCATAATGATTTCAAAAGTAGATGTTAAGGTGGATGCTTTTACTGTTGTGATTACTCCAACAAAATTCCAGTCAGTGTTGTAGTTAGCGTTAATAGGATGCTCCGTCGTGGCATTCACGCTTGCATTGCCTCTACCGATGTTGTTCTGCTGCTGCTAAGTCCTTTTAAAGTTTCTGGTCTCTCCAATGTAGGATGCATTACAATCCTTGCACCGTAACTTGTAGATTACCTCTAGATACGTTTAAGTTTGCAAAGAGCTTTCCACTCAGACAACCTGTTGCTTTAACTTTCTTAATGGCACGTAGGTAATTTTTACATATCAAAAATTTAGAATTCTTGCAAGTTACTCACTGACTCCTTGCATGTAGGGGACTAGAACATGCTTTTGTTTTTATTTTTCTCAAACTGTTTCACAGTTAGTATCAGAAAAGTGGAGTTGTGTTTTTGACTCCAAAAACTTTTCATTCAATATGTGGATAGTTGCCTCCGTGATCTGTCACCATAGCGTTACGCCTTTTCTTGAACATCTGAACTTCATCATTCCAAGTCTTCAGTTGGCCTTGGAGGAATAATATTGACAGAATGCATTCCCCGATGTCCTTATATGATGTACTTCCAGGGGACTTTCAAACTGTATGTATAGGAAGCTGACCCTCACTGGCAAGTAATGAAGGTTTGACTCTGCACATGCCATTGAACACAAGCACTTTATCATAGTTGCACTCTTATTCTGTATGTACTGCATCTGCTCCAGATGTACAAGTTACAGAAAGAAAGGTAAAAGATTACAATTACTTCTTCCAAAAGTTAATTGATTACAGGGTCTGATTACTGTCCCATAAAAGTAACTGAACAATTACTAAAATGTAATCAATTACTTTTATGCTATTTTACACCCAATCTTTGTTAACATTGCACAAATATAGTAAATAAAATGAGCTGGCCTGGCTCTTTCATTAAGCCATCTGCAGCCCTTCATTTACCTTACCTAACAATTCCTTTTAAAAATTTGCATTGGTCATCTTCCCTCATTTCCATGAGAAGATACGATTAGTGAGATTGGAAATTCGGTCAATGAGCACACTGGAGGCAAGAGCAGTATAGTAACATATGAACACCTTGCACACAATATTGTGGTTATTGAATGCCGTGATGCTCACGTCTAGGAAGTGCAACGCTTCATTGTACCTGGGGCTCGGAGAAGGCACTCCTGGTAGGGCAATGAAAAGCTGGAAAATCCAATAGTGATTTACTGCTGTGAACATCCAAAATGGCCATTGATATCGAGCCAGAGCAGTGCCGATTCAAATCATCGGCCGCTACCTGGTAGAGCGTTGGTGGAGCGGTGGAGTAAATAAATACTGACGCTTTGGTTTAGTGGTCTGAATATGCGCCCTTGCGAGGATACTGTATGACACAACCGCAGGTGTTTTAAGCTCTTTTCTGCCAAATTCAAGTGCTCAAAGCTACGCCACCTGTTACAGCTTGTCTTGTCATTAAAGTAACTGGTTATTTGTAATTGATTGCTGAAAAAAGTAATTGAACTACAGTGAGTATTGCACAGTAACATAAGTAATCGACCAATTAGAAAACTACACGTGATTAAGTAATTAATTACATGCAATTCGTTACATACAAGTCTGATCTACTCTGACCCTGGAGACCATAGGCAAAAGCTGGCCACGCTGAAAAAAATTGCCGTCCAACAATCCCTATCCTTAAAAGCTGCCAAAAGCACAAGAACTCTACTCTTCTGTTGGCTATGAAAATAAACATATATATTAAAAAACGCAGAACTGTGCCTCGGTCTCCCATACACAAGGTACCAGCAAGTGACTTGCAAGAATTCTTGGCAGATACGGTGTAAAAATTGCCCAAGTGCCAAAGTCCAGTGGACTCTCTTGAAACGGAATGTCGAGGGACCAGGAAAATTGGTCAGGAGTTCAGGTCAGGAGTTCTGGTCAGGAGAAAATTATCAGGAGTCCCATTTAACAAAAGACAAAGCTGAATACAATTGCATGAATACAAAACCGACCAACCACAAGCATGGCGTTCCGTTTAGGAGGCAGTTCTGTTAAGCGATTTCCTTTTATCGAGATTCCACTGTAAATTAAAGCAACAGCTCATTCAAGTGAAAGACTTTGTAAACCTAAGTATTCAGGGGTGATCTACAATATATCATGCAAGAATTGCAACACATTCTACACTCATAAGACTGAAAACTTTAAAATAAGGAATTAAGCAGCATCAAAAACATCAGAAAAGGCTGTGCATGCTCGAACACCTTGGTGGAGTATCGCATTAACATCAACTACAACAATGACGGGGGTTCAGCTGGTATAATCACAACGTTGAAGTGTCCATCTTTGAATTAGCATTTAAAGTCATTATGGAACAAATTGACAATGCATGTGATAATATGGATGTTGGGTAATCTCCTTGAGATATGCACATACTCTCTGCGGCTAGCACATAAATAATCGGCGCCTTATCCTTGCATTTTGAACAAGGGACCTGCAAAAGCCCTGAATTTAAATGTCAATTGCATGAGTATATTTATTTTGCTAGTAGTTAGGCAAGTGCTCTTTTTATTCTAACCATGTATTGCCAGTTTTCAACAAACTTTGTACTACTGTACTCACATATGCTCACAAACTTATACACACAGGCTTCAAAACTCAACAAATATACTTCACTCAGCAAAATATTCTTTGCAGGTGTTTCAGATGCATTCTTTGCAGTTTGCAGGTGTAGAAAATGAAAGCAGTGGATTTGTGAGAGTGGATAACAAAAGTGTTAGGTGATAATTGCAGTGCTTGATTACAATTCTGATGCAATAGCCAGTATATGCACCCATTACAGCCTGTATATAGGAGGAGGAAGCTGTTGATACAATGTGAGGGAAACACTGGTCATCTCTCACTGCATGTCTTCAAGTTGGGTTGTAGTTAAAAAAAAAAACAGAAAATGCTTGTAGCTATATAGTAGTAGTAGGGTATTTGCAAATTCAGATAACCTTTAAAAAAATGCCAGGTGTGGTTACTGGAGTGCTGTTGCGAACCTAGGCCAGGATAATGTGGCGATTTTGTTCCACTTCTTTCCTTTTTTGCACTTCATCAGAGGTTTGAATAGTGCTCTGCCTACGTTATCACCAGGATCAGCTGGTCTTAAAGGGGCCCTGAACCACCCCTCGGTCTTGGTGAAATAACATAGTCCCCGGGTAGCATACGCTGCTGTGAACATTTCGGCCAAGTTTTGCTGTCGTACACGGAGCGTGGAGTTCGCAAGCGGATTACAAAGTCACTTTTCTCTCAAATGCACTCTTTTCAACCGAAGGCACTGTCCTCACTCTCTTCTGGACGTCTTATCTCGTCATTCCCTTACAGCTGCTATTGGCCGTTAGCTGACATCAAGCTGCGGTCGGCTACATGGCGTAGATACCGCGGACGCCGCGGGGTGCCGCCACAAGTCCACTGGCTAAGCGCACTGCGGCTCGCTGAGTACAACCACGTACAACTACAGCCGCGTTTTGGCTTACGTTTAGCGCGTCGTGGGCACCAAAGGCGGAAGTCGTGGCGTCTACGTTAACATCCAAAATGAAATTTCAACTGCGCGCCACGGTGACATTTAGAAGGCGGCGCGTTGTGGGCACGCCCCACTGCGCCGTAGCCTTCGCAGTTATGGAGGAAAGATTGATTGATTGATTGAAAACTTTATTATTCCACCGAGCTGGGGTGCCCGCCTCTTAACCTACACGTAGATAGGGGGGGGGGGGACGAAACAAAATAGGGGAAGCCTTGATATGGTGGCTAGAAGCCACCATAGCCTTGACGTCACGTTTTTGAAGCCGGAAATTGCCGGAAACGCAGCCATGTTGGCAGTGGCGTAGCAACAAGGGGGGCGGGGGCCCCGGGTGCAAGGGGCCAGTGGGCGGTGTCATATACGTCTGAAGACACCCGGAAATTGTTGATATACTCGCCTTCCTCGACTACACCCGGGGGGTTGGGGGAGTGACAGAAGACCTATGGGCCGCGGGTGCTGGACGACCTAGCTACGCCACTGCATGTTGGTGTGGCATCTCACGTTGCGCCTCCATGCAATCAGCTCGCCGGAACAGATAGGCGGGATCTTTGAACTTGCATTGCTACGAGACGCCGGTAGTGTTTGCTTTATTCTATGGTTTGCTACCGACACACGTCAGAACAGAGCCTACGAAACAGTTTTAGTGAAGCAGACGCGCTCCTGTGCTTTTTCGTGGCGCGCTGAAGAAGACGAAGAAGACCCGTGCCGTGATTACTTTGAGCGTCTTTGTTGCTGGCTGACACTCACATTCATATATGCCCTAACACAACTTTCAAGCTTACACACTAGGCTGCAAAGTCAGGTTGTCTCGCGAACAGAATCTGCTGCGAGAAAGACACGGGCCGAGATAACCTACTTCGCTTTTTAGAAGCCAAGCAGCAGCGAGAGTGAGGAGCGTGGTTGCTATCGCAACGTTGACGTTTGGGATACCAGTCCCAGTCGTCCTTTGCGAAAAACAGCAAGTGACTTCCGCCACACTTTCTTCAATACGTCCGTGCGTGCCGGGGCATCTCCTATGCTTTCCTTCATTTACTTACAATAGAATAAGCGCCAAAATTGACGACACACAAGAAGGAATACGGACAGGACAAGGCGCTACTTGCAACTGTTTATTGAAATGACAAGTGGCTGATTATATAGCCATGGGGAGAGGAGAACGAAAAAGAGGGACACTGAATAGGTGAATGCGCACGTGCGAGAACACTGAAGATATAGGGAATCACGCTTAATCTAAATATAAAACTTATCTAAAAACATGCTTTCATTCGTGTATATATTCAAAGACGGGGTACTGACACAGTTGTCCCCTCTTTTCTTAATCTCGTTGGCTTCCAATAATTCACGGGCAACAGAATCTTTACTTTTATACATGATTGTCGTATCATGAAGCCTCGCTTCACATACCCGTTCATCCTCATTTCCGCAGGCCTTGCAATGAAGCGGCAAGTTAGAACCATATCCATTTTTCAATGAAAGCTTATGCTCCCGCAAGCGTTCATTAATACATCGGCCAGTTTGGCCGATATACTCTTTTCCACACTTCAGTGGAATGTGGTATACTACCCCTTGTTCACACTTAACAAAAGGGTTCGTATGTTTAATAGAACACCCTACTTCTTTAGAGTCATCCGGACCAATCAAGCGGCACAATGTAGCAAGCTTTCGCGGCGCGGGAAAAACCACAGGAATTTTGTATTTCACGGCGACGTGTTTCAGATTATGCGCCACTTTATGAGAATATGGAATCACCACCGCTTTAGCTTTCTTTTCGACTGTTTGACCTTCTTCACTTCTTTTGCTTTCTTTTTTCAGTTTCTTCAATAACGCCTCCGAAACTGCGCTTAAAACCAAGCAAGGAAAGCCAGCCTTTCTCAACTTCAAAATCTGGTCGTCAAAGCTTGCTTGTGCCTTATGACAGCAAGATTTTTTCAGCGCGGATTCGAGGCACATAGTAGCAATTGCTCGTTTAACAGTCTTGGAGTGTGTAGACTCATATGGCAACACCTCCTTGCGGGCACGGGGTCGGTACATCCAGCAGGAGACTTCGTCAGTAAGGGTTATGTCAAGATCTAAAAACTGCAAGCTGTTATCCTTGGCTAGTTCGAAAGTAAAATCTAAGCCTTTTCCTTGCTGTTTAAAATCAGTTAAAATGCCCTGCACAGTATGCGAGTAAGTCATGGAAGATCGTTCCGTCAGTAAAATTAAAAAATCGTCAACATACCTAAAAACCTTGAGCACTTTGCCTCCGTCAAACACCTTCGTCAAACACCTTGCGGATGCCGTGTTTGATTGCAAATAACTCCGCTTCTGCTGAACGCATTGAATTACTTTTTGCTGCAAAGTATTTCTGAAATAGCCTATTTTCACTTCAAATTCATTTCTCCACTTTGATAAAAAGTGCTTCAGGGCCCCTTAAGCAGTGGTTGACTGGTAAGAAATAGAGTCGAGCGAAAGGAATTCCTACAATACACCAGCACCAGTCGCATATATAATACAAGATGGCCTCTAGATAAAACAAAGCCATCATATACCATGCTGCCTTTAAGGATTAAAGTTCAATGCTTCCCTGTTGTGTTTTTGGTCTGATATGCAGCTTTCAATGCACATGGTGTTCAACAGTGCACAGCCAGCTTATAATTTCATCCGCCATGCATGCAGCTAGATTTGTCACATCAGGATTGAACATATGCTTCTTCTGGAAGATCTTCTTAAGTATATTAATGATTATTATAAATCAATATATGGAGGCTCCCAACTTCACCTGTTGTCAGAATTAACTGACACCACAATCTATACTACAAAAGTATTGCTATGTATCCATGGAAGAATAACATCTTGATTTTGCTTCTCGAAAGCAATGGTAAAAGGCGAACTTTTTTGTAGTAATGTGCAACATATCTAGCAATGTAACAACATGGGAAACTGGACATGACAATAACAGCAAGTATATTCAAACAGTATGAAAGAATTAATGAGGCTGCGCATTTTCTTTTGTGAGTATAATGATGGTATGGCACGTACAACCAATCAACCAAATTATTACTTCTACCCCAATACTCTCAAACGATTCTTGGCTCCAAGTTATTCCTCTACTTCATCGAGTTAAGCACAGTGTCACCCCTCAATTGATGAGGATACAGTTCAAAAGAATTGCCGTGAGTGACCGTTTTTGACATGGGGTGGCTATGCTATCTACTTATTTGCGTCGAGGTGGAGTGTTCACTGGGGGAACGGTTCTAGAATATGAGGGTTAGATTTGCAGTTAAGCTCAGGCAACTAACTATCCTATAATTAAGTCTCGAAGTAAATTAAGGTACTGCATGGGCCACATATTCAGCAAATACCCTCAGGAAGTCATAGGTAATTTTAACAAGGCAGAAACACAAAATATGGGGGCCACATGGCCCCCGTACTGCAGAATAGCCCCAAGCATTGAATATATTCACCACAAATGATGGCACTACTGAAACAATTAAGCTCCTTTTCTTTTATTCTTCTTCGCGGTGCTCTTCTAAAACTATGTTTTCGTATATTAGAAATTACCATGGCTACGAGTTTTATACACTGCACAGATGAACAATTAATCGAGGACCAACTAGCGTCTGGAAAAAAGTGAGACTCTGGCTTTTTGTGCCTGACTCTTCGAATTTCTTAGGCTTTTATAACATCGACACACAGTCGTATGTAACTTATACCCAGACAACACAAAACATCCTCAGGATGTCCTCAAATGGTCAAAATGTCCTCATCCCGTAGCGGACGAACTGAGGACATCCCTAGCACGACCTGGTATCTTGTTCCAGAAAATGTACCTTATAGAACATCCTCAGGAAGTCCCGAAAAGAGCCTACATTTTTATCCCGAAAATGTGCGTGATAGGACGTCCTCTGGAAGTCCTGAAAAGAGCCGACATTATTATCCGGAAAATGGTGTCCAGAAACGCCTGCGGCAACGAACGATATGTATGCTAACCTTCGTATCTATGCCATGAAATGTGCATGCCGGCATAAATCTGTCTTGGAATTAAGAATAAGGCAATAGAATAAATCTTCAATTTATATATATATATATATATATATATATATATATAGTGAGAAAGTCATCTGATATAGATGGTGTATGTAGCCTTCTAGACGTGCGCCAGGCAGGTGCAGGTGGAACGTCGATCCGCCCCTGGTGCTTAGCCGCTGTGTGGAAATAGGCGACCTGCAACTCTCTTTTGATGCTGTAGGCATTCTTCGGCTAAGCTTCCCCCGAAATCTGCCTATCTGTTCGTCTTTAACACTTGACCAACGCGCTCCATAGGAATACATGGTGTAACGTAACGCTATTACGTGGGCTGCACCCGGTGGTAGCGCAATACCAGGCCGACCAAGGCAGCGGAGGTGAGTGGCCGATTTCGGTGGTAGTGCAATGCCTGGAACATCCACAGTTTAGCTGAAGCAGGCTTTAACCTATGCATATTTTCAAGGCAAGAATGCTGAAACTTATACTAAAATGTAGGTAGCAAGCTTGATTGGACTCGATATGGGGCATTCGCTCAGAAACCTCAGAAAAGGGAGCAAGATGCTAGTACTTTCAAACCGTAAAGGACGCGTTTGTCTAGGACATGGCTGAGTCTTTTTCGCAACTCCAGCAATTCATGCGACACCTAGCAGCAGTAGGGAGAAACGCCATACAGAGGTCCAGTCGCCGTGTGTGCCGTAGAGGCTGATGTCGCGGACGGAAGAATGGAGCTGCTAGCAAAGAAAAAGCGAACGGCCAGGCAGTTCATAGAGTTGCGGCAGTGACCGTGGATCACATGGGAGGAGCTGAGCAGCGCAACCCTAAGGAGCTGCACGGTAACAGAGGGGGAAGAAGCAGCTGTGGCTCTAGCAGCGGCGGAGGGTTACCGTAGAAACAGATCCTTGATAATACTCACAGACTCCAAAAAAGCGTGCAGAAATTACGCGGCAGGTAGAACCAACAAAGGTGCGCTGCGAACCCTCCTCGAGGCAGGGCTTCCGAACGAAAGATACTGCATACGATTTTCTGGGTAACTAGAGGGCCAACAGTCTAGCTCGCGAGCTCACACACCGAGTGGGACAGTCAATGGACCCGGATACCACTATGACGGTGGAACCAACGTACGCGGAAACAGTAAACTACCACAGAGGCAAAAGGATAACATATCCACTACCCCACCCATCTTTAACATAATACGAAGCAGTCGGCTGGCGAAGGCTGCAGACAGGAACATTCTCCAATCTACACATCCTACATAAAATGTTTCCCAGTCAATGCAGGGACACATTCCCATGGTGTGGGGCCATCCCAACACTATATCACAACACATATGGGAGTGCAGAAATAACTTCTCTGTCAATAGAAAAAAAAAAAAACAGTGCGAAACAGCGGGAGGGCCTGCTCAATCAGCGGCGTGCTCACAGTCCAAAAAGGATTGGTGCAACACACTCTAAAGTGGCCAGGCTCAGCGGTGCTCTGGAATAGGGGCGCCGACCACTCAAGACGACGGAGACTTCAGTAAAACATGAAGACCTCTGTTAGCCGCTGAAAGCTGTAAATAGAGCAATAAAGGTTTTCCTTCCTTCCTTCGTTCCTTCCTTCTGCCGTGTTCCTCAGTGCGTGTCAGCGAGATGGAAGGACAACGACATTTCCTTTCACGCATTTCCCTCCGAGTCGAAAGACCGAAGCCGCAGAACCAGGTGGATCGCTTACCTCCGCATCGGCATGGCTGTGACGCTGACAATGACTGTTTGCTCACGCCATTGTGCACGGGATAATTTCTCCTTATCAGGTGAGACACTATTGTGAACTTGTGAACTCGAACCTAATACACTACCATTGTGCATGGCCGGCACCTTATGTAATCACGTTTCACATTGCGAGGACTGGCGATTGGGCTGTGCATTATTTGCTGCATATGTTAGCTGCAACGCGAAATACGAGCACAGCTTCGGTACCTGTCACAGCGGTTTCTCCGAGGAACGTCTCCTCTGCACTCGTTGACCACATTGGCTGTAATTAGAGCTCATGTTCGACGTTTCACAGCGGTTTCTGCGAGCAACGTCTCCTCTGCACTCGTTGACTATACCCGGCTGTAACTCGGGAGGCCTTTGATGCCCAGCACGCCTCGCGCAACTTATACGGGCGCCGCAGATTCAAATGTTTACGAATGATGTACTAGCAAGTTCGGGAAGCGTTGAGTGTAAACGTGCCACGTATGTGGCATGCTAAAGCGCTATAAATATCATGCGTGGCGCGGATGAACTTGCAGCACAGGCGCACTGCACACGGGCACTTCCCAGCGAGACTGATTGCGAATTTGCCACTTGCACGTGAGAATCTCCGACGCGCTCAAGAGTGCCCATATGACACTGGTATTTCGCACCGAAGGCGAGCCTGTCACGTTCATTGCAGAAGTTTGCCACTTACGCGACAGCGACATGTCAATTTTACACGCGTTTGCTAGTTGCGAGGAAAAATTTACAACGTCCGCTGTTGCGTTTCGCCTGCGACACGTGGTTTTGCCGGCGCGACTGCGGCGGGGCGGCAGACATTTTGGCCCGATCGTCGTCGCCGCAACACTCATCGGCAGGTGTTTCCAGGCGCGACTGCGGCGATGCGACCGCAAAGGATCACCCTCTCATTCCAGTCATTGTGCCCGAACCAGGCGATGCGAAAGCAGGGATCATCATCTCATTACAGTCATTGTGCCCGACCGGCAGCGCTACGACAGGGTGCTACGAGATCGTGCTCGACATGGTGCTACGGCAGCGCTACGACAGGGTGCTACGAGATCGTGCTCGACATGGTGCTACGGCAGCGCCACGACAGGGTGCTACGAGATCGTGCTCGACATGGTGCTACGGCAGCGCTACGACAGTGTGCGTCACCATTAGCCCATTGTACATTCACGTGCTCGTCTTTTGAGGGGTTCCTTCTTGCCCTCAACTGCGAGAGTATAAAAACAGCTGCCCCCGGACGCCAAAAGGAGGGCTCCGATTTCTTCTGTTGAGTGAAGTGCTCTCCCGTCTCTCTACTTCGGTCAAACCTGACCGCCAACTCTTTGCGATGTTAAAATAAACAAGTTGTTTTGTTGTTACCAGTCGACTCTTGCTTTGCCGGGACCTTCGGATGCTTCCAGTTGTACCCCAGGCCGCCAGGCCAACGCTACCCTTGGGGCTTGCGACCCAGGTACAACCACGGGCGTCAGCGCCGAGTTCCCAACAGATCGCGCCAGCGGTGCGATCCAAACATCTGGTTGGCAGCGGTGAGATCGCCTCCGACTTCAAACAACTGTCTGCCAGCGGCGAGATCGCGACAACGGAGGCCAGCAGCGAAGAGATGCAGTTGACTGTATGCTGAGCAGCTCAACGACGATCCGGGAGCAGTGCAACGAGCCCTGTGTGACGACTGGTTGCCTGCAGCGGAACGACTGCGCGGAATTCCTGCCTGCGAGGTTTGGTGAGTGCGGGACTTTCTTCTTCTGAGCTTTGCCAGGTTTTTGTTAGTGTCAGAAACAGAGCTGGTAATTGTGGTTGTCGTTGCTGCCGGGTTAGTTTGCGGCAAGACAATAGTAAGCAGTAGAGAAAGCAGCATTCAGAGCAGCCATGGATTTGAAGTCGTTGCGCAAACCGAAATTGTTGGAGCTTGCAAGAGAGTTGGGTCTGGATGTCTCAGACAAACTAAGAAAACCTGAACTGCTAAAGGCTATTCTTGAGTTAGAGGCTGAGGATGACGAGCTGTCGGAATGCCTTGAGACCATTGAGGAGAGGGAGACTGCAAAAAGACAGGAGCGCGAACTTAAAGAGCAAAAAGAAAAAGAAGAGCGTGAACGTAAAGAACAGAAAGAAAAAGAAGAGCGTGAACGTAAAGAACAGAAAGAGCGAGAGCAACAAGAGCGTGACCGTCAACACGCTTTGGAAATGAAGCGTCTCGAGATAGAGATGGAACGCGCTCGTAATGGAAGTCAGGCACACGGTGCAGGAGAACGCGTATTGTTCAAAATGACTGACCTGATGCGGCCGTTTAAGCTTGGAGAGGACATTGGTTTGTTCCTGGTTAACTTTGAGCGAACGTGCGAGAAGCAGGGGTTCTCTCGGGAAACGTGGCCACAGCGCTTGCTCACTTTGTTACCCGGCGAGGCGGCCGACGTAGTCGCTCGCTTGGATAGAGAGGAGGCAGAGGATTTCGACACAGTGAAATCGAGTCTGCTAAAAAAGTACCGGCTGTCTGCGGAGGCGTTCCGTCGGAAGTTTCGGGAAAATGAGAAAGGCAAAAGTGAGTCATATACAGAGTTTGCGTATAGGCTTATGTCGAACATGCAGGAGTGGCTCAAAGAAGAGAAAGCGTTTGGTGACCACGATAAAGTTCTGCAGTGCTTCGGGCTAGAACAGTTTTATAGTCGGTTACCGGAGAACGTGCGATACTGGGTCTTGGATAGGCCAGACGTTTGTACGGTGGCTAAAGCCGCTGAGCTAGCCGAGGAGTTTGTGACGCGTCGGGCTCGCGGAGCTAAGGACGGTCAAAAGGGTGAATTTGGCTCGAAGTTTGAGAGGCCGAAGTTCACACCCATGAGAGCAAAGGGGAACACGCGTAGTGCAGATGCGAGTGGAAGCAGTGCGACCAAACGTAAAGAGACGGCGGCAGCCAAACGCAGAAAGCGGTTCGAGATGAGGCGAGCGGGCGTTTGTTATACGTGCCAGAAGCCGGGTCACTTTTCGGCGCAGTGTCCGGAAACAACACCAAAAGTTGTGTTTTTTTCAATAGGCAGCACTGACGAGAACATGAAGCTTCTCGAGCCTTACATGCGAGACCTCCTCGTGAACGGGAAAGAGTGCCGAGTGCTTCGCGATTCCGCAGCTACGATGGATGTAGTTCACCCGTCTTACGTAGAACCCCATATGTTCACGGGCGAGTGCGCATGGATCAAGCAAGCCGTGGAAGCTCATAGCGTGTGTCTGCCGGTAGCAAAAGTGCTTATTGAAGGACCTTTCGGAGCGCTTGAGACGGAGGCGGCAGTGTCATCTATGCTGCCCCCCCAGTACCCGTACCTATTTTCAAACAGGTCCGATCACCTCCTGCGCGAGAAGGGGCTTTTGTTTGGTGAAGCTAGTGTTCAGGCCTTAACCAGATCGAAGGTTCGGGAGCTCGCTGCAAAGGCGGTAGTTGCGGGGCCGACGTTATCAAACAACGAAAAAGGGTCAGAGGCGCAGCAAGCTGATATTCCGAGCACGCCCGAACTGAATAAACTTGAGTCTGTAACGTTAAAGGCACCAGATACCGGAGAGGAAAATCCCGATGCGGGAAAGTTAGAAGAGCTATCTACTGATTTGCTCATCGCGCCTACGTCAGACGGACTTGATAGGTTGCTAAAAGTCAGCCGGTCGGCTTTGATAGCCGAGCAAAAGAAGGATGGTAGCCTAGAAAACATACGCTGCAATGTCAAAGAAGGTATCGCCAGGAAAACTGCGCGTTTTGTGGAAAGAGGTGGAGTCCTGTACCGGAAGTATCTAGACCGACGAGGAGTGGAGTTCGATCAGCTGATCGTGCCTCAATGCTATCGTCAGGATCTGTTGCGCTTGTCGCATGGGGGTTCGTGGTCCGGACACCTAGGAGTTAAGAAAACTAAGGACCGTCTCTTACAAGAGTACTATTGGCCAGGGTGTTTTCGGGACGCAGACCACTTCGTGAGGTCATGTGACACTTGTCAGCGGGTGGGCAAACCAGGGGACAAATCAAGGGCGCCGTTGAAATTGGTACCTATCATAACGGAGCCTTTTAGACGGCTCGTTATTGATACAGTGGGACCTCTGCCGGTAACAGCCACGGGGTACAGACACATTTTGACTGTGATCTGCCCAGCGACAAAGTTCCCTGAAGCAGTGCCGCTTAAAGAACTCAGCTCAGTTGAGATAGTCAATGCACTACTGTCCATATTTGCGCGAGTTGGTTTTCCTGCGGAAATCCAATCAGATCAGGGCACAGTGTTTAGTAGCGCTTTGACGACAACTTTTCTCGAAAGGTGTGGGGTAAAGCTGCTACACAGCTCAGTGTACCACCCACAGTCGAATTCCGTTGAGAAGCTCCACTCCGTCATGAAGCGCGTGTTGAGAGCGTTGTGTTTTGAACATCGAACTGACTGGGAGCTGTGTCTGCCTGGGGTGATGTTTGCTTTAAGGACCGCGCCGCATGCGGCTACGGGGTTTTCGCCAGCTGAACTGGTGTACGGTCGCTCGCTTCGATCTCCGCTTCGCATGCTTCGAGAATCATGGGAAGGCAGGGGCGACGACCCAGTCGTGGTGGAGTACGTACTTAAGCTCCTCGAACGCTTAAGAAGGGCACAGGAGTTGTCAGGTGAAGCAATGACAAAGGCCCAGCAGAGGGCCAAGGTTTATTATGATCGGACAGCCAGGGCCCGTCGTTTTGAGGTGGGCGATGAGGTCATGATATTGCGCACATCGCTAAACAACAAACTAGACGTGCAGTGGGAGGGCCCAGCACGAATTGTTCAGAAACTGTCGGACGTTAACTACGTGGTAAGTCTGCCAGGAAAGCGGAAAGCACAGCAAGTTTACCACTGTAATCTGCTCAAACCTTATAGACAAAGGGAAGCAGTGGTGTGCATGATGGTAAACGTTCCTGAAGAGCTTCCGGTCGAGCTTCCGGGACTAGGCTCAGTGACGAACAGGGAAGACACCGGTCAAGTCATTAGTGACCTTATCAGTAAAGCACCGCTGTCGCCCGAGCAGAAAACCGAACTACACCAGCTATTACAAGAGTTTCAAGGTCTGTTCTCTGAGAGGCCTGGTAGGACTTCTGTACTTACTCATGATATAGAACTTACCTCCCCAGAGCCAGTACGATCCAAGGCGTATCGGGTGTCACCCCGCCAGAGCGATATTATGGAGGCTGAGGTAAAGAAAATGCTACAGCTCGGTGTTATTGAGGCAGGTGAGAGTGATTATACCTCCCCTTTGATTTTAGTTGAGGTACCGGGCAAGGAACCTCGTCCTTGCGTCGACTACCGCAGGCTTAATTCCATCACTAAGGATCAAATTTATCCGATCCCTAACATCGAGGAGCGCCTTGAGAAAGTAAGTAGCGCTCAGTTTATTTCCACCCTAGATCTTGTCAGGGGTTATTGGCAGGTTCCACTTACAGAAGAGGCTAGTAGGTATGCGGCGTTCATTTCACCAATGGGAACATTCCGTCCTAAAGTGTTGAGTTTTGGTTTGAAGAACGCGCCATACTGTTTTTCAAGTCTCATGGATAAAGTGTTGCGGGGACAGCAAGAATTCGCTTTACCGTATCTAGACGACGTAGCCATATTCTCCGCATCCTGGTCTGAGCATATGGCACACTTGCGGGCAGTGCTAACCCGCCTGCGCGAAGCGGGCTTGACAGTCAAGGCTCCTAAGTGCCAGTTAGCACAGGCCGAGGTTGTCTACCTCGGTCACGTGATTGGTCAGGGTCGTCGCCGCCCCTCTGAAATAAAAGTGGCCGCTGTGCGAGACTTTCCGCAACCGCGCACCAAGACCGATATTCGGTCGTTCTTGGGTGTCGCCGGCTACTATCAGAGGTACATCCCTAGGTACTCTGATATCGCGGCTCCCCTGACGGATGCTCTAAGAAAGACAGAGCCCCAAACAATCGTCTGGGACGAGACAAAGGAAAGAGCTTTTAGCGCCCTAAAGAGTGCCCTAACAAACCAGCCTGTGCTACGATCGCCAGACTATACAAAAGGGTTCATTGTTCAGTGCGATGCTAGTGAGCGAGGCATGGGCGTTGTACTGTGCCAACGGGAAAAGGGAGAAGTAGAACACCCCGTCCTGTATGCTAGTCGTAAGCTGACCAGTCGTGAGCAGGCGTATAGCGCCACCGAGAAAGAGTGTGCGTGTCTCGTGTGGGCCGTTCAGAAATTGTCATGCTATCTAGCCGGCTCGAGGTTTATCATTGAGACGGATCACTGCCCTCTCCAATGGCTGCAGACCATCTCTCCCAAAAATGGCCGCCTCCTGCGCTGGAGCCTCGCTTTACAACAATATTCCTTTGAGGTGCGTTACAAAAAGGGGAGTCTCAACGGTAACGCCGATGGCTTAAGTCGAAGCCCCTAACGTAGGAATCAGCCTCAAAATTGTTTGTTACTGATGTTTTTCTTCCTGAGGCAGGATTTTTTTTTAACATATTGCTTTTGTTTAGTGTTTCAAAGTGATGATATGCTTTCTAGTGCAATTTTTCAATTTGTGGACGCGTTCTGAGTGATGCTAGACTACTGTAAGGAACTAGGCAGTGGTATAAAAAGGGGAAAGAGCCTGGCAGGGCTTAGTGAGGGTTGTGCCGTGCTTGCTGACTGAGCGGTTGAGTTTCAGCGTAGTTCTAACGCTTGCCGGGAACGAGAACAAAAATGTGAACTCTCCCGAAGTCACTTTGCAGTGTCCCGTGCGAACCTGAACGAGAGAACGAGGCCTTCTCTGTGCGCTGCGCTCAAGAAACGTCGAGGGACGCCCGACTTCGGTTATGAGCATCATCGAGCGACATCCCTCCGGACAGCGGATGCAGTCCCCTGTCCATCGGGATCTCCTTCCCCCGGCGGGGCGGTCTGTTGCGTTTCGCCTGCGACACGTGGTTTTGCCGGCGCGACTGCGGCGGGGCGGCAGACATTTTGGCCCGATCGTCGTCGCCGCAACACTCATCGGCAGGTGTTTCCAGGCGCGACTGCGGCGATGCGACCGCAAAGGATCACCCTCTCATTCCAGTCATTGTGCCCGAACCAGGCGATGCGAAAGCAGGGATCATCATCTCATTACAGTCATTGTGCCCGACCGGCAGCGCTACGACAGGGTGCTACGAGATCGTGCTCGACATGGTGCTACGGCAGCGCTACGACAGGGTGCTACGAGATCGTGCTCGACATGGTGCTACGGCAGCGCCACGACAGGGTGCTACGAGATCGTGCTCGACATGGTGCTACGGCAGCGCTACGACAGTGTGCGTCACCATTAGCCCATTGTACATTCACGTGCTCGTCTTTTGAGGGGTTCCTTCTTGCCCTCAACTGCGAGAGTATAAAAACAGCTGCTCCCGGACGCCAAAAGGAGGGCTCCGATTTCTTCTGTTGAGTGAAGTGCTCTCCCGTCTCTCTACTTCGGTCAAACCTGACCGCCAACTCTTTGCGATGTTAAAATAAACAAGTTGTTTTGTTGTTACCAGTCGACTCTTGCTTTGCCGGGACCTTCGGATGCTTCCAGTTGTACCCCAGGCCGCCAGGCCAACGCTACCCTTGGGGCTTGCGACCCAGGTACAACCACGGGCGTCAGCGCCGAGTTCCCAACAGATCGCGCCAGCGGTGCGATCCAAACACCGCCGTCTACTGACGTGTCCCATATATATGTGCAGTATTAGTACCTAAACTAGCATTATCTGTATTAAATCATTCCCAAGTTAGTGGCAAAAATACTCCGGTCATGTGGTGGTGTTTGCACCTGTGTACTTTGTTATGAGCAGCTTTCAACTACATTTTCCAGATGCTACATTCGGTGTACAACGTTGCATAGCCCTGCACACTCAAACCTGTGCTTCATTTCCTTGCAAATGCTTTTTTATAAATATTGTGACCTTGTTTCTGAGGTAAAAAGAAAAAAATTCTGGGTGCAGTCCACATTGAGACACAATAAAGCATAAACAATTCATTTATTTTTTCAGATGTAGCATGTCAAAGACGGCGGCTGAAAAAAATGCAATACCAACTGAAAACCTGCCAAGGACGTCATATTATGATGAGAATAAGGATGCTCGTATGAAAGAGCTTTTACTGGCAAGACTTTGCTGACGTGCGTATCGGTCAGCAAGAGGCGGCATGCTTTCTGGATTTACTTCGTAAAGCATTGTATCACATGGTGTGTGATGGGTGCACATAAACTGCAACTTGTGCACACAGTCCAAGGAACCTCTGGTTCCTTGGACTGAACTCTTATCTGACATTGCAGGACGATCTCCCATCCCCTAAAAGCATGGACCAAAGCCTTGCAAACATCATAAGTGACAAGGACATAGCAAATATGGCAATTTATTTTTCTATATATTTGTGATGTGGTAGCTGTCTTTAACTAGCCGGCAGCATGCTTTCTGGATTTACTTCCAGAAAGCATTGTGATGTGTGATGGGTGCAAATTAACTGATGCAAAAACCCTGGGATTCCTACTTCCAACATTGAATTTAACACATTGACATGCATTATTAGAATGAGAAAAAAGAAGCTGCATCTCATGTCAGTTATGTCAGACATTATAACTCTTGCTTTTGTTTTGTGACAGGAATGTGCTTGCCAACCTGGCCCCCGGACATTAATGGGAGAGTACTCAAGAGAAGAAAAAGATGTGGCAAATTTCCTACTAGAAATAGCTTCAGGGACAAGGCTTACAGAAAACAAGGCTGTCCAAGTGACATCAGGCTCTTTTCCACAGAAGTTTGTGGACACGATAAATAGTAGCAACGTAAATACGTTCACAGGCCTGCCATCATTCGATGTTCTGAATGCTCTTGTGACGTGCTACACAAAAATTCATCCACTTTCAGGACAGCACCAGTTATGCGTAAAAACAATTGCATTGACATTAGGGAAATTGAAGCATATTTCCACTGCATTCTTGAGTCACCTTTTTAACTGTTCTCTAACTACATGTAGCAATGTAATTGCAGAGACTGCTCAGTTGATGTCTGAAATTTTAAAAGTAACTGTGGCTGTGCCACCAAAAGAAGATGTTGTTGAACATTTGCCTGTCTGTTTTAAACACTTCAGTAACGTGCGCGTCATTGTAGATTGCACCATAATTCCTATTGGCCAGCCCAACCGTTTGCGATGTGCATTACAGACCTACCCCTTCTATAAGAAAGGTTTCATGGTTAAATATATGGTGGCAGTTACACCAAAGTGGTCTTAGTGCCCACATAAGCCAAGGATATGGAGGCCGCACCTTAGGCAAGGCCCTGTTTGAGCAAAGCTGCCTCATCAAAAACTAGACCCGATATCAGATGCCATAATGGCGGACCATGGCTTTCTTATAGATGACAGTTGTGCAGACAACTTAATTGAGTTAATCAGGCCTCCATTCTGAAAACAAAAGCAGATGTCAAAGGGTGATTCACTTAGGACACAAAAGAAGCATCAGCAAGAGTTCATGTAGAGCGTGCTATACAGCGAATGAAAATATTCAAAGTGTTGTCAACAAGAATCTCATGGAGCATGGTAGGATTACTTGACATTGTTATAATAGCTGCAGGCATCACAAACCTTTCATCACCGATTTTAGCAACACATCTATTTTTGCAACTCCTGCATCAATACATTTCCCAAACGTATTATGTGCATCGTAAAAGTGCTTCGTGCTTTCCATGCAAGGAAGTTTTAAAAACTTTAAAGGAGTGGAAGCGCCATGTTCCTTACCAGCAGAGGTGAAGCCAGCGCTTGCCCTTATTTTACATTTGAAATAGACCTTTGTTGGGTTGTCCTCTTACAGATCAAGTGGTTTGGCTCTCGTAATGTAATTGCTAATAAATAATAATATTTGGGGTTTTACGTGCCAAAACCACTTTCTGATTATGAGGCACGCCGTAGTGGAGGACTCCGGAAATTTTGACCACCTGGGGTTCTTTAACGTGCACCTAAATCTAAGTACATGGGTGTTTTCGCATTTCGCCCCCATCGAAATGCGGCCGCCGTGGCCGGGATTCGATCCCGCGACCTCGTGCTCAGCAGCCCAACACCATAGCCACTGAGCAACCACGGCGGGTGTAATGTAATTGCGTGGCTAATTAGAAACTAAAAGCATGTTGTTCCTGTCAGAAGTATTATCTTCCTCTGAGTATTAAGTTATTTCTGAATCAATTTGCCAAGAATTTCAGGCTTCATCTTAAAACCAGTAACACTAAGATACACGTCATCTAGTCTCTGTATGGCAAAATAAGTCACGTTAATGGGGTTGAGACATCAAATTTGTGGCTTTCGCGTTCATTTCAAACCTTTCTTATTGCTCCAGGAAGCATGGTACACACTCGAATATTCTTATATTCTCAGTAAATAATTTAATATCGCATTATTTATGTGAACGATTTTCAGTTTCAGTTTGTGGGCGCAGAGTTGGACTGTGATGTTAATGTCTAGGAAGCTTGGTCACGTGGGCCCACCAAGCTGTGACGCACACACTGCTGCATCGTCTGGTCTCGCACACACATTCTGTACCAGTGCAGGCAAGCAAAACCATGCCGACAGTTGTCTTGGCTAGCTGCGGCAGCTCCAATTATGACTCTACGACTGATGCGGCTCATTCCCCTCTAGACTCGAGCCTCTCTAGGCTTGCCCGGTGCTGTGGGTCACCACTCATTGCAAGTCACTCTAATGTGGTATGACATCACTAAACCTTTCGTTGTGCTTCCAACACAGTGACATTGGTGTCAATCGCGGTAGCGATGGGTTTCGATCACGAGAATGAGCATTTAGGCACTCTTTGGAAGCGAATTAAACTTTTTAAACTTTTTCTGTGTCCAACACTTCAGGTTGAGTGTCTTTGCATACAGAGGAAGCCTACAGTATGCTTTTTATAGCCTCAAAATTTGGTGTCTCAACCTCTTTAAACTAGTGGGAAGTGTGAGGAAAGCACTTCTTTTCCTTCATTGCAAACTAATCTCTTATAGTGCCCCTCCTAAATTGGTGGTGTTGGTTCACTTTTGGCACATCAATTCCCCTCCAACAATGTTTTTTATATTCCTTGTTTCCATTGTGTACTTCCTTACTATAGCCTGTTCTAATGTTTTGTTTGCTCTTTTTTACATCTCCACAATCTTGTGTATTGTTGCAGCCCATTTGAACTTAACATGTGTTGCTATGTTGCCTGAGTTTACTTTTTTTTTCTGTGTTAGGAAAACTTAATTGTGCATGGCCTCGTAAGGGCCCCTCACCTGGCCCTATTGCAAATTTTGGTTATACACTGGTATTTGTAAGGTGCCATCTAGAAAGCCTTTTTTTTCAAAGATTTTCAAATTAATTCACCCAATGTCACTTGGACAACCTTGTTTTCTGTAAGCCGAGTACCTGAAGCCATTTCTAAGAGGAAATTTGCCACATCTTGGGAAATGGAAGAACCTGTCCTGTTACCATGCTGCCAGACAGAAGGCAAGTATTACTACCAGCAGACATTTTGTTTCTGCCCCGACTAGGGTGCGCAAGTGTTCTTTCCCTGGCTTCTCCAATACCAAAGCGAAGAGACCATGTCACGTGAACATGTCGTACCCCACATTTTTTTTTTAATTCTTCACAATTCCAGTGGCACGTTTGCATATTCGGGATTAGGTGATTCACCTGAAGTCATGTGTCATGGCTGGCAACATTGCAAGTAGCCTGTCTTGCATAGAGGCATTTGTGCGTGTGACCTTGGTCAAAGCGTGGCGGCCTCGAGAGTAAGGGCATGCGGTCTTCTGTTTGGAAATCCAGCATTTTTTATGCCACTCAGCCGTTTCATACTTTTCAGACAGGATGGTTACCATGTGATCTACATGCTGCGCTTGTTTGCATTGGCCAAACCTGCAGACTTCAACTTCACCACACTTTTTGTAAATTAGCAATGCACATTTTTTTGCAACTTGTATTCTTCATTGAAGTGCTGATTTACGCTACGCATTCTGATGCAAGTTTTCATCTTATGGTATTCTGAGATATTTGCAGTTCACTTATGATCTGTATGCATAGAGTTGTGGTTATTCTTCAATGGCTGTTTGTTGTCCCTTGCCTTACTTGTATTTTTTTCACAAAATAAACCACGCACACTCAATTTTTTTGTTCACTGTACTCAGTGTCAAGGTGTTTGCCTCATACATTTTACTCGATCCCATTTTTGTTGCACTTTTTAGCATATGAGGGTTTATCTTGCCAAACAGAACATGAGAAGTAACATGAAACAGTGTCAAACCTGCATACGATGAATATTTGGAAAGCTTCGCCACCAGGGTTGAGTACCCTGAAAGAATGGTTTCATTCAGATGACTCCAGCTGGTATATGTACCATAATTTAAGCTTCTTCCCAATTTGTTGAATACAATGCAAATGGCTGTCCTGGGAAGCATAACTAAACCACCAGTAATACACGATGGGGAGACATTTGTGCAGACTTAACATCAGTGAATAATTATTGACCTCCAGAGAGCATATAGAGCTGTCCTTACTATCAACATATCAATAAATGGAAAGTAAGTGACATACAAATTTAACATGCACTTAAAAAGGGGCACTGAAACGCTTTTCCGTCTGATCATAGTGACCTCACTACTAAAGGACATCGCCTGCTGCAAAAAATTTTTGAATCCTTGAAGCGTAAGCGGAATTAGTAGTTATCGCACCGATGCATTGCTTTCTCCTTTCGTCTCAGCTAGTGTGCTGGAAGCTACACGGTGCATGGCAAGGTAGCAAGGCCCTGCTCAAGTTTCTTTTTTTTTTTTTTTTGTCGTCACACTGCTGCTTGTGGTTCAGGCACGTGTGGCACTGTAAACGCGAGATGGACGCCTGGAGCTACATCACTTACAGAGACTACATCACTTACAATCAATACACACGGCTGTCCGATCGTCCTGCGGACAGGGTTTGTGGTGGTCGTGGTATCTATATTATGCACCAAGCCAGTTTCAGGGCCCCTTTAAGAAGGGCACAAAGACAACAAAGTTGGTTTCATGAGTTCTGGCTGAGTCGCCACTGATATCACGCAGTTGCTCGTGCACAACTTTTGATACAATAACGTATGAGCCATAGGAAACGAACAGTCATGTCGGAAAAAACAAAAACAGGATGTGTGTTGTGATAGGTGACCTCAAGCGCCACAGCACAAGGTGAAGCTAAGTTGCAGTTTGGCACATAATAGGATCTCTTCTGCTTACAACGGTGCATGCACATGAACATTTCACTTTATACAATCTTTGCAATATGAACAGCATTGAAACGCAATGTAGAGATGAAACATTAAAGGGACTGACAACTACACCAAATGTACCAGGAGAAACAGCTGAAATGTGCTTGCACTTTTACGACAATCCAGCAGTGCACGAGCACTTTGCCTCCACGATCGATGGGTCCCGGAATGCGTCGGTGATTCTCACCACAATCTCGTGCGGGTCCGCTGTCACGCCGGAGGTTTGCAGACACGCGCGACCGCTTCTACCTCACTACTCACTGTACCACTGGTACAGACTAAAACGAGGTGCTCGGCGTCCACTACCCGTTCTCCCTGCACAAAACAGCGCGAATTAACATCACACTGCAAGAAACTTTACATTTTCGCCAAGGACAGCGCACGCGGGGATCTCCGTAAAGCCGCCATGCTGCACAGTGTTGCCAGTGTAGCCAGACGATGATGATGATGATATTGTGGCCAACCCTTTGTATCGGGTGGACGTGGCAACCACGTCCAAGCCAGAATGACGCTCTATTGCCTACCTAGAGAGCAAAGCAGTATATGTATATGTACTACATGTACAGTACAAGTACATGATCAGAGATACCCCTGGGACATTCAAGCAAGTTTCAGAATTCAAGTACTTGCCCGATGGCGAAAGCACTCCTTAGTTAAATGTAGGGCATGTAGGGCCCTCTGGGCTGTTCTAGTCGGCGATAAGTGTACCCGCGCTGCCTATAGCATATTGTAGGAAACTAAATACTGCCTATGGGATTACCTGACTGAGCTATGTCAAAAGCTCGGTTGCCATAGTTGGAATGGAAGTTGCCATAGTATGCCATAGTCATAGGCAGGAAAACTGAGGAGAAGCTCGCCCCCTTCCGCGCGCTACGAGAAATGTGGAAGAAATGACGTATAGGCGGTATAGGTGCTTCTCCTTTTTTTTTGCTGGTGTTTTGTTTTTGTTTTTAATTGTGGCAAAGGCGCCGTGTAGGCAGGTTTGCGTTAGTCGCCGTGTTTTGTTGGGCTGTGTTATCTGGACCATGCCCTCCCGGATGTTGATGTGGCCAGGTGGGACAGGAGGAACTAAAGCTCGTGAAATGAATGCGCACGCAACACTGTAGCAATGTACCGCGCCATGACAATGGCAACGGACGAAGGAATATCCGCGGGAAATTTTGCCCTCTTCGGCGGAATCATGGTAATGTGCCATCGCAGGCCCAAACCGACGCGTTTCAGAATCTGTACATATGAACGCCTTGCAGGTCAGTGATTCTAGCTTTTGACAGCGCATGGTGCATTTGCGGCATGTAGAACGTACGTTATGCAAGAATGCATAGTACTGGTTTTAGAACATTCGTGTTCAGTAACAACTTGCTTTTGTGCATATTAAAACACATGTTGCTTAACTGTTGCTTGTTTCTCGCAGTACTCGCGACAGCACGAAGTTTTTTAAGCAGAGCGCGTTCGAGGCTCATGCGCACCTGCACAGGTCTACGTGCCGCGATACACGTGCAGATGGAGCGTTACGCAGAATATGTGCATTTTGCTGCCCTCGACACCGTGCGCCGGCCAGTCGACGCTTCATCCGTGAAGATTGGAAAGAAGCGGCTGCTTTGAATGAATCCCCCTACCGCAGGCGTATCTTATCTGTGCGCGCGAGAAGCGCAGGGAAGTGAAGGTTAGCCCGCGGATGTGCTGCAAAGAGTGAGCAAGGCTCCACAGAATTAACGTACGCTTGCGAACACATCAAACTGCTGTTCCATGGTCGCACGTACGTAGGCCGGTTCTACGCGCGTACTGTACGTTCTACACCGTGGGCCAGCTATCGCAAAACTTTCGTTTGGTTCCGTGAAGCTACCATGGCAAGAAGGCATCTCAGGCCGCAGTCAATGAATCTAAACGCGGAGTCAGAAATGACATATCCTCGCCGGAGCGCTGTCGCAGTGATGCGCGGCCACCCGAAGTTTCTTCAATAAAGCACGACAATTCCTCAAGCCACAGCGAGAATACGTGTTTGTGCTCATAAACTCCACATGGATCCCAAATGGGTCGGTGTCCCGTACGTGTCTTCAGTGCGTTCTTGCAGTGCAGTGATGCGTACATTTTTTTTTTTCTTTTCGTGTCGACGTCAAGCTCGCAAGTCCGTCGGAGAGCCCCAGGAAGCCCAAGCAGAGCAAAGCACAAGTAGAAGGGGGCGATAAAGGTGATCGTTTTAAAAAAACGCAAGATCGGGGAAGCGGCCGGTATACCTGCGGTTGACGATAACAGTTGATTGGGCTGATATAACATGTTTATTTTCATAAAAGCCGGTAAAAGCGGCTGATTCGACCTCACGGCCCAATTTGCGAAGTTCATTATGATCTTTTTTCAACATGCCTTCAGCAACGGTAATGCAATGAGACATCGCGATTACATCCTTTTGTTTAGTATTACAGCGGAGCGCGCGCGTCCGAGCAGCCCGGTTGCGCGCAGTGCGACGTGGTTTCGCGAGAAATGTAAACAAGAGAGGAGAACTGGCCTATATAATGGCGGAGCAACGCCAACTTCTGGCTTCATTTTAGCGTCACAAAAAGTGACGTCAGGGCTCCTCAGTTCTCCTTTGTCATAGCTGAGCCAATGCCTCCTTTGGCTGAGCAAGCGGCACCTACATCTGGAGGGGTATTCTGTAAATCCACCAAGTGGACTGCTTATTTCGGCCGCTGCTGATTGGCTATGGCCGCTCGTATCCTCTCTCATACAGCTGCATCCAATCGGCAGCGGACGAAATGGGCAGTACACCCAATCCCGTGGGCTGGCGATTCCTCAAATGACCGTCTCGTGCAGTACACTAGGTCAAAGAGTTTCCTACAAATTTTGTAGGAAACTCTATAGGTGGACTCTTACAGAATAGCCCCCTGGTGACCTAAGTTGGCGTGAAAAAAGAAAGAAAGAAACAGCTATCAGCACAGATGTCGATCGAAAAGGGCCCCTCGGGTCCATTTCTTATTCACACACACAGATATATATATATATATATATATATATATATATATATATATATGTATATATAAGCTTGTAAACCCTGATTATAGTGCTTAGAATGTTATACTGGTCAGTATATTTTAGGTCGGTCCACCGGTCGAAACTGTTGAAATTGAATACTTGTTCTGTTTACCTTGTAGCACCGCTCAAGTTCTTTACGTTTGAAAGGTAGCCTGAAGAATTCCGCCACACCACACCATGTTGGTAGAAGAATTCAGAATTTTAGTAAAATGGGGTTGCTCCATGTTGAGGTGCACCAGATATATATATATATATATATATATATATATATATATATATATATATATATATATATATATATAATGTAATTTGTTGATGAAATTGTAGCAGCACGAGTGCACATGAACACTGAGGAAGGAACGGCAACGGATTATAACTAGCGCCACGACGCTCGTGGGTTACGTTTATTTATTTATTTATTTATTAATACTGTCAACCCTCATAGAGGGTCATAACAGAGAGGACAATACAATTACATCAAATATGGACAATGTCAATGTGCGTAAAGTTGCTTAACACCTAATGAACTAACCAGACGCGGGTGAGGAATGACATACGCAGTTTGTGCATGCCAGCTGCCCCTCTTCCAATTAATCCCAAAAACTATACATGTGTTGTGTCCTTGTTCAAAAGAATGAAGCTTTATCGCGGCAAGAATCTCGCTCCCATAGGCCCATAGCATCATACAGTTATTATAACCATAGCATGAATAAAGCCGAACTAACGCCACCACCCTGCTTTGTATGTGTGTTCATTGGTCAGATTTTAGGACGGAGATATTTAAATGAATGATATTTTCTAAATTATATTAGTGCTTCGAGCAGCAATACTTGTATCTAAACTGTTAGAAGAGATTCAGAACTGATTGACATTATGCGCCTTATTCTACTGGAGTTAACAACTTGGAAGAGAATTTCACGAGGCAACACTGTAAAAAAAAAACAAAAAAAAACTGCACGGGCCACATTAAATTTTAATAAAATCAGTGTTTGATTGGCAGCATAATAGTTTAGCATGCAAAAATAAATATAATAAAAATGTGTTGGTATCTCATAATTAGTATCTTAATATATTATATTTTATTTAGGTAGTAGTGTGTGCGGGGTGTCTGGAAGATGGTGGCCTAACTTTTGTCGTCTGGTAAGAAGTATAAGTTATACACTTGCTTATCCCCGGCTTTATAGCGAAGCTTAACTGGACTTCGTGTGAGCTTGAGGGGTTCGCTTTATGTTGCTTTAACTCTTTGACACATCACATGCTCTTGTAGCAGTATTTTGGACTCTCTTGTAAGCTTGTGTACAGAAAATAGGTGAGAGTGCATATGTAACGTTTCAGAGGAATCTGCCACTAAATGTTTTTCCTGTCCTGATCGAGAACCGAAACTGGAGCTGCTTTCTCTGATTTCAAGTATAGCTTGTCTTTACACAAGTCATACGGCGTAGCGTGTTTGTGTTGCGGTTGCCCCTAGACGTATCCTCTTGGCGAGCGCAATCTTATGGGAAATGGTGGCCTCTTTATACAAGGAGGTTACCTCGTGAGGAAGTATTGGGGCTCGTGGCCGTGGGACGCCTGCACTGGCACGAGGAAAAGCCTTGAAAATACTAGTTACGTCACTCTATCCAGCCTTGAGCGCAGTCCCACGTGGCTTGCGTATAATCTTCCATCTGCTACGTTTTATTTACTTACTTTTTTTTTACAGCTTGAAGGGGAAACTTTTTCCCATCCGAGAACTCGCGAAAGATCGCGCGATTACCAGTTTGCGTCGGGCTGCCTGAGGAAGGCGTGTGGATCTTGCGTCTTTTTTTCCGGGACGTCATGAGTTTGTCGTAAGCTTCACTTTCGCTGTCCGCATTTCGCCAGGCTTGCATGTTCTTGACATGTCCATTTGACAAGCGACGACCACTGGGCGCGTAAGAGGGCAGATTCGTTTTTATGCCGTATCACAAACTTTTGGTATACTTCTTGATGGAATGATGTATCACTGAAGATTCGTGTCGTGTCTTCCAGAGACTGGCCAGCAGCCACTCCGAGGACAGGGCTGGATTCGGATGGCAGGAGAGCGGCCATGGCAAGCGTAAACGGGGACACGACGGCTACCGCCCGGGTGCCCTCACCGCAGCCGCGTGAGTCACACATTCCATAGCATCTTGTGGTTGGCATATGTGTAATGACTGACGCATTTGCTTCTTACACAGCAATGCCCTGGTTTGGCATGGACATTGGAGGAACATTAGTAAAGCTGGTGTATTTCGAGCCTGCGGTTGAGGATGGACCAGCAACAACTGAGGCACTGGAACGCATAAAGCACTACTTGAAGAAGAATGCCGCCTATGGTCAGTCAGGCAAGCGAGATGTTCATTTACAGATGGATGGTGTTGAGGTTGGTGGCATCGAAGGCACACTGCACTTCATTCGTTTCCCTACGAGTGAGATGCCCCGTTTCTTGGAGCTTGCCAAAGCCAAGGGGATCGCCAGTTTAGCCTCTACTGTGTGTGCCACAGGTGGTGGAGCTCACAAGTTTGAAAATGACTTCCGCACTCAGGTAGGCCTTGGCCTGCACAAGTTCGATGAGATGGACTCTCTGATTCGTGGTATCCACTATATGGAAGCCCACAACAGTCGAGAGTGCTATTACTACAGCAGCCCCATGGAGCGATGTGTCAAAATGCCATATGACTTCAGCAATCCATACCCTTACCTTGTGGTAAACATTGGCTCAGGGGTGAGCATCCTAGCAGTACGATCACCCACTGAGTATCATCGTGTAACTGGCACTAGTCTCGGTGGTGGCACTTTTCTTGGCCTCTGCTGTCTGCTGACTGGTTGTGAAACTTTTGAGGAAGCTATTGAACTTGCCCAGAAAGGGGACAGCACTCATGTTGACAAGCTTGTGCGTGATATCTATGGTGGAGACTATCCGAAGTTTGACCTACGTGCTGACACTGTGGCTAGCAGTTTTGGGAACATGAACTGCAGGGCTCGGCGAGAAGCTGCTTCACGGGAGGACCTTGCCCGGGCAACACTGGTTACTATCACCAACAACATCGGCTCCATTGCTCGCATGTGTGCCATCAACGAGGGCATCTCACGTGTTGTCTTTGTGGGCAACTTCCTGCGGGTGAACCCCATCTCAATGCGCATGTTGGCATACGCCATGCAGTTCTGGTCCAAAGGCACGCTTAAAGCTCTCTTCCTGGAGCATGAGGTAAGACAAGGCTCCTGCATTGCGGGACCATAAACATTGACCAATCTTGCATTACAGGGCTATTTTGGTGCCGTTGGCTGCCTGCTGGAGCTGATGAAGGCTTGCAGCTAGCCACACATTCCATGCTGCCATGGCGCAGCACGTCCCTGTGATATAGGCAGCCCTTTGTCAAAAGCTGGCCTGGTTTGACAGCTGCCAGATAGAATCCACCGTGCTCCGGACACTAAGCTGTCACCGAGAAGCCTGAAATGCTGGTCGAGAGAACCTGTTTCCATGTGATCTTCACCAGCTCGTTGCACAGCACCCATGGGCCAGCCACATTGTGATGGCATTGGTGCTATGCAGGCCTCGGAAATGAAAAGATGGTTTTTATCTGTGCTTCAGGTTATCACTGCATGAGCTCCTTCAGGGAACAGTGCTTTTCGAGTCTCTGAATCGGACAAGAGTTTTTGTATGTGTTGGGATGTTATCGTGCAAATCCCAAATAGTATTCCAAAAGGTGTTCTCTCTCCACTTAACATTTGGGTGTGTGTTTTAAAGACGGCTTTAGGAATGGACGTGTTGTCAATTTCATACTTTTATAGTGTCATCCTTTCTTTTTCTTTCAAAAATTTTATGTATCAAGACAAATTGTTCATTGCGGGATTAGGCAGAACTTATTGTGGCTATTTTCTGTTATGCTTACACTTTCTGCCTTTATTCCCACAGGAGAGTGCAAACAAGTTGTTCTTATTGAAAAAGAAAAAAATAGAGAAAACCATTTTCAATGACCCCACAAGTGCCATGCTATTACGGCAATTGTGAATGTTCGATCAAAGGATAAGACTATTAAGTGTATGTTCAAAATAAAAAGAAAAAAAAACGGAACTGTGTCATGTGTGAAAAACATAGAAATATGCTCAGTTTTAATAGGGAGTAATGTTTCAAAGCTATCTATTCTTGCCACTTGCTCATAAATGCTGAGGTAAAAGCACCTCAAGCCTTGCATTATTTTTGTGTAATTGTGCTCTGCCCAACATTACTCGCCAAGTAACTAGCACTGCAAAGCATTTACCACGCAATAAATTTACAGTGGCATAAATTGGGGAGGAAATTTGAATAGCACCAGTTTGTCCCTGCATGCCCGTTTACAGTCTTACATGCATTACTCAATGCCTTGCTGAGGCAGCTGATAAGGCTGTACACACAGTGAAACCCTCGCAAGTAAATCTACCACACTACAAACCAGATGCTCGGGACATGCATACATAGCTGTAGCATGGGCATTCCTTTCACTAGCTCAAAATCTATGGTGACGAGTATATGCACATTCTGTATGTTTGCAAAGTGATGTCCTCGTAACTGTCATGCTCATGGCTGCTTTTAATCGTGGCTCTCGAGCAGCTGTGTGTTGTGGAAGAGGCACATCTGCCTCAAGTAAGATCAACTGCATGAGCTGCACAGTTTATAGATGCTTTGAACAAACTGACAAGCATTTTCACTGTGTTCATGAATCCGTGGGCCAGTGTGACTTTGAAGGCGTACTGACAGAAAATTTTGCCTTGTTTTTATTGCTCTATTTGGTAGCCATCGATCCAGTAACTGCGTTGTGAAGCGTCGATTCCCCCATAGTAATTATGTTGCTTTTTAACACAACCAGTTCAAGACATGTGCCAAGAGCAGTGCGGCTTCAGAGGTGAGAAAAGTAGACTCATCACATAGCCTAAACTTGTTGTGGCACTCTTGTGGTATCAGACAACACTGACACGTACATAGACACTATGACCATGCTGCTGAACGCCAAGTCCATTCAACACTCCACCGAATGAGAAGAGAGCATTTCCCCCTGCGTTTCCAAGGGAAGCGCACAATTGGACAGGTCATTTTGGTAACTTTCAGCAACATGGTTGTTTTGTGTCCTCAACCACTGCACAGGACTTGTTTAAGATACACGAATGCTGGTAATGCTTTCTTTTCATCCTTTCATCCTTGAGGATGCCTTTGAATGCAATTCCTATACTGATGTCTTGCGAGGGCTGTGGCACACTGTGGCTTATGAAATATACAGCCCTTTTGACTTGGGCATATGCATAATTGATCGATACATTTTTTTTCTTCCATGAAAGGCCAGCCCTTCGACCTCCCTCCTTTAATTGCACGCATTTCGACTGTAGATGCTGCACAGTTTGGAAGTCCAACTACATGAATGGTGCTATGACCATGACAACTTGCCACTAATCTATACTATCAGAGTCATGAGTGCTTTCTCCTATAAACCATTATTGCAGAACATATTGCACTCAAATAAGCATGCAAGAGTGCTTTGCACTTTTATTTATATCTAAGGTACAAGCGGAGAGACTCTTTGCATTGTGGCATTTTACATTCCTTGACCAGGAAGCTACAGTCACTACACTGTGTCTTGAAACCCAACAGGAATGCTGCAGAGTGGTTATATTTTTTGTAAGTTTATCTTCTAGAATCTTGGTGCAATAAAGGAATTGTACATTTTATTTTATAGACAGTTTTGAAGCCACCAAACAGTATTGGGGTGTCTTTTTTTTCTAATAGCGTCTTTCTTTTTTTACATGTGATAGTATTAAACAAAGACACTAAACAAACATTGAATCAATCTAGACTGTTGGGTAGCTATGACTGGTCTTTTAGACTTCAGATGGTGCTATAAAGGTTGTTCAGGGCAGCAGTCAAGCTTTAGTGCAAGACTAACATGGCCCCAACATGCACTGAAATATATAGATTATGAGTGGCAGATCCCACTTATCCTCAAACTACAGCTTGAATAAAGTATCCTATGCTGTGCCAGTGACCTCGGGAAGGAGAGGGGATGGGGTCATGCATAGCTGGGTTCTACTTGCCACTTTTAATTACCACAAAAAGAAGGCACCATGCTCCCAAAAATTAATCTGACAGAGCATATGAAGAGAGTATCAGTGATCTGTTCTGTAATGCATTTACTTTCACGTTGAAATGCGACATAGAGAGAAGGGAGGAAGGAAAGGCACGGAGGTTAACCAGACTTTGTCCAGTTTGCTACCCTACATGTGGGGAGTTAAAGAAAGAGGGAGAAGGCACAAGTCTTGATTGCACTTTCACATGCACTAAGCCAGGTGCAGGATATCTAAAGTCAGGCACTCAAGTCTGTCGTCTTCAGGTACTGTAGGAGAGCTTGAATGGCTTTATGGGCTCATAAGCTGCAAGACCAGGCACCTAAGACCTTTGCTTCTGTAAATAGCCTATCGTCCAGTCTATTCAGGGCACACTGGAGAGTCTGGCGTTGTTTATCGAAGCGAGAACAGCGGCACAAAAGATCATTGATAGTCTCTTCATGTTTGACTTGGCACACATGGGCCAGTCCGCCATTCCAATGCGATAGTTGTAGAAGTTAGTGAAGGCTACTCCTAACCACAGCCGACATAGCAGTGTTGCGTCACATCGTGAAAAGTCTGTTGGCAACATAAATTTTTTAAATTCAATAGATGCCTGCAATTTGCCAGTTATACATGTTCAATATTATGTATCAAGAGAGCTGGTATCGCATTTTCACAATAGCAGCAGCTTGTGTGTCATGCCAGGAAACTGAGTATATAGTAACACCAAGTGTTGTTGCACTATATAGACTTTGTTTTTGTCCTTGCAGTGCTGCTAAATTTCCCAGCAATCCTGTCATGCATTAACATAATTTTTTCAGCAAAAGGAAAGCTTTGGACATCATTGAGCACTATTAACTTCAAAATGCTTGCCTTTAATACATCTTCAAAATTATGGGCACATACTTTGTAGTTAAGGTACAGGAAACATTGAAACTATTGATAATTCAAGCACACTTTTGCAAATACTGAATACTGTTAGCTCAATAAGCTAGTGTAAATTCCCATACTGTAGTAATACAGACCACTAATAAAACTCTGCAAGTAGGCTTCTAGTGCGATTAAAAAGCCACTGCTAAGGTGGCGCATCTTGTGCATGAAGAGAAGGACTTGCGGAGAGTGGCATACTTACTTATGCATATCTTTGGTGTTTTACATCATTTGTCAAAAAAAGAAAAAAGAATGAAGCCACTGCTTCATGACTGCAGCTTAGTTTGGTATGGTTGGCTGGTCACTCAATTGTCTCTGCACTGCTTTAAAGCTCCGGACTAAAAATAGAATTTTGTCACCACTTACCAATTTTTTAGCTGCAGGAATTCCACATGTGCAAAATAACAGGCAAGGTTTGAGCAATATTAATTTTTTTGGAATCTTTATTTCTTTTGAAAAAGGCTGCACCTGCTTTTGAGTGCAACTGCAAGCACTCTGGTGGCAGCATTTTGTGTGAAGAAGCCTACCTGCCGAGTTTGGCATAGTGTCTGTTGCAAACAAGTACATGTATGGTTATGGGGTGTCTTGGTAATGGGTAATAAAAATATGCAGTTTGTGTACCAGTACCATCCACTTGACATATGTGACCCTGTGTGGGCCAAAGGCACCTCATGCTATTTTTTTACCAGCACTTGCAAATGCTTTGAGTGGCAGTGATTGTGACTTGGTGAATGAGCATTCCTACATCTGCAGTTGCACAATGTTGCAATGAAAAAATTTGAAGCAAAATAATTTTACTAATAAATTTATCAGCTGTGTGCCAAACAAGATGAACAAAAGTAATGTGCATGTTCATATTCAGTAATAAAATCATTTTGTGTTTTTGGAGTTACACATCAATGTGCAACTTTTGGAGCAGATTCAATTTATACACTGGAAACTAGAAGGGCATGGTCATTAGTAAACATGTTTTGTTAATTAGTATACAAGCTGTGCTTGATAAAAATAGCAAATACATTGACTTGCATCCAGTTTTTCTGGCAGACTAGCAAGGTAAGTATAATAGTTACAACTCGCCAGTGTTTCTAGGAAACTGCGTCTATAATTTCTCAGATTTATCCCCTCCATTGCTATGCTAAATAATTTCGTCACAGTAATGACTGCCTTATGAGGGGTTTAGTTTTAGTTAAATTCAAAGGCCTTCTAAAAAATGAGCAGAAAATTTGTTAAAGATCGATTTTTCACACTAAAGGGTCTGTATACAGTGTGTTCATGCAACTTGTGTGAAGCTTTAGAAAAATGGGCGAAATCACTGCTCACATTTCGCATAATTTGTCTAATTGGATCATTTATCAAATAAACTTTTTAGGGCACATGTGCTATTTGAGAGCACTTTCAGAAATACATTTGTTCGCCATTCTGCTGCCTTGAACAGAAACTAAGGTCGGTGAAATGAGTGATGGAAAGGACATTGATGGGCGTAAGATGTGGCATTGATTAGAGATCGAAGCATAAGTACATAATATTTTAGACAAGATTAAGAAGTGCATGCAAGTAGGTCAGGTAATGCATTAAGATAAACAATGGTCTATTAGAGTAGCAGAATGGATGCCAGATTGACACAGTCTTAACACAGTTAAAGTTCACAGGGGATTAAATAAAGTGATGACAAATTTTGCAGTGTATTGGATAGACTCAGATGATGCAGGTCAGAGTTGAATGGAGATTTTTGAGGGAGGCCCCTGTCCTGCAAATGGCTTAAAATACTGTCATCACCCTCTCGAGGGGTTAGTTTTTTCCAAACTCGTAAAGCTCAATTGCAATGAAATTTCACTCCTTGCTTAAGTGATTATAAATAAGTAGCATATATTATAGAAGCAATTTTGCAAAGTTGTAGAGCCAAAAAGTGTGTAATTTTGTTAATGGCCCTTAAGTGGCACCTAAGCAGATATGTACACCTGCTTGTCAGCGGATACGATGGAAATCCTAGACCATGGCCTCAGATTTTCAGTGCACTACAAGCGCCGCCCAATCTTGGATGTCCATGCTGAGGAGCTACACTGGTTCTCAACATTCTGGGTTCTATATCATTTCTGACAAGTGGTACCAACCACATCTCTTTTACAGTGTCAGTGATCAAAAACGCCTATTTTTGAAAGCTTTTCGTGGCTGAGCCACTCTTAGCTAGGTCAAACAAAGTTTTGCATGGAGGTTGCTCTATAATGTCTGAAACTTGGGCAGTCCAAAAATTTGTTGCAGTTGTCCTTTCACAAAAAGCCCACAAAGTGAAAATTTAACTCATTTTTTAAGCATGTTACTTATGAAGCAGTCCAACAATATGGCAAAAAAAAAAAAAAGCTTGAAGGGCCATGGAATCCTGTGGCTGCCACTGGATGGCTGCTTCATCAGCAACATTGTTTCACCAGTGGCAACTAGTTCAAAGAGATAAGTTGTAGGCTGGCAACAAAAACCAATGAAAACTGCATCGTCCATTTCATTGGCACCACCAGGCAGGCTCGAGTTATTAATTTGTTTTAGAGCTTTAAAAGACAATTTTAGGACTATGTGTCAAAACCACAATATGATTAAGAGGCACGCCATAGTGGGGTACTCTGGATTAGTTTCACCCACCTGGGATTTCTCAACCTGCATCTAAATCTAAGTACACAAGTGCTTTTGCATTCACCCCCATCGAAACATGGTTACCATGGCCGGGATTGAACCTGTGACCTCAAGCTCAGCAGCATGTCATAGCCGCAGGGCTATCATCGTGGGTTATTGTAGAGCTTTTCTCACGGTCTACAGAAAAGAACCCAGCATTTTTCTTTTTGACTATTGCACTGGGTCTTGCTAGCATATTGGTTTGTCAACAGACACATCATTAAATGAATTGCTCAAACTTTCCATAAATAATCTGAACTACTAAGATTAGTGCACTGCAGTAAGATAATATGATTTGAAAAGCATGTCTGCAACAATATCCTGTTAGTCTTTTTTTCCACCACTTTTCACACTGTACATCCTGAGTATGGTATGACAAACAAAAAAGTGCAGCCAATTACACCCGAAATTCAAACAATATTGAAGTGTTCTCAAAATATGCATTAACAAAGAAAACAAGACAAAAATTTGTAAGCTTAAGTGAGGACTCCTTGTGGTGAAATGTGCATGACAGATGGTTACAGTATTGGTTGTGCCTTTTGCATGCTTACTTCTCTTTGAACCTTCTCACATTCTATTAACATTGTAATATTAAAACGTCTAGTGTTTTCACTTAAAACCATAACATCTGTAAGAGCCTACAAAATTAATTTTTGAATGTAAGTGTTGAACTATTATTCAAAACAACATAAGGTGATAGAAAAAGAGAATAAACATTAAAATCACAGAGGCCATTTTCATGTCAAAACGCACTGTCTTCTGAAGCCAAAACAGCACATTGCTTACAACAGTAACACAAAAGAAAGAAAATTAAGGAAACATTTCTGCACTTAAGTCAGCAAATACCATAACAGACTGGTATGAAGATGTGGAATTGGAGGTTTTGATAGTGAAGGACAAGTTAAAATGCCTACCATCCGTTTCCTATTAGTATGTGTTGCGTACTTCTCTCTTTCTCTCCCTTTCTACCTTTTGTAAACACCTAACTTGACAAACAGGCATTCTCATCACTCTGGTCATATCATTAATATTCAAGTGGCTCCATGGCTTTCATGGTAATGCATGTGGCAAATGTAGAGGCTGTGTACTGCTAAAAGGATGCAGTGCAATAGCTATCACTAAAAAATGAAAAACTTCATTTTTACACACACACTCACAGAAACAAGACAGAGAATACAGAAAATGGCAAAAGTGGCCAAGCCTGAATTATAAATAAAGGGTTTTCTTTAGTTATCCAAGAATCACTATCATCAGCATAACTCCCTAATGCGAAATTTGAGCGCTTGCAGCTCTATACATGTTCTCATTTCGCGATAAATTGGCTGGTGTGGACAATCTTTCTTGTGTAGCACGTTGCAAATGGAGTGAAGTGTGGCGCGACTGCATTGCTAATCAGGAGATTGCAAGAGGCAGCATGTGGGTAGGTGCAATTCACAGCAGCTGCTGCAGACAGACCTCCACTCATGCGGCGCTTTCCATATACGGTATCAGTGGATGCGCTTGCCGCATGCCTTATCAATGGAGTCGTCGGTGAACAGACGACGCACGTCACTCTAGCACCATCTCGTAGTGATCGTTGCCGCAGAACACATTCTGCATAGCACTATGCTTTTCACACTTTCACCATACCCTCCTCCCTTGCTTTCTGCCTCATGGTTTTGCTGCACCCTCCTCTTCCACTTTCCTCCTTTCGCTGTGCACCATGTTCACTCTTTCATCCCTCTCTGTGCTCGTTTGCTTGGTTACACCGAGGGACATTGACACTCAATGCAGGAACGGGCACCTAAGAGCTGCGCTCTAAAAAATAATTCTCAGGTTTTACATGCTAAAACCACGATTTTATTATGAGGCATATAGTGGGGGACTTCGAATTAATTTTGACCACCTGGAATTCTTTATTGTGCACTCAATGCATGGTACATCAGCATCAATTGAAAGGCAAAAAAAGAAGTGTGTTCTGCATATTTACACAAAAGTGTCATGTAATTTCTCTGGTGGCCAAAAAAAAAAGCCATGAATGCCTGTTCTGCACAATTACATGAAAGTGTCATGTAATTTCTCTGCCGCCCATTTGTAGGCATGAGATAATCCCAATTGTACATTTTGGAACCTTAAGACATTGTAACAAATGCAGGCAAACCTGGAAACAATGCATTCGAGTTGCTTTATACTAGCTTCAATTTGAATTTATGCCTCTAGTGTACTTGCTTGCTGCCTTCTACTCTGCCTTCTAACTGCATGGTTGAGATGCTTTTGTAAATTCATTAGCGTTTCAGTAAGATGACTTGCTGAAAGGACACTAAGGAGCTACACTAAATCAGCCTAGGCTAGTATTTTCTTAAAACTCAATTTTCATCCACATGGTGGACGAAATGTTTGCCAATTGATAAAATGAAGTCCAGACTTTCCTTTTCTTAAATTTTGCACCAAACCCTCAGCAGCAGCACATCAGTCCGAGGTGACGTATTTAAAAGCATTCTTTTGTATATAGGCTGTTTTCTTACAGAGCAAGTTCTTCAAAGTTCCCAGGTTCAATCTTTGGCCCCTTAATAATACAATGTAGTCCTTTACATATACATAACTATTTCTCGGCACACAGCATCAAAATCTATGATGTCATGGCAAATTGGTTGCAGGAACTTCAGAGTGCACTACCCATATTTTGTCTTCCCTAGCTTACCAAGCCTCGATCTTCTCATAGCAAGAGTACCATTTTGGTCTATTGCGGTAGCATGGTTTATACAGGTCAACTTATCATTCCTCATTAGGGTCCAATTGTCCCATTCTTTTTCACACTGTTAAAAAGAATGTCCACGCAGGTCGTAATTGTTTTACACAATGTACTGTGCATATAACAAATGAAATAGTAAGCTTTTATAAGAATTTGACAATTCTTTCAGCAAAAGGGCAGCCACTCTGGAAAAAAAGATGTTATGCTGAATCCTTATGTTCTCTAACATGGCATAACAGGCTCATGCAGTTATCAGTCACACTGAAAAGCACAAAGGTTTCAGTATTTGTTCTTTCAAATGCAAATAATCACTTGAAATGGGTAAAGGTGTTCTTACAATCAAGAAAGCTACCAGTCAAGAACTTGCTAAACTCATTTGTGCTACTCTCTACATTTAGAACACTTTGCCATTCAACAGCAACATTGCTACTTTCGTAGACAAAACACCTGCAGCACAAGCCAGCGCAATGTTCCTGCAAGCAGGTGCAGTGAGGGAGAACCATACATGCATTCACAGCATAGCACCCCCCCCTCCCCTCCCCCGAAGCGGAAATCCACACCCACATGATAGAGAAAATGGCCGAGGCTATTCTGGGGGATGCAGTCAAACGCGGTTATAATAAACAGGCTGATGAGCTAAAGATAGTTTGATACATCAAGTAATTCAATATACTCAAACTCGCCGACATCTAAAAACATTTGCAGTTCATTCGTTATACACAGATTTCTTATCTCCAGTGAAGAAGCAAGGAAGGAATTCATTCATTGAAAACAATTACGCATAGCAGACAGTGCTTCAGGCACTGTATCGAGAAGCTGAGCAAGTTCCTCCCAGAGTGCAGCAATGCTGTCATTTTGCATTGGGACTGTGATCACTGGTTCAGTGCTTTCTAGCTAGGAGGTTAACCTGGTAGGAACAGTCGTGTATGGTGTTGAATGAGAAACCATACCTGGCACGGTTGAGCACTGCTAGCGAATCCAGGAAAGCTACGTGTCAGGGATTATTTAAAGATTGACTTGCTGGATTCCGCAAGTCAATTCAGCTGCAAGCTGGATTCTGCCGACTTGCTGCAAATCCAGCAAGCCAATCTTTTAACCTTCCCTGACACGTAGTTTTGCTAGTAGCTGTTTGACCATGGAATTTCCATATCCTTGTTTCAATGTCTGGGTGATGCCCTGGTTGAGTGGTGGCTGCATAGATGTACACATGCTCGGCAAAAAGAAAAGTACGAAAACTATCTACTGTTAATGTTAAGCTAATAACAGAACACTTCTAGAATTCTATTTGCTTTATTAAAGGGTCGATGCACTTGCTTGACGGCATATATTTGTTGCACTGAGGATATTTAAGCAGTTTCCGTTTCATTGCATAATTCCATAGAGAACAGAGCTGTAACCAGCGCATCTATAGTGGCAGTATTGGTGGCTATACAAGCTGATTCGTCATGTGTGTGTGTTGTCTCCAGAGACACGAGCACCGCCGTGCAAGGCGCCTGCCTTCTTCTTTTCCCGCAGCTGCCACAAGGGAAGAGTGCGGCAGGAGAAGGGCTGCCATTCCCAAGCACCCCACCACAGCACGTAAACCCTCAGAAGTTCCAAAGCTCTTATGCAAGCATCTTAAAGAGCTACAATAGTTGGCGTTTTGAGACTAACATGCCTCACAACTGAGTTGTGTGACAGCACACATCCTTTGCATCAACACCTTTTCATTGGTGAATAAAAAGAAATTTAATCTGGGGTTTAACCCTATTATTCCGAATTTTGACCAAAAATGGTCAAGTTATTTTTAAAGAGCCCAGATGCTAACACTTCTTACCTCCTCAGAAAGAATAAATTCACTTCTGCTTGCGCTGTCCCATGCATTGTGTGCTGCGAACTACCATAAGAATGACTAAGCACCGAGACAAGACTAGGCTCGGCCATGTCATTGCTAGAAAATGCGAAGTACCGTTGATATGCCGAGCTTATCCTTGGCCGTTTTTACCAGAGACGCACGGACAAACCCAGCTCGTCTAAGGCACAGAAGCGGTTGATGTTCCAAAATCCCAATCAGATTATGAGGCACATATAGTGGAGGACTCAGGATTAATTTTGACCACCTGGGAAATTTTGACCACCTAAATATAAGTACACAGGCGTTCTTGCATTTCGCCCCCATTGAAATGCGGCTTCCGTGGCCGGAATCGAACCCACAACTACGAGCTCAGCAGAGTAACATTATAGCCACCGATACCGCAGCGGGTGGTGGTAAAGCCCAATGATTAGCCATGACCACCACAATTACAGAACCAAGATTTCAAATAAGAATTTATCTGCTTAAAAAAAAATATATAGCTCACCGTTTGCACCATGCAAACGGCTTTACAGCGCTAGCAGCCATGACCCCGAGTGATATTTCCAATGCGAAATTTGTTACGAGGGAGTTATTTTAGATGAGTATTGGTCAGAAGTTTTGTATGTTCAATATAGACAATCGGGGGGGGGGGGGGGGGGGGCTTTATCTGGGTGTATATCTAAATACTGATGGTGTATTATGCTTAAAGATGAGCGCATTTAGCACCATACACACATGGCGGAAAGTAGGGGAATGAGGTTTGATGCTACAAGCCCTGCATTCATTGTGATGAAGTCGCTGACAAAGGTATTTTTGCAGCTTGGATGTTGCACTTAGTTTTTGACAAATGATGTAATTTGCCAAGAAGGTTGTGTAAAAGCTCAATAGTTACAAATATTATATTGAACATGATGGCACCAATACACCACCTGATGTTCCAGTTTTTCCACACGGAAAGCCCACTGAGCAAGGCAAGTAAGAACTACACGAATGTGGACACTTCTTTTGACGTTATAATTACAAGTTGAACAATTTCTATGCTAGAACAACATAAGCTACCCCAACTAGTGATGGAAGGAAAACAAATGCAATTTGACTACTAGGTCGGAGTTCACTGATACAAACTAATATATGCTCGTAAACAATTTGAAAGAGCTACTGCTCACATTTTCAGAGTATGTACAGCAAACAGTGTACGCAATTAAGGTACATACAGGTTTTAGGGCAGGGAAAAACTGTCCACCTTAAAGAAGCGCAAAGCTACAAAGGGTTTGCACTTCCAGTTACCAATCTTTGCAATTGAAAACTTCATCCTGATTTGGGGATCCAACTGGGGCCAGTGCTTTTCCAGGGCAGTCACTTTGCCATATGAGCTAACCAAGAAGGCTAGCAGGTGTGGCAGCATGATACTGAATTAACTCTAAGCACAGGAATATTGAATAAGGTTTCAGTTGCACATGCACATGGCTTTCACAAAAATAATGCAAACAAAAGCCGCTGAGCTTTATTTCAATCAAAGGAATTAAATGCAAGGCATTCGACATTTCCCCAGAAGCAAACAAGCTCTGGTCAAAGGCTGTCAAAGGCATAGCAGCTCAAATTGACTTGCAGATTAAAAGCAAGAACTCAAGGCAAATGACACGAAATATACACTAGTTGCAAAATGTTTTCAAAGCACAGTTATTTGACAAGGCACTTCTGTGGCGCAGTGTTTGCGTTATGCCATTTATGCCATTGTTGGGCATCATCTATTGAATGGGCGGGCAGGGTGTCTAGAGATGTATTGAGAACACAAGTGGTGTTTACGTCAAATCTATAATCAGTCAAAATGGAAAATGGGGTTGATGTTGAGCCAGACATCACTTTTTTTTTTTTTTTACTAAACACAGGCCGCAAGTAGCATACACAGCATTTAGAATACAACTCCCGCAGGTTGAAACATAAGATGCTTTTGGCTGTCGTGGATTGCTGTATATGCTCTTAAAATATACGCAACAGGGCGTCTGAATAGCCTGCAATAGGTCAAAATATGCAAGAAAGCTCCAAGAATTGTCACAGACACAGCCTCTACTGTCATAATGTAGTATTTCCTGGAAAGGAGGGAGACGCAGTTCAGGACGAAATCTGAACTCTCCTAATACTAGCCCACACCAGCCAGTGCAGACCTCTGCAGAATGTGACAGCGTGCCTTATCCTAGTTGCAGGCAAAATCATGCCTGTTCTTTACACATTTAATGCCTCAAACGTAGTGCCACCTACACCATAATTCACAGCATAGCCGACGCAAACGGACCTCACGTGAGATGGGTACTCTCGTGGACAAATTCAAACATACAATTAGGCACCGTCTGCTGGGCACGCTTACTTCAGATGATGCGAGTGAGGATGCAGGACCAACTCATGCCACCACGCCACCAGAGTGCTACAAGCTGTTGTCACCATGCCACATTACAGTGAAGCCACCTGCACGCGAGAGCTGTGCTTCCATCGCCATCTTCGTACCCACTGCATGAAGTAGGTGTGCTCAGTAGATGGTGCAGACTACACAGTCAGACATGCACTCCATTGTTTGTATTTCAATTGTCCACAGTAGTACATCAGTTTGGCAGGGCTGGTAGGAAGTTGATGCAAATGCAGTGCTACATAGTGGTGCTGTTGCAGCCCACAAGTCAGCAGGCTCATTTGGTTAAAAACTTGTGCAACTTTTTGAATGCAAATTAATTTGTAGTATTGTGCACCAGACAAAAGTTATACTAGGATGTTTGCTCTTACATTAGTATTTTAGAAGTGCCTTGAAGCAGCTTTCAGCAGTCCTGAAACTAACCTTAGGTATAAGAGGATCTTGAAAAACGCATTTTAAATAATTACTTGCATTAATAATGTCAGTAACTGGCTTTCCAACCATCGTTTAAAAAAAATTAAATTATAGGGTTTTACGTGCCAAAACCACTTTCTGATTATGAGGCATGCCGTAGTGGACTCCGGAAATTTCGACCACCTGGGGTTCTTTAATGTGCACCTAAATCGTAAGTACACGGGTGCTTTCACATTTCGTCCCTATCGAAATGCGGCCGGGATTTGATCCCGCAACCTCCCAACCATCATAAAAGATAACCCTTTGCCAACTACACATCACGAAGCATGCTCCTCTGCAAACATTGGACTATGCTCCAGATGGCAACGTATGTCAAGTGCACAGACGGCAATACTGTCAAGTGTGCATATTGCTATTCAAGGCATACGAAAATTTCGACTAACAGGAAAATTTTTTTGAAAAGATGCACCAGCAACCGCTAAGGTTACCAAAGATTTGAAAAGACACAGGTAAGTGCAACCAAACTTAAAAGGGGCCCTGCCATGCAGGTCAGCCATGCATTTTTATTTCATCTTGACATAGTGAGGGTTGTGCTGGTGCCTCAAGTGCCATGACAGCAGCAACAGTAGGATATTTAGCATTTTAATGTCGGAAATGAATATACGGTGGCATACGGCGGCAATATATGGCAGCAAGAATGATGCGGTATTGTGTTCACCGTGATTTGTTGGCGGCACAGTTTATCTTTTCCTCATGCTCCACTAATAAAAAAAGAGAAAGTGATATGAAAAAGTTTCATTTCAGCCATTCCTTCTAGGAAACAAACACCACAAAAATAAACACTAATATATCTAAAGGGCAAAAATGTGACATGGGGCAGTGAGAGGAGTCGAATTGATTCAAAGGATACCTTATTCCACTGGACACCCCCACTTTCCCCACGCTCCACCTATTTTTCTCTTTTGGTACTTCCGCAAACTAAACCTGTTTGTGTTATGGCAACTGCACACCATTTCTTCACAAATGAGTCGGCTGAAATCAAAGCATCCTTTTGAGCCTTTGCCCCCCTCACCTGTGCTGTTGGTAGCAACGGCATGCACACCAAAATGTTGCAAAAAGCACAGGCACTGACTGCTGCAACAGGACCATCTTGCTATGCAAGCTACTACATATATAAAAATGCTCCTCTCATTCATAGCAGCAGTGGCATAAATGGGCAAGTGAAATGCGTGATGCAACTTTTCACCCACTTTTCTTCTAGTTTATAACTTTTTTCTCACATATGCCAATTTCCACAATGTTTTACATGAAACTCAGTCCTGCAAAGAAAAAAAAAAAAAAGATTTTGCATTTTTCTTGCGTGCAAACATTTCGCCGAGATATTCAGTGCAGTTACTTGGCAGACTTGCCTCATTCAGCATCTGCTGTGGTTCACCATTGTTAGGGAGTGACAAATAATTTGGGTCAAAATGACAAACACTGACAGCAGTTCATTAGAAGTTTCCGATATGCTGTTGCTGTGAAGAATACAGTGCTCGGCACATTTATTCATTTATGGTACCTAATGGTCTTTTCACACAGCTACGATGCAGAAGTTTTATTGACTGCTCTTGACTATTTCGAGTACTACAATGATGTATGCTGTACCTTTATGAAATCAAAACCTGATGCAGATCCTCGAAGGCAGGCTATAGTTAAAACATAACGGCTTGCTGCGAATGGTCAAATTAAGCTTAATACAGGCCCATTCAGGCTTCCAACGGCAAAATTAGCATGTTAGTGGCAAATATTCTTTGTATGGGAGCTTTTTTTACTATTCAATGCAAGACATCATTTCAGCAGACAACGGAACGAGTTCAGTGTTCCTTTCCCGAACACACGCAGTGCTACCACATTGATGCAGATGAGGACACGACATTCTACAGTCAATGCAGACATACAAGAGTAAAGATTCAGCATTTGGTTCAATGGTGGTTGAAAATTTCAACTGGTGGTCTCTCCTGCAATGACATCGTCTTTGTCATCTTATTCTAATTACTTTGCAATAAGATTGTACATAAAATATATATATAAAAAAAATTTTCATAGAATGTCCCAAGTTATTTTCTTGACCTTAATTTACTAGGGGTGTACGAATAGGGACTTTCGAGACCGAAATAGTGCTGAAAGTGAACAAAGTTGAATATCTTTCTTCATTAAAAAAATTTACATTCAGGGTTCCACATGCCAAAGCCATGATTTGGTTATGAGGCAGGCCATAGTGAGGGTCTCTGGATTACTTTTTCCCACACAGGGTTCTTTAATGTGCACAGTACAGGGGCATCTTTGCTGTCACCCCCGTCAAAATGCAGCTGCTACAGCTGGGATTCGATCCTGTGCCCTCGACTGATTAGCACACCACCATACCCACTATGCTACCATAGCGGGTTATTTTAGAGCGCAGCTCTTAGGCACCCATTCCTGTGGCATGCGTCTGCAGCACAACCAACTGAACGGGCACAGCGAAAGATAAAAGCGCAAATGCAGTGCGGGATATGAAAGACTCCAGCAAACGGTGAAGGCCAATGAGAGCAGCCTTTTCAGTGACACACGTGCGGGAAACTGGTCTCATGTGAACCCAGGCAACCACTCGTTTCGTACAATTGTCTGCTCACGTCAGCTCTCGCTCGCACCACGTTTGGTTTCGTCTCGTTTGCACTTGTCGACTGTCATGGTTTGCAACTATTTTGTTATCCGATTGTATGCGCAATGCGAATTGTGTAGTGCTTTTTGCAAGCCATGCGGCACCAGCGATTGCACTGGAACCTTCAACAAGTCATGTATAAAAGCCGACACGCTTGACCCATAGATCATAGATCAAACTGCTACATGTCTCACTGAAATTATTTGCCTCAATATTAAATTGCGAAATGAAAAAACTTACACAGCTGCACTCAAATTTCGCGTTAGGGAGTATCGTAATAGTCAGTGAATTTATTTTTTCAATAATGAACAATAGTTATCACAATTACTGTAAAATGTTCACATCCTTATGTTCTTAAAGTTTGAAATTTTGTGTCATTACATAGTAGGTTACGAAGCACTGTTTATTAAAAGGACAAATGGAGCACTAGAGGCAAACAAGTAGTTTCTTCGTATACACTCTTGAGACAGCATGAATGATTGCTGTATAGGCTGTAAAATATGGCTACCCGAGCAACATAGCCTGTTCTACTCCGTTAAATTCTCTTTATGTACTATAGTTGCAGGGGTGAAAATGTATAATATTTTTGCTCCAATTTTGTTTGACTGGCTGCAGGTGACACTTTGAAATATTCGAAAAGTATTAATATTCACATGTAGAGATTGATTCAAAGACCAAATCAAATAAGACACTATTCAACTCATTAGAATGTTTCGAATATTGGCACACCCTTAAAATTTAGTCCAACACATTTTGCTATTTATTGGAAGTGAAGACAAGATTGTGCCATCTTTGTGGATGGAAGGAAACTGGGAGCAGAAATACTAATGTTGAGTGTTTGTTATTCTTTTTATACAGTTCTGTTCACTGCGCTATACTGTATAGCGCAGTGTACAGAACCATGTCACAATAATCTAGCCCCAGTCGAAGCCTTACTGAAAGCTCTTTATACCTGCAACCTCCTGTGAAGCTTTTTTGCAGCCAGCAACAAATATTTTGCCTGAATACAGGTAAAAAACTATCAAACATGCTTTGAAAGCAAACAAACCTTTCTGGCATAGTCATAGGCCCAGCATACTTTATTATAAAGTACACTTGCATTTTCTTGTGAAGCTATAAAGATGCTTTGTGTATGCAATCTCATGCATTCGTCATTTACAACATTCTTTTCCAAGACTTTCACACAAAAATCGGCTTCAAAAGCAAGTACTAAGCATGATAAAAATGAGCTGCATGCACAGCATTACTTGCCAAATTCAGCACTTCTCTAATTTTAACGATTATAAGATCAGAGAAATTATACAGCTGAGAAAAAAACAATGTGGTCATTTTGGCATGACCCTTAGCAATATGGCATACTAACTAAAACAGAATGTTTCTTCTTTAATTATCTACAAATGAAAATGATGTACTTTCAAAAGTACACTTGGCGCTAATGAGTTAAGGGCACATCATAACAAGACAACAGTTCAACAGAGGCACCATGAAGTATGCAGGTTATTCATTAAAAACAAGTTGGGCACTGCACCAAGAATAAAAATTATTTGCTGCAATAAACGAGCGTTCCTTACACATCCAGGAAATTAATGAAGCTCTACCATGGGAAATGTACAGCAGGTATTTTTTTCCTGCTTGCTTGAAAATACACTTCTAAAGCATTGCCAAAATTTTTTGACCAGCCATGTGTACAACAGCCATTTACTGCACCTGCACTGAAGTCATGCAGAAGGTGTAGAAAATTTCTTCTGCCTGCCTTCATAGCAAGTTGCTCAGGACATTGTAGACTAGGAGTGGCAAAATGTACCAATTCTCCTACACTTCCTTCAGCTAGAGGCCAATCATCAAAAGCATGCAGATAGTAGTGTTTAAGAAAGAGAGAGAGACTTGGTACTTGTTCTCCCCAACTTTAATTGAACAAAATTTTCCTGCAACAATAAGTTGCTTGTAAACGCCACTGATGCGTCACTGAGTGTCATCATCTGCAGGCATTCAATCTACATGCACCTCTGATGCCATTTGTAGTCAATGCATTCTTCATTTCTTTACAGTCCCAGTTTCTTCAGCACCATGCACAGAACAAATAACTGCACGAGCACAGCCAGGTCCGGGGTATTCATATCCTATGCCACATGCACACACATTTCAGACGATCATCTGCAAAACCAACACCACCTCCGAGACAAAAAATGAAAAAAGCAGGGCAAAAAGATTTAACAAGCACTGTACTGAATTAGGCTGCCAGAGATAGAGAGAGACTGCAGCCTAAGAATCTTGCATAGCTCCCAGGATCATACAATGTATGTGCGTACCCTGTCCACTTGGAAATACGTTCTTGCTAACAATGGTATTGTCAATAAAATGAGTGCCTACTAAGAATATGATTGCAATAACCACAGCCACAAGCCTGGAGGAATTTAGAACCATTGTACACACACAGCCACACACCATCTTTTAAATAAAAAAAAATTCATTCGCATTCATTCAGACCATTTGTAAAAATACAAATTCTACTGTAATTTCATACAGTTCCTGGCATGGGCATCTTAGTTTACCGCTTGCCTCACTGCCAAAAGGCACACAACTTGTTCATCCCATACCCACAACTACACTTCGAAGTGACAAATAAGTCAACTTGTGCAGGAAAGGCAGCAGCAGCAACACTGCTTCGATAGCAATTCACTAGGAATTCCCTCCCCATCACAAGCAGTCTTCAAACGAAGGGCGCAGGGCACACATGCTGTCTGGCCTGAAGAAAGTGGGGAGGGGGCAAGGCAGCAAGAGGTAGAAGTCGTCCCCAACTTCTTTAATGCTGCTCACCCTTGTAGAACACTGTACAGCACACCCAGGTCAGGTGGAAGGCCAGGCGGGTTGGCCAAGTGTGCGTTATAATAGTCGACAGCTCCGTGTGCACAGCAGCCACTAATCAAAGTGCCGAAGGAGCTAACTGGACGTTTACAGGTCATCTAAATCAAAGTCATCCACAAGGTCATTCACCTCGAGAGACTGGAAGTCCACACGGTAGCGCAGGATGCCTCCTATGCCACCAAAACCCTTGACAAACTGCGAGCCCTCCTGAGACTTATCTGTGATGATCTCTAGCGTGGCACCTGCGATAGAAAAGAGTTGATGAGCAAGGGCTACTACTTCACAAGCTGTCAGTCACTCACCAAAATTCTTGTAGTTATTCGCCAGCCATTCTAGCAGTGCCATTGACTCCACCAGCTCCAGTTCAACACCTGTCTCCCGATCCAGAAAGTGGCTCTTGTCTTTCTCTTGCTCAGGGGTCAGGTGCAGTATCTTCTCTTCATCACTTGTGTGGTTCTTCAGCACATAGCGTACAATGTCAAGATTTTCCCACGCAATCAGGATTTCAACAGAACCCATCTCAAGAGCTTTCAGTGTGTCTTCTACACCAAAGCAATATTTGCCAGTGTCCTGAGAAATTTCATCGAAGTAGCGGCCAATAAGTTTCTTCTCCTGAATGAACTTCACATTGGACAGTACCTCAGCAGACAGCTCTATGGCTTGGTTGAAGCCATTTTCACCACCATAAGATACATCAACCAGCTTGAGCACCTTAACCTGCAGCCTTGGGTCAAACATATCTGACTGGCTAAGCTCGGTCTTAAAGTCGGCAGAACCTGCCAAAATGAGGCCCGCAATGTTTGGCCTATCATTGCTTATGTAAAGTGTGGTGGCCACTTCGGCTACCTTGCGCACGTAATTGTGCCTCTTCTCCATACGTAGCCGAGCAAATCGCAATGCAGACTGACCTCCACGTCCGTGCTTCTTCGGTAAATCTACCGTGAACTTGTGAAGCACTTCGCGTGTGTTGCCTTGAAGGGTGCCAAAGAGGGCTCCGTTGCCGTCCATCACAATGAAGCCGAATTTGTTGTCATCGGCAAGCAACGCAGACAGGGCCTCTGTGTGGAACTTATTGTCGCACAGGTACAGTGACGTGTTAATTGGCTTGAACGGCTCGAAGTCGATGTTCACCTTTTTCTCTTTGCCTTCCTCGGTTACGATCGTGCCACAGTAGATGACTAATCCATTCGGTGGCACTGCATGGTGAATGACGAATGAGACACTGCTCGCCGCAAAGAGTTGCGCTCACCTTTCGTGTAGAGCTTGAGCCGGTGCTGCACAGACGTGATAGCCCCAAGAACTGACAGCCGGTTCACCCGGCTCTTGATGTTGGAAGCCGTTCCGAACTCGTCGGCCAACATTTTAGACACTCGGGAGATCTGGTCCTTCGGTGGGATGATCAATGAGATCATACTCGTGCCATTGCTGCACAGAAATTACGAATTATCAGCGCATGACAACTTTAGAACGCCGGTTTGAAAGACACTCTAGGCTTAGCCTTTAACCCTAACATATGCCAAACACCGAGAAAATGTCACTTACCCCCGTGCGGCCTCCAAGCTCTTGATCAGTTTCTTGATCTTCCAGATCTCCACATTCCTATCGGCGTTGGACTCCTCTAAGTTATATCCAGTGGAAGCCATGCTTAAATTAAATTAAAATATAAATACTTCAAAGTAACCGGTTCGCACCGACTGTATCTAATGCTCGTAGGCCTAATGTCGGCCCCAAGCACTCCGCTTTCTGGTCGTCAGGAGCGAAATCCACAGTAACAGTGGGCTAGCAATGATAAGTAAAGTGCTTCGAAATGTTACGCAATGATTTTGCGTGCCAGAACACCAACGATAGCGATTACATGAACTGGCAGTGCCTACTACAGCCCTAGCAGAGCACGCAACAAAACGTGACTATGACTGAGGGCCCATGTGGAACTCACGAGTCCAGTAGGTCGACGTCACACGCCGCGCGCAGTCAGGGTCGTTCAGGGTGTCCAACTGAGGACGAGCTTTCGCGCCTTACCCTACCGTGCTCTCTACACATTTATCATGACGTGTATTTTAATGCCCTTACAAGTGCTGAGACGAATATTGAAGGTAATATTTTGTTATTTGTTCCCGATTATTAGCATTTCTTTATTTAACATTTATCAGGCCGCAGAGGTTACCGTAGCTTTATGTTTACAGTTTTACCTCACATTTCTTCGTGCAGTCCAGACTAAATTTCCTATAGATTGTTTCTTTCTAAAGAAACAGAAAAAATACTTAGGGACTTCAGATCGCTTTGCCTTCCACGGCCATGACGTAACTATAACCACACAATTTTACCCGTCCCCTCAAGGGTGATTCTTCCACAACTAAACGTTCGCGTCAATCATGTCACATAAACGGGAGTATTACACCGGTATCACACGGCGCACTTTTGATCGCGATCAAACCCGATCCGGATCGAATTTCTCGGGCGTGATTGGCTCCTTTGCGCAAAATGCGCGAGAGAGCCAATCGCAGTTGGGAGTTTCGATCCGGATCGGTCTCGATCGCGATTGGAAGTGTACGTGTGACACCGGTATAAATTGTTGACACGGTTGTGGCACCTGTCATATGGAGGAAAGAAAGAAAACAGAAAACAAAACGCTTTTCTTCCTCCATGCACCTGTATTTCGTACCACAATGTCTGCCACCACACCTTGTTTGTGTCTTGTGCGCGAAAAGTCACGTATTTTTCTTTTCTTCAGCTTGGGCACTTGCAAGGGCTCTTTAGTTTGTATGGGAGAAGTGACAAATCACCATCATTATGCTGCGGTAGCTGTTTTTTGGAATGATAGAAGGAAGCCTTATGCATGAAGACAGGTCTGACGCAATGTCCCGCAAAAGCGCAGCGCGTGCCCCTTCTTCCTACAGCCGAAAGTGGCGAGGCGCCGATCAAAATTGGAGCATGGTTGGAATTTATTGCGCAGTTTTTGTTCTTAGCACCAGCCCAAACGCGAACAATTCTAAAATTGGATCACCAGAGCAATGACGGCAAACGCCACTACAGCTGCCGTGCTAGCACGAGTAATATTATACGGACATCATTACCAGTCGCAAAAAGCAAGCGGCTGCATTAGCAACACCTATGCTGTTTGCCGTGTGCATGGTGTAGCGTGAAGTGTGCGGAGTTGGGAGCCTCATAGAGTTTCATACAAATATGGGGAGCCTGACATAAAACTTCCCAGTCGAAGTGGTTAACCCGTTCATGAATGAGGTCAATGAGGTCATGGAGGAACATGCCCAAAATATGCCATAGGGTTTTTATGGCACGTGACTTCCGCCACAAATAGTACAGTACCTGGCATGCACGGTGGCCCGGGCCACCACGGCCTTCCCCACCCTAATTGTATGAAACTCTATGCACCGCACCTACAGTAATTGCTATCTGAGCCAAGCTAGCAAAGCCTGGAACGAGCTTTTTTGTTGAGAATACCTACGAATGTTATCGGTGGTTCAACTAGAGTGACTGGCGGAAGTACGTCAGCAGTCAATTTTTCCGGTTTCTCTGATTATATTTTTCTCATGCTACAGTCATAGAGGTTCATATATATATAACACTATAACACTATATAGTGAGAAATTCTATGGCTACAATAAACGTAAATTTTTTCCCGCAGAAAGAAGCGCGAAAGAAAGCGCACGCAGGGAGAAGAAAAAGGCGGGCTCTTCTTTAACGTACTGTAAAAAACCGCTCCATTCTCGAACACCAGTGTTTGATGGGTCGGTGTGACCATGACATTACACGCATAGAGTTCCTTACTGAGAAATTCTGATCGCACGTGAATGCTAGTGATGACAACTGATCATGCATCGATGCTGGCGCTTTTTTGTGGCTTACCTGCCAGTGGGAAAACGACGCTGGTACAAAGCATTTGTACTGCATTGGAAAGTGGAACAGCGCCAGCGCGCGCGCGCTTGCCTTGGTACCCATGTGTCATTTGCTATGACGAACTCGTGAGCACGGATGCCCAAGCCGAAATGGTAAACAGCAATGGTTTTATATTCGCGCAGACGATATCAACATGTTGAAGCTGTTGCATTGTGCAACGCCGGAGCAAACTACCATTGTATATATTGCGTGAAGTTGCCATTGTGAGTTATATACTACTGGCGTTTTTTTCGTAACACCTTTGTTGTTGTTGCCTCATTTGTGCCGAAGTGAGAAATCTTTTCTTTATTTTAGAATAAAAACACGGAACACCGAGTCTACAGGACCATGTTTCAGAGCATGTTTTTCGTGAAATTGGAATTTTGTCCCGGAAGTGGCGTTATGTTTGAGTGCCAACAAGAATATGTTGTACTTCTGATTTGGCAAGCGAATGTATTGCGCTCTCGGCCAAAATTGAAACACGAGCGTTGCGACACATATTGGGTGTTTCACATAATTTGAACCAAATATATGGGCGATTGCGACCAACGGCATATTGCCCAGTCTCTAGTTACTTAGGGTATTTTTCTGTAGTGCACTTGGTTACGAATTAATTTAGATAAGTTTGTATTGTCTTAGGGCATAAGATGTCTTGAAGCTCTCTCTATGTGATGGTCACCAAGGATCATCACATAGCAAGGACACCAGAGGGGACAGAAGAAAGAACAGAGAGCACTGTTCTCTCTTCCGTCCTCTCTGGTGACCTTGCGCTGTTAAACTTTAAAGCATGTTTTACCAACAAGTCCAATCTTACACCCTTCTTAATCACAGCAATGACCATAAAATATGGAATAATGACGTAACTGCTCATTTGCACACCTGGGATGCAGTGCTCTCTGTGTTTTCAAGTAACAGCAGCTGCATTTTTGCTGCAAGTGGGCTGTAGTGTTTTTATGGGCTTTGAGTGCCAGACCACTACTTATCAAATAAGACTCGGGCAGGTTTCATCTTCACAAAGGATACTGACATGGCTGTCTATGTTACACTGGATGCTAAGGCATGTTGCATTTTTTGCGGAAACTGTCCTGGCAATTTTTTTAAAATATACAATTGAGAGTGCTGCATTCAAAGTGCACAAACATGTGATTTCATTTTTTCTTAATTTGCAGGTTTTCTTGAGAGCCTGAGTAAAAAGAACCATGTTTAAAAACCACTTGGAAACAACTTGATTGAATGTTTGTGAACATGATCAACAGCTTCTATAAATATAATTATATGCTGAAGTGAATTGAACTTAATTAGCCAACTAAGAGCAGTACAAGAAATAGTCTGAGTAAGTCGAGACGATTATGAACACTGCGCCATATTTGCCTGTGGTTTTCATACCTTTTTAAAAGTTTGGTTGAAGTTACGCGAAACATCTAGTAGACTAATGTATGACATTAGTAGTAGACTAATGTATGGTAGCAAAAGGCATGATTATGTACTTATTCGTGAACATTGTCTGCTTGCTAAAGTGTATTCTTTGTGTATTTTCATGTTATGTAAGCCTCTGATATTTGTTATGAATGTATTACTACTTTTTTATATTGCTTTGGTTCGTTGGAAATTCCTTGAACTAATCCTGCATTTCTCACTCTTCGAATGTATTCTCGCCCCTCCCCTCTGCAATGTACAATTATGTACCTTGAGGGTATCACAAATAAACTCCATGCAATGAAGTCTGCCAGTGGCCTGTACACCATCTGTTGCTGTGCTGCCAAAACTATGGGAAGTAGGCAACCATTTACCTCATTGACGTGAGCTTGTCATTATGCAATACATGGTGTAGCTTTGAATTTTTTAGTTAGGAGGACTAGATTGTTGCTGGGTTTGTTAGTTTTGACATGGAGAATGCATAGTAGTGTAAACCTATACAAGCACAAATGAAGCACAAAGCGTCTGTCCAGTCTTTTCTTTGTCTTTGTTCAAGTTTGTGCCACCATCTATTCTCTGAAAATGTCTTCTTCAGAACTAGAGCCGTGACACATTGTGACAGTCCATACTAATGAGACAAGCAATGTTACATTTCCTGTCCTTGTGCATTTGGCCTCTCCTAAATCTACTTGTACTTGGAAAACATCTTGCTCTTCCTTGTGTTGTGCTGTGCACTGAAGTCAAGAAGACATGGTGTTGTTTAACCACATGCCTTGCTTCATAATCTAGGGGATTGAATAGGAAGCAAAATGTATGGCCCATTTACTCAGAGGAGTTATGTGTCTATCACTGAGTTATTGGTCACACACAAGTGCGCTTGGGGACTTGTGAAGCTATAATTTAATTTACATGACGAAGCTCTCTGTTTTGACCTTTTGCTGGGGCAAAGGAAATGATGACTGTTTTCTTTTTACCTGTGGAACAACAATTGCAAGACTAATATGAGCGTGCATCTATGCAAAATGCCTTTTGAATTCAGTGAGATCATGCAACAGCACATTTCTATATCAGAAACATGCATGGTTTTGATTCACTTACTACACCTAAAGCAATTTTTAGCTTGCACATCTGACCCTTTTGCTGAAACAATGAGCTGTTACGAGAAAGAACCCAGAATTGTCCTGAATAGGCTGACAAATATTCTGTTTAAAGTACCATTTAATTCTGTCTTTGAAAATTTAGTTTTGACAGATATTCAGGAGCTTAGTTTTGACAGATAAAATTGAGGAGCAAAACAAAATAAGAAAATTGTGTGTGTGTGTGAGAAAGAGAGAGAGAGAGAGAGAGATCGGTTGCGTCCACAACGTACTCCAAGTGTGAATGCTTTAATAAGATTTTAGAGGTACGAGTACAATAGTCATTGCTTCATGTGCACTGTGCTTGGAAAACAGCGAGCCACTTCACAATGTAGCCTTGTGCAAAGCATTTCTGTTAACAACTGAAGAAGAGAATCCACTATGGCGTGACATTGGCATTGCAACAAACTTCCACATGTCTAGTGCAACTCTGCTAATATAGGTTTTATTCTGCTTAATGCCCCCTGCAATATTGCCTGTTGACACTGTGAGATTTGACTGATAAAAGAATAAAACTGTTTTCTCTTGCACTCTTGGTACATATTAATAAATTTTGGAGACAATATTCAATCTGAAGTGTCGTAAGATTATTTGTGTGGATGCTACTAAAACATTTAGTTTTCGTTTGGTAATGTTGTGTATTCTAAGAAGTGTAATGGAGATTTTGCAACCATTTATTTATTTAATTTGTTTACAATATATTGTGGTCACATTGGACCAAGCAGGTGGGGTTTCATAAATAGCAAATACAAAAATATCAGCCCATGTTGTACAAGTTACAATCCAATCGGAGGTACGCACCATAAGTAAAAAAAAAAAAAAAAAACTATTGGAATCATGCTGCAGCTAAGCAGTGAAAGAGCACAGCATTTCTCAGTAGGGATGAACTTAGGTATGAACAGTAGGGATGAACAGTAGAGATGAAAGTATCTCAGTAGGGATGAACTTGTGTTAGTAGAAAGAGCAAGCTGCCGAACCACAAATATGGTGAAAATGTAAACAATACATAATAAGATGCGCACTGGTACAAAATACCACTATGTACAGTAGCAGCAACACTAAAATATAAGAATAAATAACTCAGTGACTGGTAGTAATGCAACAAATTTAAGCATTTCATACACATGCTCTTACAAAAGCAAAATGAAAATAGTAAAGATGCATCTATGTTAGAAATGGGGAATATAAGGCATTGAGGCATTGTTCTGTTACTCACTGCATAATGACCTGTAAGCCTCCAGAAAACTGTGCACAAGCACTATGAGCAATTTCATTTTCCAGCCCAGGGAAAATTATAGTGTGCATAGTATTGTGAGCCAAAACTACATCCGGGACAAAATAAAATTATTTTGCCAACTCGGACTGACAACTTGAAACTGATTGCAATGTTGCAACTTCAGTTTTGGGTATCGAGGAAGGCGTCGATGGATGGATGGATGCAAAAACTTTAATGAAGCTCCCGAGGTATGCGACTCAGCGCGCTGCGGGCCGCTCCCACGTTGGGACAGTCAGTGTAAATTTTTTTTTGCAGAACCTGTGGTCATTTTAATGATGGGTGCACCACTTATTTCTGTGTGCACCTGCCATGCACTATTTGCTTTATTTAATTTAGAAATTACCAATGAGCAACTGTCTGAGATTGTTGTCAATCTGTTATCTTTTAGATAAATAGCTTCTTAAAAATGTTAATGACTGGACCTGTTATTCCATGGGCTTCTATTTTTGTAGACAACTGATTGGTAGCAACAGATACTGATTGTAATGACATAGTGGCCCAGCTGTAATGCACATCTTCTCATGTTCAATTCCAAGCTATGGTGGCAGAAACTCGGTCAAGATGAAAAGGAGACATCCAAAATACTGGTACATAACACCTAATGTAGAGTCACATGCATAAGTGTATTACTCTTAAAACCACAGCAATGGCTTACTGTTATTTAAACCAGTTCATGCTTTCTCAGATTTAATACTGAAATGTTGCTATTTTTACATCCAGTCAGGATTTTAATAAGTCACAGGTTTGTATCTAGGGTTGCTGCTTTTGCCAAGGAAAAAACCCTGAAATTTGGCACCTGGGCAGTGGCGTAGCAACAAAGGGGGCCGGGGGGCCGTGGTGCCGTGGGCCCCGGGTGCAAGGGGCCAGTGGGGGGGGGGGAGTGTCATATACGTCTGAAGACACCCCTCTTTCCGCGCCGGCTACACCCAGTGGGGGGGTGACAGAAGTACCTATGGGCCCCAGGTGCCACACGACCTAGCTACGCCACTGCACCTGGGGTAGAGGTTGCAATAAGTACTATTAAGGATCTTATCATACTTGGACTTTATGTGGAACGTGAATTTGCTGTGCTTAGGCGGTCGCTCTTCGTCATGCGGCGTGTGATTTCAGAGGTACATTCACAAGCAGCCTCTTGTAACTCAACCATTTGGCCACTGAATTCATGGAAGTTTCTATTTATTGTCTCAGTATTCCTTCGCAGCACCAGTGAAATTTCATTATATTCAAATCATGTATAAATGCACTTGATTATATTGAGGTTCTGAATACATGGTGTTCTATGAACAAAAAATCATAAAGTAAAATATTTTGTTATATTGAAGTTTGTTATATCGAGGTTTAACTTACTGGGTACTGATGCACAGTACGATACCTACTATTGTTGCAGAGTACAGAGTGACTGTAGAAATCTAAAAAAATACAGAAGTTCACAGGAATGTAGGTTTGAAGCCATTAACAATGTTTGATTGAGATACTAGATGACATAAAAAAATGAGTGTCGTTGCTCCAGAAACATTCCTTGTTTGACTTCTGTTGACCACAGGGAGTAGAAAGTCCACATAAAGTATTGTCCTGGAATATTGAGTGCCTTCAAATTTGTAAAATATAGTCTTACTCTTATCATAAATTAATCAGTAAACTAATTGCATCCCGTGAAATTTATATCTAAAATTACGTGTTTACCTGAACAAATGGTCTTACACAATGTAGCTTATGTAGCTGCCAAATTTAATTCTTCAGCAATTTGTTTCAAAGCTTAATATTGGGCCACTTTTACAACACTCCTTAGGTGCCACTTGACATAGGTAGTGATGATAATAGGGTCTATAGAGAAAGCTGCCAATGACATCAAAGTATACAATATTCAATTAGTGACAAGTAAAGACAGAAGGTGTGTACAACTACGAAGCAGAAGGAGAAAGAACAAATGCCTATGTGTCACACTTGTAGTTCAAGAAATCAAATTTAAACCTTTAGATTGTTTTTTTTATTTAGAGTTATTCTTGATACTTTGAAAGGGATCAATGCACCGATGAAATGCTTAAATATTTAAATAATTGATTTATTATCTCTATTTTGAAAAAAAGTAAAGCGATGCATTACTTTTCTCTGGCAAGTGCTTTTTATTTCTTTTTTTAAATAATAATCAACCTTGCTTAATTATATCAAGTAAATTATTCATGGGCAGATAATGTTACTGAACAAAATAGGACGAGAAAATCACTACCTAATTTTGCTAGTACTGCCTCAGTTTCAAATTATTTTGGCACACTTGTATGAAGCTTCACGACTCATTTACCATGAATTAGGCATTGATAATGGGCCATTAAAAATAGAATAGTTGTAATAATAATAGTAAAGGATGTGTGAAACACTTTAAAAGTTTAAAGAATTTTCAGAGGTTCATGTACAAAAAAGTTTGAATGTTCAAGAGTGTGAATTACCTAAACACTTAAGCTTAACGAAAAATCTTAAGATATGTCGAAGAGTATTGGTATGAAAGGTTTACTATATTGTCACTACATGTTGTTTAGTGACATTACCCTGTGCTATTGGCACCGTGTGCAGTTAGTGTGGGGGTCTATACACTTATCAGCTTTGTTTTATGGCAACTTTTGGCACAGGCACACAGTAAAGGCCTCACTAAGGAATCCCGTCAGCATTTGCTTGAAGCAGCCGACCACTACATCAGATGGCTTCATGGAGAGTTTTGTGAGCCAAGCTCTATGTGTACAGACCCTGTGAAGGAAATGCTTAACCACTTAAAGACTGCGAGAAGGCAACTGCAACCTGATGAGAAGCCTTTGATCATGGTTGATGACAATCTCTACTATCGTAGCATGCGGGCTGCATGGTTCAGGCTGGCCCGAAAGTGTGAGTCTACAGTTGTCATTTATACCATTGCTTCATGGGTCTAGCTGGTGGGAGAACAAGGGTGTTGCAGAGTTTAGATGGAAAACGGGGCAATGAAAGGTGTTTTCCCCATTTTTTGGTTATTTATGCAATTTTGGCACACTTAAGTAATCCTACACAGACATTAGAATGGCAGTGGGTTATGAAATACATATATCTTACAGCTCATTTACGAATCAAACAGTGTCTAACCAAAATTGCGATGCATTACATTAAACATTGTCGGGCCGAAGTCATTCCTTCCTCAAGGTTTAAAGAACAGGTGGTGAGCAGCACAGCTCTTTAGATCTAGGTATAGGATAGAGGGTTCTTTTACATAGATTGATCTTTAGTGTGAGTTTATTGATTATAGGCTACTAAGATACACAGATGGATTACAGTTAATTGCCAAGAGATATCCCTTAGTGAAACTGTGCAATGATGGACCTCCTAGCATAAACTAAATAAGATAAAAATATTTACAGCAGAAACTGTTGCAAAGTGTAAGGAAAATACCTTTGTTTTTATGTGGTAGTTTGACATAATATGCCTGAATCAGAATAATGCTTGTTTTCCTTGCATGGTTTGGCATGTAAAAGGTGAAGGAGAGGGAAAGAGAAATCCCAGTTTTGGTGGTATGCGTTGTTCGCTTTATTAACTGAACAAGACAGGTAATTCTGTCAAAATATCTAGCTTCCATGTAGCTTCTGAGTTACAACAGGTAGCATTACTGCACACCCTGGCAACAGCACAAATCACATGTATATTGACCTGCACACTTTTCACAAAGGCTGTACTTACTGTAGCAATGCGAGACATGCTGTGTCTTGCATTGAACCATCAGCAAGCATGAACCAAGTGATAGCTATGCCATTTGCTAGGGCATGCTGTGTATATCTACCCACTTTGCTATGCTCTCTGCTCTTTCAGACTCTTTGGGCTTCTGCCAGGTATTTCTGCTCTGCTCTACAGAAGAGGCAATTAGAAGAAATGCTACTCGGGTCTTACCTGTGCCTGAACTGACAATTAAGACCATGGAGCAAAAATTTGAGCTGCCTCGCGATGAGCCTTGGGAACAGCACTCGGTAGCTGTTGATGGAGGGCCAGGCAGCATGTGAGTTTATTGCTCATCTTGCACTACTGTAACATCTGTGATGTTGAGTGATTTGCAAACACACTTTTGCATTGCAGCTTCAGACTTCACACAGTAGGCTTATTGTTCAGAGTATGTTGGGTTCTCACACAGCTGAAAAAAAAAAGTTAATAACATTTAAACAATTTCTAGTTAGAATCAGGTGATGAATGATTGTCTACGGTGTTTTAGCACACTCAATGGCCTACCACCTCGAATACCGTTTCTGCCAACTATACCTGCAAACATTGTATGTGCCAACTATGCTACACCAGTTGCCTGTGTAGCTTAGCTGCACGTGCACTAGCAGGCACCTAAAACAGTGTAGTAGGTCTCTCTCTATTCCTGGACTCCTCACGGGTGTGTTTAGAGATATTTACATGGTATGCATGTAGGAACAGATTGAGCAAAACCACAGGCGACTTATTTTGTGTTGCAGTTTTTGTTTACTTCTCATTGCTACCTTTTATCAATTTTCAAAGAAGTATTTCTGCTTACACATGAAGCTAGCTGGGGTAATAAACCTGCTGATAAGGATTATCATTTGGTTGTCATGATAACACATGGAATTCTATTGGAATATAAGCCCGGACTATTTTTTTTATCTGGCTCCATGTTCAAGTGTCTATCCACTATTTTAGGACGAACTGACACATTTACTTCTTTACATATGCAGTTCAAAGAATACAAAGTGTGTCAAAAGTTCATTGATAGTGCAAGTTCTGAGCGCATGTTCCAATTTTCTCTTTTTTTTTCATTTGTACCTTCTTTATGATGTGCTGTTTATTTTACTGCCACAGTAGTTAAAAGCTCAAAACTGGCTTTGCTGTGGCTGTCTGTCTGTCTACCCATTCTGTCATGCTGACAATGAAGTTGTCATTAAAAGCTGCATGCTTTCCATCACGTTGTCATCACGCCATGTTGCCTACCTCAGGTCCACCCGCCCCGTAGAGTGAAGAAAAAAAACTTTGCCCATCATTGCATGCCACTGGCATTTGAACTCATTCTCGTGCAACAATGTGCACCTAGGAGATGGACATGCTTTGCTCTCTCATGCAACTTTGGTGCCTGGTAAATTGTGTGCAGTTTTGCACTCCACACAGGCTCTGAGAGAGGTAGTATTTATGCGCACATTTCCAAAACTGAAAAAAACAATACAAAAGTGGACAAGGACAATGATTTTTGCATCGCGAAGAAATTTTTCTGCAGAAGATGGTGGTGTTCACTGTGGGAGCCTGTAACTGTTGTAGTAAATCAATTGATGCAAAGGGCATATGATGCCGAACTCTTTCCGAAGGCCAGCAAAAATCTTTTTCATCTCTATAACAAAGCGTGCCCCTGACACACGGGCACTCCAAAGGCCTTTGGACTAGGGGACATCTACCGGAAAGGCGTTCATGTGGGATGACACATGACAAAGGAGTATCTGCTTTTTTGTAAGAGTCTCTTGTAAAAAGGGGGTATCCAAATTCCTTTATGGGGCTAAAGTTGTAACCTTGTGCTCTGCTCTTCCACAACAGAAAACTTGACAAAATAGATGGAATATGGCAGCGCACTTCAAAACAAGGACGTAACACAAAGTGAACAAACACGAGTGCTGTACTACAACTGTCGGTTTATTGCTGGATCATCATCATCATCATCATCAGCCTAGTTACGCCCACTGCAGGGCAAAGGCCTCTCCCATACTTCTCCAACTACCCCGGTCATGTACTAATTGTGGCCATGTTGTCCCTGCAAACGTCTTAATGTCATCCGCCCACCTAACTTTCTGCCGCCCCCTGCTACGCATCCCTTCCCTTGGAATCCAGTTCGTAACCCTTAGTGACCATCGGTTATCTTCCCTCCTCATTACATGTCCGGCCCATGCCCATTTCTTTTTCTTGATTTCAACTAAGATGTCGTTTACCCGCGTTTGTTGCCTCACCCAATCTGCTCTTTTCTTATCCCTTAACGTCACACCCATCATTCTTCTTTCCATAGCTCGTTGCGTCGTCCTCAATTTCAGCAGAACCCTTTTCGTAAGTCTCCAGGTTTCTGCCCCATATGTGAGTACTGGTAACACACAGCTGTTATACACTCTCCTTTTGAGGGATAGTGGCAACCTGCTGTTCATGATTTGAGAATGCCTGCCAAACGCACCCCAGCCCATTCTTATTCTTCTGGTTATTTCAGTCTCATGATCCGGATCCGTGGTCACTACCTGCCCTAAGTAGATGTAGTCCCTTACCCCTTCCAGTGCTTCGCTACCTATCGCAAACTGCTGTTCTCTTCCGAGCCTGTTAAACATTACTGCAGATAAGCATACACAAATACGCATTCCAACGCATGCGTGGAGCACTTCATTAAAGGGTATGACAGATTTTTGACCACTCATACAAGCTAACAGCCATCATGCTGCATGAAATCTCATATTTCACAAGCCTTCATACTGCACTGCAAAAAAGAAGCAAAAAAGAAAAAAAAAAAGGTGGAAGAAGGAAAGTAAAACACACCATCTGATATTGCAGAGCTGCAATCCCTACAGTGGTAGGCAAGGTGACCGGTATCTTTTCTAGAGCAGTGGTAGTTATGCTTGTCAGCCTTGTGTTCAGACATCTACCTATCTAGGCCAATGTACACCTTATCACACGTCTGCGGAATTGAATAAACAACCTGCTCCGTGCAGGGGATGTACGGTTGCTTATGCTTGATAGCACAGACATCTGTTGGTTTCTTCTTTGTGTTTACTTTTTTGCTGAGTGAAGACAGCCGTGCAGGTGCTGAGGATACCACATTGACACCAGCCTTTCAACCTATCTTATGAAGGTTATGTGAAACATTCGATCATTTGGATTAGAGATGATCACTGATGAACTATGTATGAGTCCCATTGGTCAAGCTAAAAGTGCTGACTGTGGAATTTGCTGTCCCAATTTGTAGTGCTTGCTCTGCCAGCATTGGCGTAGCAAGGGGGAGTGGGGTTGACCCCCCCCCCCCTGATATTTTATGATGAAACCCCCCTTTGCCAAGGAACAGAAAGTTTTAGGAAGTGGCCTCTGAAAGAGTGACATGGATGAAAAGGAAAGCTTGAATGCGAAAGCAAGGCGAGTGCTAGTGGTGGTCTAAAAGGGGTGGGGGGGGGGGCGATCCCCTCTCTCATGCACAGAACATTGCGGCCCCACTCATGGTGCGCCTCTGCCTCATTCCGGATCGTCTTAACCACGACTGCTGAGGGGGGATCAGCACTAAATATTCCACTTACAGATAAAGATGGGACGAGCGCGTGCGTAAAACTTGGGAGGCACTATTGCTCCCACCAGGCCTTCGTGTCGTTGAAGAGCTTCTCATTTTTGGTACTTGACCGAATCATCGACCACGCAGTGTGGAAGAAAAGCATTCTGAAAATATTGTGACTTGCTTTCCTAGGACATGCATAATGAGCACTCCCTCCCCACTTTTTTCCCTTCTTTTTCATTTGCTTGTCTCTAACTTTCATTATCTTCATAAACTTGAGAAGAGCTTGCTGTTAGGCTAGTTTGTACACACTGTCAAGAATTAAAACAGCGAAAAGAATGGGACAAGAAACAATGACCTACAGAACACTGATTTGCGCATGGCAAAATATGTCTAGGACAGGGGTAGTGGGCCCGCGTAGCTAAGAAGCCGCCACAGCAAACAGGTGGGAGGGCAGGTAGGTGAATAGCCTCGAAGTTCATGCAGAAGCAGACATATAGGAATCTTAGGGGCCACCGCGGCATTCAACAACCCAGTGAATGTTGAAAAGTGCAACAGTGACTAGCCGAAAAGAATCTGAAGATGGGAATTGAGGTGATGGATATGAGGAAGGATGGGGGGGAGGTGCATAAAATGGGTTGGGGGGCACATAAAATGCACCAAACACGAAGTTGACAGATAATTATGGACATAGGGAGAGCTTCTCGTCACTGCCCGATCGCTCAACACCAGATGACCGTGGCCTATCGCATAGCTGAGGCCCTGCTGTAACACGTGCTCTGCTGTGGAGATACCATCCTAACTAAACGTCTCAGCAGTTTTCAGAATGGACGGACGTTGGGAGACACGACACTTTAAAATCTCTTGGAGCTACTGGCCCTTATTTTACTGTGTGGGGTTCTCACCCGTGCTCTTGGGACAAAGGAACGACAGCACATTAGTGTAAACAATCACAAGGGCATTTATTGCACCTTTCATAGATCAATGCCTGCTAGCCGAGTTAGTATCCACAAAACATGCCGATGGGCGCGCGACAAATCGTGAAAGTCCGACTCACCGCGACCGGATAACAAGCGAATATGTTCGCCCCATGCTGGACACCAACACCTGGTCGTTCGCGCGTACGGTCACGCGAACGGTGGCGCATTTGAACGAGGCCTCGCAAGACAGTCTCGCAGAAGCATGAATCGGCGCATGAGCTGGACGTCCGCGCCACTTGCCGACTCCAAGCCAAAGAGGAAGTGCCTTCTCCTTTCCGCGCCCAAGTAACCCCGCCGTTAGGTGGCGTTAGCACAGCCACACTTGCGCCATCTCTCACAAAGCGCTTCAACCACACCGACTGCCGTGGTCACGAGGTCACGCGGTGAAGCCGGATTACAGGAGACGGGAGCTATGCGGGGGGAAAACAACATATCAGGGGACGCGTGATATTCGTGCATCCCCTCAACTTCGAATTACTGATGCCGTAATTTTCGCAAAGGCTTCTAAACAGGAAGCAGCCCTGCTTCCGACTGTCCGCCGCATCAATTCCCGAGTGTGATCAAATAACATTATGTGTTGCATGATCTACAATACCATGATCTCAAGTTATTTCCAAATATCTCTTCAAACAAGTCGGACAGCAGGTCACTAAAAGTGAGTGAAACTTGCATCATATGGTACTATCGAAGCTTTAGCGCAAAGCTTTGTTCCTGTATTTTTTAAAATCTAGAATAATATAGCATGCCCGCAACGCCGAAACCGCAATTGAGTGATAGGTGGTTTGCAAAATAGTGTCCGCCCTCTTCCGTACATAGCCGTGACCGAACCACTCACTAGAAGATCTGGCTGGAAAACAACGGTTATCTGCACTGTTACCTAGGCTGCAACAAGTCTGGCCCGGAAACAAGACGCGATAGTGCTCTATCTTAAATTAGTTTATCCCCGTTTTTAGCTCTGTTTATTTTTCCAAGTCATGTAAAAGCTAGGTCATCAAAATACATTATATAAATGCATCAATTCATAAACAAAATATTAGTTTTTTTAATATCGTCATTTTTAAAAATAGCATAAGGATGATAGCATAAATTGATGCGAAGTGGCTACATGCCTTAGCAACAAAAAAAATTCACACAGAAACCCCCCCTGGGAGTTGTGTAAGTATGCATAAGCATTGTACCACTTGCTCATCTCTACGCAGCCCAGTGCCATTATTAATGTTTTGAAACTTTGATACGACTGGTAGAAACGACAGCGCTTGCGGCAACACGAACTGCTGTGGAGAGCGGCGCAAGGTGAATTGATGAGGCAAGCAAACTACTGCAGGTGGCGGTGCTAGGTGTGCTGATAGCGTTCTGATCATTATAAGCTGATATCACTCTTTAGTGCCTTATCCATCCATGTCGAACCAGGATGCACTGCGCGGACCATATCTTGAATGCATTCTGCGATGCAGACACAGAGAACCGACTGCTTATAGCGTTGCGAGCTGGGTTTCTGCCGCTTCGCGTTGAAAAGAGACGTGCAGGCCCATATCTTGAAAGTGATCTGTGAAAGGGGCAGGGTGCTGCGTGTGATGGGAAATTTGTGACCGCTGTGTTCTCTCTGGTTCGTTTGCGTGGAAGTGATAGGCATCACGAAGGTAAAGCCGCTCACTGCTGCGGGCTTTGTCAATATTGTATGCATGATTCCAAAGAATGTAAGTGCTTGAAGCCTGCTGCACCTCCGCCGAAGGGCGGCCCGATATTGCACTATCTCCGTGATCGGCCCACATTTTTGTCTTACGTGACGGTCGGTTTTCCCGTAGGTGTAAAGTTCTGTGGTGACAGCTGTAGACTCTCACCTTTCCCTCCCCTTACCTCCTCCACCGCATTCATCCCTTCATGTACCTTTATCCCTCTTGTAAATTCTTTGTCTCTCCCAAAGCAGACTTAAACCACATCATGTGAGGGTGCCTCACCCTTTCCTCTAGCAATTAATACCTAGTGAGGAGCAGTGGGAGGCTGCCTTGCGCAACTCGAGGCCCGACCTTCAGGAGGCCGTCCTGGAGTGGGCTGAAAGAATAGAGGAGGCCTACTTCAAGTAGTTCTTCCCCCTGCCCTCTATCCCGTTGCCCCCATCCCTTTAATGAGGGATAAATAAAGTTTTTCATTCATTTATTAATTCACGTTGGGTAAGCATAGAAATGCTTGTGCTCTTAAAAACTTGTCAGAAGTTTAAAATGTTTCAGCAATGCAAAAATGTGCGTCCTTTCTCTCTATACATATGTAGGTTGTACACCACACAAAGACAAACTCCAAGCACTCCTCGGACAAGAATGCTTTAACAACGAGGATATATGTACATATAAATGCATTGGCGTTCCAGTTACTTGTGTGCTTCAGTGCATGAAACGACGTTTTGTTAACAAATTAACTGGAACGCCAATGCATTTCTCCGCAAAGTTAGGGAATTTATATCTTGAAACTGGTGTCATCTTGAAAATTCGTTCCAAGTGGATCTGCCTTGCAAACTACACGGCTAGAATTTGTAAATTGCAATATGGGCCATAATGTAATTAATTGAAAACTTAATTAGTAAATTTTTATTAATTAGTCGATTTCGCATCTTAATTTTTTGTGCAAATATTGTCCGCCGCTTTAAGTAGACCAGCTTATGAACTAGAATTGTGATATCTGCACAGGCAACTCTTAAACATTTTTGAAAGTGTTCGCTGAAACACCCTGTATATGAACAAAAAGAAAGGGAACTGAGGGGCCTGATTTTTATTAATCCTATCATAAGAAGCCAACAAACAGAGACACCATGGATAACATTGGGGAAGTTACTTGTACTTAATAATTTTATTAAGGAAATTATAAATTAATGGAAATAATGAATGAACAAACAACTTGCTGCAGGTGGGGAACGATCCCGTCTTCGCATAACGCATGCAATGCGCTTACCAATTGAGCTACCACGGCAGATGTGGAACATCTTCTCTGCCGCAGGCATTATGATATATATATATATATATATATATATATATATATATATATATATATATATATATATATATATATATATATATTATGACTGCAGTAGGCAGCATGCTGTTGGTCATGTGCGAGAGTACAATGTGAGAGCCACGCTGGGAAGGTAGTTGGAGGGCAGTTCCCACATAATGCTGGGCACTGCTAACTCTCCCGTAACAAGCTACCCTCGTAATAGAAGAAGTGCCATGAAGGGAACAAAGAGTTACCATTTGGGGGGAGGTGAGACGATGTGAAGGGCTCATGTACATTTCCAGGGAGAAAGCTGCCATGAATTGGTGCCTGCCCTATACTGAGAAACAGCGGAGAAAACCTGTTGGGAGTAAAGATCTCCTTTCCCATTCCCACAGCCAGACCCTCTCTTTGCCTTTGCGCACACTGGAATTTGGTGGGGCCGCCGGTCCAATATTCCGTCTGCGACAGTGTTGTTTGGGCTTCTTGATTGGCTGTTGTCCTGGTGGGTTGTGACCTGTATGTGATTGGCTACCGCCAGGAGCGAGGGTTGGAACAGAGGTGTTATAATGACTGTGTGGAGAGAAAACAAGTGGCTCTGGGCCATGGAAACTCGGCTCATCCAGATGCTCCTTGCTAAACACTTTTATCTTTTACTGTTTTCCTATTCAACAATGTAAATAACTTTTGTGCAAATGCCAGTAAACCTGTTGGTTTTCGATTTCCCAACTTCCGAGCTTCTGATTTCTTCAACCCGAAGCCTCCACCATGCTACCATATGGAGCCGGGTTCGAGAGAAGGGATAACCTATCGCCGCAACTACACACACACACACACACACACACACACGCACGCACGCACGCACGCACGCACGCACGCACGCACGCACACGCACGCACACGCACGCACGCACACACACACCATAGGAAGCCAACAAACACTGACACCAAGGACAACATAGGGGAAATTACTTGTGCTTAATAAATAAAATAAAGAAACGACAAATTAATGTAATCATAATGGAATAATGGAAACTTGCCAGCACTGCAGTTATCTTTTATAAATATACATTGTAAATAGTCTCTAGTTATTAATCCTTCGTTCGCGTAACATTTTAGTGGAGGGTGCCATTCCCTGTCCTCGCCACGGAGCTCTGCAGCGGCTGCACCATCCTGCTTTCCGCCATGGCTCCCGGTGACGACACCTCGTCTGCGTCTACTCCTGCGACTCCAACAACAACATACCTTACAGTTACCAATCCCCGCGCTCCTGGCATTTTCTCCAGCCAAGATAATGTCAACGTTGAGGACTGGCTCAGCCTGTATGAGCGTGTTAGCCGAAACAATCGCTGGGACCCTACCATTATGCTAGCGACATTCCTATTCTACTTGGGCGGAACTCCTCATGTCTGGTTCTGGACGCACGAGGACAAGATCTCTAGCTGGGATGCTTTCAAGGAGAAACTCAGCGACCTCTTTGGAAATCCGACCAGTCAGCAGCTGGCTACTAGAAAATAGCTTGCTACCCGAGTTCAGTCTTCTACTGAATCGTATGTCTCGTACATACAAGACATGCTCGCTCTTTGCCAGAAAGTCAACGAAAAAATGGCCGGAGTTGACAGAGTCGGCCACGTACTCAAAGGGATCGCAAATGACGCATTCAACTTGTTGGTCTTCAAAAATGTGTTCACCATTGACGTCATAGTTAAGGAATGCCGCCGCTTTGAGCTCGCCAAAAGCCGCCGCGTCAGTCCACAGTTCTCCCGGCTCCCTAACACGGCTGTGACGTCGTCTTGCGTCGACCTTCCTGCTTCACCACCCTTAAATGAGCATGTCGCACGTATTGTTTGCCGCGAGCTTGAGGCTACAAGTTCTGCGCCGTTTCATCCATGCCCACTTGACCCCACCATTGACCAACCAGCCTCAGCGATCTCCCTCATTCAGGCATTTGTGCGGCAAGAATTTGCAAACTTTGGTTTTTCTGCTGCCTGCTCCGTCTCCTGACCTGGCACCCGACCGGTGTCGACAGCTTCGCCTCACAGCGATCTATTCCCCTGCCAGATACCGCAACCCTGCCGAGTGGAGAACTCCAGACAACAAGCCCATTTGCTTCCGTTGCCTCCGCATTGGCCACGTCGCTCGCCACTGCCGCACCTCCTGGACGTCACCATATTTGAGCTCCTTTTCCCCATCTCCTCGCCCATATGCCGACCCATGCCGTTACTCGCCTCGCTGTATGCCTCCTACCTCTGACGTGCCGTCGGTCTCCGTCGCCCCAACCACGCTGCTATTCGTCACCAACCAATTATGGACCCTCCCGGACGGAAAACTAGTCCATGCAGCTCCTGGGGGTAGTGCTGCATTATCTTCGTTGTGTTGAAATCCTCCATTGACGCTCCCAATGAACCAGAACTTACTTGATGTTCACATTGACTGTGTCCCTTTGACAGCGTTAATAGATACTGGAGCCCGGGTATCCATAATTAATTGTAACCCCCGTCGTCGACTGAGGAAGGGTCTCACGCCTGCTACTACATGAGTCGTACGCGTGGCTGATGGCAGCACTGTTGAAGTCACTGGAATGTGTACTTCCCGTATAAGTATTGCCAACCGCCACGTTCCTGTTCTTTTCACAGTGCTGACCAATTGTCCCCTTGACCTAATCCTCGGACTCGACTTTCTTATGGCGCATTCAGCTTTGATCAACTATTCTGCCTCTTGTTCTGCCCTTTGCCTAGAACTTCCTCTACTCGCGCATATTCGTGCCGAACTGCCGAACAACTTTAGTACGACCGCCTTCGTCCGCCTGCCACCTAAAGCCTTAATTTTTGTCTATTTGCTATCATTTTTGCCTGTGCTCGATGATGATTACGTCGCCACGCCGTTTCCTGATGTCCTTTTGATGTGAAATATCACTGTGCCCCACTCCGTCACTGTCTCTGATAACTGGCCACGCCTTCCTGTCATTAATTTTGGCCTGACAAAGGAAGTTCTACCCCAACGCATATCGGTTGCAATGCTGCGTGCTATCGGAGATGACCACGTCATGATGTTTTCAGTAGACGTCTGCTCAGATTGTTCACCATGTCCACAGGATGCTATTTGCCCTGACCCAACATTTTGTCACATGATTGCTGCGGACATATTGCCTGAACAAGCAGCAGCTCTGTGTCGCCTTTCGGTTTCCTACCACGACATCTTCGACCTCAACAATCGCCATTTGGGCCAGACTTCAATTGTTAAGCATCACATAAATACTGGTCATGCGAGTCCTATTCATCGCCGGCCATATCGAGTTTCTGCTTCAGAGCGTAACATTATTCAAGATAAAGTGAACCAGATGCTTGCTGAAGGCATTGTTGAACCTTCGTTGAGCCCTTGGGCATCGCCCGTGGTGCTTGTTAAAAAAAAAAGATGGCACATGGCGTTTCTGCGTAGATTATCGTCATCTAAACCGCATTACCAAGAAAGACATCTAGCCCTTGCCTCGCATTGATGACGCCCGCGATTGTCTCCACGGTGCCAACTACTTTTTATCAATAGACCTTGGGTTGGGTATTGTCAAATTTCTGTAGATTAAAAAGACCAAGAGAAGACCACGTTCATTTCTCCTGATGGTCTATATCAATTCAAAGTTATGCTGTTCGGTCTATGCAATGCCCCAGCAACGTTCGACCGTATGATGGACTCTTTGCTTCAAGGCTTCAAATGGTCAACATGCCTTTGCTACCTAGACGACGTTCTAGTATTTTCGCCTACCTTGAGCGCTTATCAGCTGTGCTTCAAGTCTTCCGCGAGGCTGGGCTTCAACTAAATTCATCGAAGTGTCACTTCGGTCGTCGGCAAAGTACAGTGCTGGGCCACCTCGTCGATACTTCCAGTATTCAACCATACCCAGAGAAAATTCATGCTGTCATGTCTTTTCCTGTACCTCAGTCTGTCAAAGACGTCCGAAGTTTTGTAGGACTCGGCTCCTACTTCTGACGCTTCGTTAAAGACTTCGCAGTGATTGCCAGACCACTTACTGATCTTTTCAAGAAGGACGTGCCGTTTACATGGGGCCCCGCTGAAACTGCCGTATTTGCCAACCTCACCAACATTCTCACCATGCCACCTATGCTGGCCCGCTTTGACCCGTCTTCTCCTACAGAGGTGCGTACCAATGCCAGTGGTCACGGTATTGGAGCCATCTTAGCCCAGCGCCAACAAGGTCAAGATCTTGTTATCGCCTACGCTAGCCGCGTCCTCACACCAGCGAAGCGCAACTATTAGATTACAGATCGTGAATGTCTGGCTCTCGTCTGGGTGGTTTCCAAATTTCGTCCGTACTTGTATGGCACGCACTTCTCTGTAATCACGGACCACCACATGCTCTGCTGGCTTTCCTTACTCAAGGATCTTACTGGCCGGCTTGGTCGCTGGGCTCTGCGGCTGCAAGAATATTTCTATGCAGTAGTGTACAAGTCGGGCTGATTACATCAAGACGCAGACTGTTTATCACGCTATCCAGTGGACGAACCACCCGCTGACCCTGACCCCGATGCCGACGCTTACGTTTTCTCTGTCTCTCAGCTGCTACGCCACTGAGCAGCGCCGTGATGCCACCTTGCGCGCCTTCATTGATGGTTTGGGATCTTCACCCTCTGATTCGTCCCTTCAACTGTTTGTTCTCCGGGGTGGTGCATCATGCCACCACAATGTACGCCCCGACGGTCCTGCCCTACTCCTCGTCATTCCTAAGCACCTCCGGTCAGCTGTTCTCCACGAACTTCACGATTTAACAATGGCAGGTCACCTTGGCGTCTCCCGCACCTACGACCGGATTCGCTGACGCTTCATTTGGCCAGGCCTTGCCCGCTCTGTCCAGAAATACATTGGGGCGTGTGAGAAATGCCAGTGCCGAAAAACACCATCGACGTTCCCTGCCTGGTGTCTTCAACCGTTCGACATTCCTTTGGAGCCCTTCTTTTGCATTGGCTTGGTCTTAGTTGGCCCTTTCCCTCTATCCATGTCTTGCAACAAGTGGGTCGCTGTGGCGACAGATTACGCCGCGTGCTACGCCATCACCAGAGCGCTTGCAACAAGCTGCGCCACAGATGTCGCCGATTTTCTTTTATGCGACATGATTCTGCAGCACAGTGCTCCACACCAGCTGCTCACTGACCGTGGTCGAACGTTTCTTTCCAGAGTCATCGCCAACATCCTGCAGTCCTGCTCAACCAAGCACAAACTCACTACATTTACCATCCACAGACTAATGGTCTCACGGAGCATCTGAATCGCACCCTAACAGACATGCTTGCAAAGTATGTCTCGTCCGACCATACTGACTGGGACCTTGCCCTACCCTATGTCACTTTTGCATATAATTCTTCGCGTCATGACACTGCCGGTTATTCCCCATTCTTTCTGTTGTTGGCCGAGAATCCACATTGCCACTGGACACATCCCTTCCATCCGCCGCAGCAGAGACCAGCGAATATGTGTTTGACGCCATCACCAGAGCAGCCCAAGCACGTGACTTTGCGCACGCTCGCCTCCTGACCTCCCAAGGGAAGCAACGGCGTTTGTACGACCGCCAACACAGAGACGTCCACTTTTCGCCTGGATCTCTGGTACTCCTGGGGTCCCTGAATCATCACGTTGGCCTGTCAGAAAAACTCCTGTCTCGGTACACAGGCCCATATCGAGTGCTGCGTGCCGTGACTCCAGTTACCTACGAAATCGCTCCAGTCAGTACCAATGCCTCATCTGTCCCGAATTCCACTGATGTTGTGCATGTCACACGCTTCAAAGCATACTACTCTCCTGTTATCACCTATATTTAGACGCACCGGGACAGTGCTTCTGCCACCGGGGATAATGATACATGCATATTGCATGTTTCTTGTGGATGATGCATGCGGGCGCCTTGACGAAGACGACGAACACTCTGGCTCTCGAGCTGTCGGCTGAACTGATCAGCGCTGCAGTTATCCTTTATAAATATACTTTGTACATAGTCTTCAGTTATTAATCCTTCGTTCGCGTAAAAATGTAAGTGAAGAAAAAGAGAGTATGATGTACATTGAATTAGCACAATATATTTCACTGACGTTTCAGCTGGTGGACCAGCCTTTGAAGGCTGGTCCACCAGCCGAAACATCAGTGAAATATATTTTGCTAATTCAACGTACGTCGTACTCTCTTTTTCTTCATTTTACTACTGGTGCCCGTGTAATTTCCTCAGCCACAATAATATATATGTATATATACACACATTCAACTAATCCTTAATGATTAGTTGGCCTAACTCAACGATGCGGTCAGCTAATCCCCTTCAGTACTTCACGCAGATTGTCGTCGCTCTCCAAGTACCAGTGGGACATGACACACCGATATGCGCAAGATGTGGCGATCCAGTGCAGCTTTCTGGCGCAATCAACCAGCACACGTCATTGATGATACTGAATATTGATAGGGCAGCTTTCATCTTGGAGCGACCAGTATCAGCGACAACCACGCAGAATCAAGACATCGGATGGATTTCCTTCATGGCAACATGCACATGCATGCCTGTAAATGCTGGCAGCACTTGACTGTGGACCGAAGGGCATGGGGGCAAGTCAAAGATGCGGTCAGATAATCTCCTTCTGTACTTCACGCAGATTGTCGTCGCTCTCCTGCTACCAGTGGGACACGACACACCAATACGCACAAGACGTGGCGGTCCAGTGCAGCTTGCTGGCACAATCAACCAGCATACATCATTGATGATACTGAACCTTGATGGGGCAGCTTTCATCTTGGAGCGACCAGTATCAGCGACAACCACGCAGAATCAAGACACTGGATGGATTCCCCTGGTGGCAACTTCACATGCATGCCTATAAATGCTGGCAGCACTCGACTGTGCGCCAACAGGTATGGCAGCAACTATACGATGCGGTCGGCTAATCCCCTTCTGTACTTCACGCAGGTGAGCCAGCGTTATGGAAAATGCTTTCGGTCTAACGACCCATTTTGATTTTGCTGCCATGCCCAAGGCTCATTTCCTTGCTAGTAACCAACCTTGTAGACTGTGCTGAAGATTTGCTTCTGTTGTCTGGTGATGTAGGAACTAATCCCGGTCCTGAACTCAACCAGTTTGCTATGCAGCTGCAAAGTATTGCAGATGATTTAAAAGAGATAAAAGAAGAGCACCTTATTTCTGTCGATTTGCAGCTAGCTAACATTAGTGCTCTAGACAATAAAATAGCAAACTGCATTGCATAATTGGAATTACTAACCTTCAGAACGTAGTACACATGCCCGAACTGCAGATCGAGGATCTTGAGAATCGATTTAGATGAAACAACCCCATTATATATGGTGTACCGGAAAGTGAAAAAGAAAACAGTGAATGACAATATTATAGGAACCATTCACAAAACTGAGCCAGTGGCCATAGAAAGAAGGATACATAGATTAGGAAAGCCTAAAGCTAACAAAAGCCGACCAATAATCCTATGGCTCACTGATCATCACTACCAACTAGTGGTTTTGCAGAATTGCTACAAACTGAAGAGGAGCAGTTACTCTGTCAGTGAAGATTTCTCAGCTAGAATTCGTAACATGAGGAAGAAACTATGGAACTATGGCAAAACAAGAAAGGAAGCGGGAGAAAAAGTGACCCTAAATTATGACGAACTTTGGATTAATGGTGAAATTTTTTCCTGGGATGATGAAAAGAATTAAGTGGTTACCGTCAGCTGCTATGTCAACACTTCTGCAAAATAAAATAAATGGCCCCGCCAAAAACAGAACTAACCTGCATAAATCTGAATGCGTGTAGTCTTCAGAACAAATCACATTTGCTTGAATCTAGAAACTAGAAAACTAGAAAGCTTGAAAACTAGAACCTGACTTCGTAGCAATTAGTGAAACCTGGCTAACAAGTGACATTGATGATCAGGAAATAGGGAGCCCAAACTTCGCAGTAATGCGGAAAGACCAGCCCACACGTGGTGGCGGCGTAGCTATTTTAATTGGGAAAAAGCTATCTTTCAAAGTTCTTCCTGATATTGAAAGCATAGAAGCAATATTTTGCAAACTGCTGATGAGTTCATGCGCTATCACTGTGGGCTGTGTATATCGCAGCCTATTGGCTTACAGTGACGCCATTACTTTACTTTGTAACTATATGCAGCGTCATGTATCAAATACCAGACTAATCCTTCTTGACGATTTTAAACACATGCATTTCAAGTCCACTGATTCTCACTTAATCTGTGATTTAATTCTCAATTTCAACTTACATCAAATAGGGATTCAGCCCACACGAGGGCAAGCATTATTGTCTAAAATTTTTGATTTAATTTTTCCAAGCGATCATTTCCCATATCAAAGTACTAAAATAGAAATCATGCCGGGCATCTCGGACCATCAGTTGATCTTCTGCACTGTAACTGTGGTGGAAGTGGGATTTTATCAGCAGTCATCGCTTTTATATCCTGATTTCAGCCATGCCAATAGTACAAGTATAATCGACTGTCTTTCTTTCGAGTATGATTCTTTCATAGTGCTTTCGCATAACTTATCCGCTGATATCGGAACGTTGTGGAGTAGATTTACAGAACTCGTGACGTCATGCATAAAAAACTACATACCGATCAAGAGAAAAGAAACGAGAAGACTAAATCCCTGGATAATGCTTGATGTAATACATGCAAAGCGAAAGGTAAAGCGATTAAGAAAGAAGCTAAACCAACAAGTCTAAGTAGAAATGATCTTGCAGTAGGCGTTAATCATATGAGGTGTAAACTAAAAGATGCTAATAACAATTACTTTACAAAGATTCTTCCCAAATTTTTGAAGAATGCTCCAAATAAATTTTGGAAATATCTGAATCCAAAGAAAAATGATGAGCACACACATTTTTCTGAAAACAGCAATGCTCTTGCTAACTCCTTTAACAATTACTTCCAATCAGTTTTTGCCGTAGGTGATGAAAACATACTGTCCATGGAACCTTCCGACCATACACAAATAAAACCAGTAACAATTACTGAGAAAAGAGTGCTTAACCTTTTATTTATTTATTGATGCAAAGGAGGGCACGGGTCCTGACAACTTGCCAAATATCTTTCTTAAGAAGTATGCGGAATGGGTAGCTGAATACTTACGCATAATATTTAATAAATCCCTAAAATCTTGCACTGTTCTCATAGAGTGGGACACCAAAATAATACCCATACATAAATCAGGCAGCAGAACCATGGTCTCAAATTACAGACCAATATCACTAACTAGCTCTGCATGTAAATTACTAGAACACATAATAATAGAACACATAACCATATTTGGAAGAACAACATATCTTGTCTCCTGTACAGCATGGTTTCCATAAGGTCCTTTCAACAATTACTCAACTTATAGAATTAATACATGATGCAGTCCAGGCTGTTGATAACCACAAACAAATTGATCTTATTATTTTAGATTTTTCTAAAGTGTTAGACTACGTTTCACACAAAAAATTAATAAATAAATTAGAGATAACACTTGGAGATGGCCTCATAGTTCACTGGATTAAAGACTACTTGAGTAACCGTTCACAGTATGTACAAATATGCAACGCTGCCTCTAGAATAACATGTCAGATTAGAATCTATTCGCTATGCTTAATTTCAAGCTATATGCAACAACACTTAGTTTCATTTCTTAGTGCTTTTTTTTCCTCATTTCTTTTTCCTCTTTTTTTTCTTTCCGTTTTTTCCCTTTTATTTATTTATTTATTTATTTATTTATACCATTTCAGTATTTTTTTTCCCCCACGAGCACTGGTTTCTGCCACTCCTTCTATTATCTCTTTCAGAGACACGATAGCCCACGACCACCAGCGAAACAGGTAATAGAGGGCTGCTGTGCACACCGTTGTCACGCCGGCTGACACACGGGCGTTGACACATGATTGACAGACAGCTGTATCCGTGGCCTTGTGCACAGCACTCCTTTATTCTCAATTCGACACCCTCGCCGCTAACACACCTTCGCTCGTTGCCTCACCCACCCGCCTTACGCCCTCTCCCCTTTAGAAGAACCCCACCTATATATACTGTGGCGAGGAAAGCATCTGTCGCCTTGAAGAAGACCAGTCCACTTATCGAAATGTTGTCTGCTGCTTTCACCTTGTTCACGTTTTCCTCATTGACTTGAATTTCCATCTCCCGCCTTCCCCGTGTTTTCCCTGGATCAGTCACATCAGGCGTACCACAGCGTAGCGTTGTAGCCCAAATCTTATTCACAATATTTTTTTATGATTTGCCTCTCTCCAATGATGTAAAAATTGGGCTCTTTGCTGACGATTGCATTATTTACCAGAAAATTAATACTCTTGAAGATCAGCTCATCCTTAGTGGCACGTTAGAAGCTGTACACGGGTGGTGTAAAATATAAGCTGAAAGTTTTCATTTTTCAGGGGGGCTGGGGCTTTCCGAACCCCGTATATATATATATATATATATATATATATATATATATATATATATATATACAGAGTGTTTCAGCTAACTTTAGCCAGAACTTAAAAATGTGCCGATGTTCTCTATGACACCGACTAAATGCATGTTGCTCCCTTTTGTATGTAGTGTGTCACACTATTTTTTTTATTTTGCTTAATTGGATAATTGTTCAAGATTAATTAAGCAACTTCTGAAGCAAAGGACCTAGGCAAAAAAATTCCGATTAGAAAGTTGCAGAGCGGCTTGCAAAGCTGCCGAATAAACAGTTTTTGTCTTTCTATCTATTAAGTATTAGTGTTTTTCAGCTTACTGCAAATGCCCGCGAAATACAAAAGAACACCACGTGACATGCCCGCATGCGTGTCGTGATTCTACTGCGCCCAAGCGTTCCACGCACAAACGGACATTGCATTTAGCCGGGTGTGCTGCCGCTGTGTCTGCTTATCGCTGTCATGAACTGCCGCGAGGGAAGCACATTGGTGGCGTAAATCACACAGCCAGCACCTTCGTCACTGCCCTGTCGCCTTTTAAGCGTCAGCACGCCCTGCTAGAAGCTATGTTCGTTTGCACGCGGACAGTTTGGGAGCACTGCAATGACGGCACACAAGCGGGTATGTCACATGGTATTTTTTTTATTTTGCATGCATCCACAGTAAGCCAAAAAAAAAACACTAATACTTATAGATAGAAAGTCAGAAACAGTCTAATCGGACATTTTGCAAAGCGCCCTGAAACTTTCTAATCAGAATTTCTGCCCTTAACTTTGTTGGTTCTGAAGTTGGTTAATTAATCTAGACTAATCTAATTAAGCAGCACATTACATTAAGCACACATTAAAAGCGTGACACATGACATAAAAATGTGAGCAACATGCATTTGGTTGCATTGCCTTAGAGTGCATCGGCATATTCTTAAACTCAACTCTGGCTAAAGTTAGATGAAACACCCTGTGAGCGTGCGCGCGCGCGCGCGCGCACACACACACACACACACACACACACACACACACACACACACACACACACACACACACACACACACACACACACACACACACACACACACACACACACACACGCGCGCGCACACACACGCACACACACACACACACACACACACACATGCGCAGGCACGCACTTTAATAACAGTTGCACTTGAAACTTTGTGTGACCTCGAAGAATTGTTCACTAACTGACGGCCTCATGTGAGCATATACAAGACCTTATAGTAGGAGACAGTTCAATTTCACAGTCTGAGTCCTCTTGCACCACCAAGAATCCGGCATCTCTCAGTGGTGTAATCTTTCTTCGGAAAATTATTGTATACTTCAATATCACTAATACTGCTTTGCCTTTCCGGAGAAACTGCAGCATCTCTCACTTTTCTTTTTTTGCCGCGCATGGCTGCTGTTGATTCTGATTTTGAGTGAATCCGGCTTGGCCTCATTTCGTTTACTGAGTGAATTATACAGGGTGTCCCAACTATCATGCAACAAGACTTATAAAAAGAGCAATTGCATCACTCCAAGAAAACTGAGTGCGTATTGTTTCCAGTACAGTGGAGTAGCCGCCAGTAATTTTCTTGTTACTGAGATTTAATCAGGTAATTATAATTAATTACCTAACTCTAGAAGAACTGTTATAATTATCGAAGTGTCAATGAGGCATTTGTAGGCACCCCAAATGACATTTAGATGCGGTGTTTTCAGCGGCGTACTAATTGCGAAAAATTTTTTCTGACTGGTAAAGAAACCCTGTGAAAAATGAAAAATACCACATGACTGCGCTCCCACCCGCATCATAAAGCAGCGCCCTCAAATAAGCTGATAGAAAGCAACTCCTTTGCCCATCGCAAACCCAAAGAGACAGTTCATCACCTTGATAATGGTACGGAAGGAGCACCAACAGCAGGTTTCGCGGCTTCGCATGCAGCTATTAGTTCCTAAAATTTCTACTTCACATTTATTATCTGTCTCTCAAGACCGACTGATCACATTGATAACAAAAGCTCCTTGATAACATGGCCAAAGCGCCGCTCTGAGCACGCACGAAGCGTGAACAGCAATGCAATAGGCATAAAATGTTTCAAAATCTCGGCTGTGCTCGCACCGCATCGAAAGAGTGCGCTCGCAGCTCCATTTTGCAACAGAAATTTGCTTCGGACCTAAGCCAAATTAAAGTGATTATTTTATTTTTCATGAGAGTGTACACGTGCTGCAAAAAGAGGTTCGTGGCAAAAAATAAAAGTGAAATGAACAGAGCGGGAAGCGACCCATGTGTAGAGAAATGGCAAAACAGATGCATTCAAGAAAGTAAATGTACCACTTCTAAATGTGCCGAATTGGCAATAGGGACGTCTGCAAAAAAGAGAGAGAGAGAGAAAATTCCACGCAGAATCTTCTCTTGGATTTATCTGAATGATGCATAAGCATTTCGTAGTACTGACGTGGTGTTTCATGGCATTATGCTGTTGTGTTTCGTATAATTGCGAGAACGACTGCAAAGGAACCATGAAACGGAGAAGCACGGTTGCAACACCGAACTGTTAAGTGAGACCTGCAGGAAACTATGTAGAAGAGGCGAGCAGAAGCAGTGTTCACTGGTGTTATAGACAGCTCACAGCGGATGTAGATGTGGGATGAAATGACCAGGGAGATGTAGCAAATGAAGGAAATATATGCAACATTTATTAGGTACACTGAACTATTATCAACAGTGGTCAACCATGCTCCAGCGGCGGCTACATTTGGTGCAGCCCGTTTGAAAGCGATCTGCGAAAGCCGTGGCGTGCGGCATGTGCTGCGAGCCCAGTGAGAAGCAGCACACAGGGGTATTAGCTCGCTGCTGTGGGCGCTATGTTGAAAGCGATCGTCTTACGGGAGTTAATGGAGAATACCTTAGTAACTTGCGATTCGCTGATGATATTGCCTTGCTTAGTAACTCAGGGGGCCAGTTGCAATGCATGCTCACTGACCTGGAGAGGCAAAGCAGAAGGGTGGGTCTAAAGATTAATCTGCAGAAAACTAAAATAATGTTTAACAGACTCTGAAGAGAACAGCAGTTTACGATAGGTAGCGAGGCACTGGAAGTGGTAAGGGAATACGTCAACTTAGGGCAGGTAGTGACCGCGAATCCGGATCATGAAACTGAAATAATCAGAAGAATAAGAATGGGCTGGGGTGCGTTTGCCAGGCATTCTCAGATCATGAACAGCAGGTTGCCATTATCCCTCAAGAGAAAAGTGTATAACAGCTGTGTCTTACCAGTACTCTACTTAAATTGAGCACGGCGCAATGAGCTACGGAAAGAAAAATGATGGGTGTAACATTAAGGGATAATAAAAGAGCAGATTGGGTGAGGGAACAAATGCGAGTTAATGACATCTTAGTTGAAATCGAGAAAAAGAAATGGGCATGGGCAGGACATGTAATGAGGAGGGAAGATAACCGATGGTCATTAAGGGTTACGGACTGGATTCCAAAGGGAAGGGAAGCGTAGCGGGGGCAGCAGAAAGTTAGGTGGCCGGATAAGAATAAGAAGTTTACAGGGACAACGTGGCCACAATTAATGCATGACCGGGGTAGTTGGAGAAGTATGGGAGAGGCCTCCCTGCAGTGGGCGTGACCAGGCTGATGATGATGATGTCTTACAGGACGAATGGATGGACTTTTTCATTGGGTAAAGATAGAAATGCTTACGCATTTAAAACCATCAAATTTCATGAGTGTGCCCTTATTATCTATGAATTCGTTAGCGCCATTGAGCACTGGCTGCTGCCTAAAGGACATCTTCAAATTCATCTCCTTCTGCAGCTACTGAGTTCGCTTTATCACATCATCTGTGGCTTTCTTGATGACCGATGCTGTAATTCTATGGCAGACATCCATTTTCCTTGCTTGGAGTTCATCTGATGTCCGTGATGATGTAACCACATAAGATCTTTCACATAACCCCAAAGAAAGAAATTGAGTGGAGAGAGGTCAGGTGGCCTAGCCGGCCAATTTACAAGTCCCTGCCTTCCAATCTATTGCGCATCCAGCCAGGCAAGTACGCAGGATTTTTTTTCATGGGGGGCCCAACCCAAGGTAACTTTTCCATGCAAATGAGTGGGAGGGGACTTTTACTAGTACAAATGTGAATAATGCCCACCATTCGCCATAAAGATGCATAAACCCGCAAAAGAGAATTGAAATAATGTATATCTCACAGGTACGCCTGTGAGATACACCTCTTCTTTACTTGGGCAAAGAAAGAACCTCATCAAATGGACTTGCGCATGAAAGATGTGCAGGAAGAACCTTGCCAAGAACAAGTTAACCAGCAAAAGTGCAAAATAAAGATTGTTAGTAGCGTTTTTTGAATTATCTCTGGAAGAGAATTGTGTATTTGCGGGACAACCACAGTTCTTTTGGATTCCTCCTTTACTGCTCTACCAAATGCCAAAACTGACTCGTGTTGTTATTCGGGAAGTTGGGTAACGATGCGGGGTCACCAGTCCCGTACAACCGCATAGAGCGCAGGACGCTGCGGTTCTAGACGTACTGTGCCCACTGCGGAAGGTTAGAAAAACACCCATATTAGCACAGCAGGGAAGTGGCTACGTCAGGCGGCTCGATTGATAACTGTAGAAAAGTCATTCAAAACACACGGAATTATTCTCCACTTCCGGCGGCATTTTCTCAACTTCCTTTTTAAATAAAAAGATGTTGATCCATAAATATGTTCACAAACAATTTTCGCTTTTCCTCCCTGTTTGGCTGTTTCCTTGGCTTTCTCCCTTAGTAGATCGCTTAATTTCTCATCTCCTTGCGACTCTTGTTTCCAGTTGCCAGTTTTGCACGAAAAGTGCTGTACAATTAGGGAAGAACCAGACGAGGTAAGGGGTGACAGTCATATTGCTTATGGGTTGAACGGTCATTGCAGGGTCTGATGATGGACGCTGTTTCACAATATTTTATTTTCCACCTTATCTAACCCATATCGTGAATATATGGTTCCGAGGATCTGCCAGCATCACGGCGAGCCGTTATTTAAGTAAATAATCAAGCAAAAGAAGAAGTTAAACGCAACTGGCGTTTCTTCCGGTTGCAACTCATTCCATGAGCATACAGACCAGCTCACTATGAACCGAGCCCCTTTCCTGGTCCTTGGATCAGTCTAAACAAAGAAGGTTGAACTAACGAAGCAACAGCGATGCGCGTGATCGTCGAATGGATGGTGACATAAAAATTGTGTTGAGCATTATAAATAAAATAAAATATTGTTATTAAAACAATAAACTACGCCCTGCCTGCTGCAATATATGCTAACAACTGAATTCACCTTGAGTTAATTGCGCGGGCACCGTATCGATGAGAAAACTCGCCTCCACACCCCAGGAGATGCCGATAACTACCGCCATCCGAAAGGAGGGAAAAACTTTGCAACCATTCCATTCTGTGAAGATGGAATGGCAGCGAAAGCTGACGAGAGTCAAAGCTCTCGAACGAAAAGCAAAGTGTTTTACCTCCGCTGCGGTTTGGCCTGAAGATAGTGCAATATCGGGCCGACTCGTGGGGGAGGCGAAGCAGGCGTTAAGCACTCCCCATACGTTGGTCCGTGCTGAAGATATTGCTATACCGGGCCTACTCGTGGCGGAGGTGAAGTAGGCGTTAAGCACTCCCCATACGTAGGTCCATCTCGAAGGCAGTGCAATGCCGGGCCGACCTGTGTTGGAGGTGGAGCAGGCATTAAGCGCTCCCCAAACGTGGGTCCGTGCCGAAGATATTGCAATACCGGGCCCACCCGCGGCAGAGGTGAAGCAGGCGTTAAGCACTCCCCATACGTGGGTCCATCCCAAAAGTAGCGAAATGCCGGGCCGACCCGCGGTGGAGGTGAAGCAGGTATTAAGCGCTCCCCACATGTGGGTCTGTGGCGAAAATATTGTAATACTGGGCCCACCCGCGGCAGAGGTGAAGCAGGCGTTAAGCACTCCCCATACGTGGGTCCATCCCGAAGGCAGTGCAATGCCGGGCCGACCCACAGTGGAGGTGAAACAGGCGTTAAGCACTCCCCATACATGGTCCCATCCCAAAGATTCCGAAGGCTGCATTATAGGTTCCCGAGTCCACAGGCGTTTGTGCCATTGATCTTGGACCCTTTTTATACTATCACCAGGATCAGTCCACATGATTATTTTTTCTGTTAACGGACGCTGAAAAAAACTACAGAAGTTAGTCATACACTGTTTTCGCTGTAAAAGGCAGCAACATGTCGGCCGCCAAGTAGATTGATTTGTCGGCACTTTAGGAATGTGTGTGAGAAGGGGTGGCGAGAGCAGATGGGGGGGGGAGGCCGGGCCCCCCCCCCCCTCGATACGTGCCTGCATCCAGCCAGTTTCATGCTCGGCTGCTGCTGTGTACTGGTGCCCAATCTTGCTGATACCATAGAAGTGGAAGACGTGACAGTGGGAATTTGCTGAGAAACTCATCTGCCACTCCTTCAACAATTTTGTCCATGTAAGCTGTTCAGTCAGTGTGTGATCGAAGATGGGACCGATTTTAGCACCGGTGTAAATCCCGAACCACACATTGAACGACCACTGGTACTGGTGCCGAGTGCACTTTACCCAGTGTGGATTGGAGTCACTTCAAAGTTGTATATGCAAATTTACCTAGCCGTTTCTGTAAATGTTGGCTTCATCTGTGCACGTGATGTTGCTCAAAAAGTCCTGTGGCTCATCGGCTTTTGTGAGGACCCAATTCAAGAAATCTAGATGATTCCACAGGTCCCTATCTTCCAAGCATTGGTGCAGGTTAAGATGTTACAGGTGAAAGGCCGAGTCATGCAGAATCCTCCAAAGTGATGACTTGGAAATTGGTACCTGAGCGGCCACGTCCCACATGTTAGCAAGATGGTTTGAGGTCATAAATGCTAGAACATTCGTGCATAGGCTAGGACTCAAAGATGGAGTTTTCCGCCACTGTGTTTGGAAGCTGCTAGTCAGTCAGTGCATTTGGTCTATCACTACACTTCCATGACTGATATATATTTGCAGCCTTCCTCTTGTTGCCATTTGCAGCTCCCAAGGCAAGGATCATGTTTTCCTTCTGCTCATTAGAGAAATACATGGTGACTAGGACAAAACAAAACGCACCTTGAAATCTTTTGCACTGATGTTGCCAGTTTGCTTTTGTGGTGATAGGTTTTGTGAAAAAAAAAAAAAACATTCATGCACTTCATCGATGCTAAGACAACAGCTATCACAGCTTGTTTCCAACTAACACTAAACACGACGTGCTACTTCTGCCGGGGCGTGGCAGATACACAATGTTTTTCTTTATTTCCTTTATTTCGTTCTAGCTAATTCGGAGGGAGCTTGTTCGAGGTTGCTGCTTTATGATGCGGGTGGGAGTGCAGCCACGTGGTATTTTTCATATTTCACGGGGTTTATTTATCATTCGGGAAACAGTTTTATGCAATTAGTACGTCGCTGAAAATACTGTAATTAGATGTCCCTTGGCTGTGTCTGCAAATGCCTCATTGACTGTTTGATAATTAGGATAGTACATCTCGACTTAGATAAATAATTGCAATTACATAAATTAAATCTCAGTAATGAAAAAATTACTGGAAGCTACTCCACGGCACTGGAAACAATACGCACTAGGTCTTCTTTGAGTAATGCAATTTTTTTTTTAAATATTTGTGCATGGTAGTTAAATGGGACACCCTGTATATATTTATGACCTCTGCGTGCAGGTGACGATGTTACCATCCTTTATAAATGTTGTAAGTTACTAGAAGAGTCTTTTTTTTTTTCATGAGTCGTTAGCATCGCTTACTGGATAGAGAAGCAATACTGAGACATATATCATTCGCATGCATTTCACATGTCATTGATAAAAGACTTTGCTGAAGGGGTCACTGAAGCCTGCAGGTTTATTTAGGGTCAAAAAAGCACGCAAAGCAATTTTGAAGTGAGGTGAACATGCAGCAACATATTGTTTCTCTAGGCATAGGCCTTTAGAAATAATTTTTAATTCGTTACCTCCTTCTCTTTCAAAAATATAATAAACTTTGTCCTGTGTGTATATTTAAATAGAATTGTGTATGTGCATAGTGTCTACAGTGGAAATTTAAGACATTGTTGAAGTAAGATTATATGGATGAGGTAGCCGCCGCTAGTGCTTCTAATGTGCTTGTCCTCCTATTGTCAGGATTTGCAGAAATAAAGCGAAAGTATGAATTAAAAGCCGTGCATGTCCGCGCCAACAGTGATGCAGTAAGCTATTAGATGCAATAACGTTTTAGCCTAAAAGGTCGAGGCAAGCCAAAGAATCCTCAAATGATGTGGGTGACAAAACTCTGGTAATGACATTTTAGGTGTGCGTGTGGTGGGGGAGGTGGGCTTCGGCGCCGCCGCGGGGGGGGGGGCTCTGCTTTCTCTAGAAAACTCTGGAGTGGGCTCGGGCCCCGGAGCCTCCCCCATAGTCGGGGCCTGTGGTGTAAAAGCTGGCAAATGTCTCTCAATGTTGGTAAATGTGTTTCCTTGGCAATAACCCGCAAAAAGTACAGGTATAACTTTTCTTACACTATTGACAACTGCCCCTTGACTAAAGTAATTGGTCACAAGTACTTCGGAATAACAATTTTAAGCCATGTAAGATTGGAGACTCACATTGATAAGATTACTAGCACAGCCCTGAAGCGACTGTTTGTACTCAAAAGACGTCTTAAGCTAGCACCCACCGAATACCAAACTAAGAGCTTATACAACACTTGTCCGATCTGTTCTAGAATATCCTAGTCCTGTCTGGTTCCCTTTTACCAAGCAGCAGGTGAGCAGAATAGAGGCAGTACAAAGAAAAGCAATAAGGTTTGTTTTTAATAAGTATAGACTTACAGACTCACCAACACAACTAACTAATAATGCTGGTATCCTAACACCACAAAACCAAACCAAACTAACATGGCTAAAACTGATGTTCCAGTTTCTCCACAACATGATAAAAACTGACACCTCAACAATTATATCTTACTCAAGTGGAAGACCATCTCATCATAAGCACACCCATACACTAACTGAATACTCTTTCAATACTAATTGCTTCAAATACTCATTTTTCCCTCTAGCAATTAAACACTAGAACTCATTGAAACTCGCTGTAACTAACTCATCATTAAACAGGTTTATTAGCATGATTGTCAATTAATTTCTTCAAATATCCTCAATGTCATCGTAAAAACATTAAGCTTACTAAGTGTCTAGTCTATGTTGTTGTTATAAATATATTCTTTTTCTTTTGCATCTATATAGATGGTGCAACCAAAACCATTTTTCTAATGTATTGTTCAACTAGCACGGTACTATAATTTTATGCATGTATCACTCTGTGAAAGCAACAAACATTTCATGTACCTTCCCTGCTATAATCTCTGACGAGATTGGCAGTAATTTTAATATATATATATATATATTTGGGGTTTTACGTGCCAAAACCACTTTCTGATTATGAGGCACGCCGTAGTGGAGGACTCCGGAAATTTTGACCACCTGGGGTTTTTTAACGTGCACCTAAATCTAAGCACATGGGTGTTTTCGCATTTCGCCCCCATCGAAATGCGGCCGCCGTGGCCGGGATTCGATCCCGCGACCTCGTGCTCAGCAGCCCAACACCATAGCCACTGAGCAAACCACGGCGGGTATATATATATATATATATATATATATATATATATATATATATAGTGGTAGTTGTTGGTCGAGAACCCCTCCTGCCCTGGAATAAATTTCGGGCTATGCTTCTGACTGCCAGTGCTCTAAGCATCCAACTGTAGTAGAGCCTGAGGACTACCAAAGCAGGTTAGAAGGTGTTAGTCAATAGAATACAGTATGTGCTTTTTGGCAAATGGTAGCCTGCATAATTTGAACCATTCCTATGTGTTTGATTCGGTGTGATTGTAACAGACTGATGTGGACAAGTGAAATGGAAGCTAGACTTGAGTTGGCATCATATTTGCATAAAAAACAAGTCAGATGATGCCTTACAGTATATGTTGGTTTGTAATGTACAGTGCCTACTGGCCACTTCTAAATACCATTAGAGGCAATCTGCAGAAGGCATTTTAAGTAAATAAATGTTTATGTTGCTCAGGTCTTGAACACATCATTTAATTTCAACATAGTATATGCCTATGTGATGTGTTAAGCTAATTATATCATCATGATAATTACTGTTTCGCTGAAAATATTCCCAGGCAAATAATTAAGGTCTTTTGTTTTTGGGTAAAACCCGAGAATTCTAGATTTTTGTACCCTGAAGAAATTTTATGAAAAATCAGGTTAAACCCAACTTCTCCCCGTAGCTCCACCCTTTTGTAAAAGGTAACGAAAAAATGCAGGTGTTACAAAAGCAATGAACATAGGGTTGTGAACCGTCCTAAATTTAGTGGGACACTCTCGACTTTCGAGTAAATGACCCGTGTTCTGACTTGACCCAGTCAGGATGGCCAAATAACCTGACTTTTTCTTTTCTTTATCAACCGGATAACAATAAATAGACCAGATTTCCTTTTTGTAACACGTGACAGCTCGGTTGAGCATTGTTATCTTTGGTCTTCTGTTGCATTGTCATAAACATAAAGGCAGTGTCATTTTTGTCGTGATTCCAGTTCTGTTGTAGGCCTTAAACATTCACAGTACCTCTATTACTATACCTCTATCCACATTGGTAGCCATATTAGTCAGGACATATACTGCACCTTTCTTGTTGTGAATTGCGATATGGTGGGACTAAAAAAAATTGTTCAGCTTTGTTGCACGCACACGCTTGCGGCTTCTGGCTCTGAGTGTCGGTTGTTGCCAGCCGCTTCCTGTGCTCTTCTCAACCCCATCTCTCTATACATGTAATGTTATCTGGAAAAACATTTGCATAGCTAACATGGATGCTTGTTTATTTTACAAGTTGTATTGAATAAATAATTTGGCACTTGAAATCTATTTTCAAAGTTCTTTTGTTTTCCTAATTGCCTTAGCAGGAAAATTGGCAGCACTGTCGAATAACCTTCTTTAAGGCACACTTTGAACTTCTGTTTCCATGTAGGGAGAAAGTAATGGCCATTCTAGAGGCTGCATCAAAAGAACCATGGTCACCTGTGGATACTGCGGGTTGCATTACTGAACCAACACCTACCAGTCAGATTCACATCTGGGACCTACAGCTTCGTGCCATTGTGTCCAAGCTCATCAGGCAAGCACAAGGTGAAGCTACATCAATTTTTTTTAATGTTATGTGACATACAATGTCTAGCTGCACATTTCTCCAAACTTTAAAATATAAATTGTCTGCAGTGGCTACAATATTCTGTCACTTTTCAAATAGTGCCCTTTGCTGTGGGGTGTTTTCTTTTTGCAGAAAAGTCGTCCAAGTCCGAGCTTCAGGCATGGTGTCTCAGGATTCAGAAGGCTCGCCAGAACGTTCTAGACTACTTAAGAGCTCTAGATGTTTATAATGAAGAGGAGGAGGTGGACTTGGAAAGGCTCATGCAAGTACATCTTGACGGCAACACTGAAGGTGCAAGCTGACAATTTGATGCCTCTGATCTTCCCTTTTTCTCTTTTATTTTATGTGTGTGTTTGTGCCGACAAAAATAAATGTACACAAAGTGGCATAAATAGAAGTGGCATAATAAAAGTAATAAAAGTCGGTGCATAAGCATTGATCATGTGGGTGCACGGGTTCTTGACCCCCCCCCCCCCCCCCCGAACTTGTCCAGAGGGAGGCAAAGCCTCACTTGGGCTGGAAACCTTACACCGCCCCAATTACCTGCTGCATTTTGTAGTGGACAAGTATACTACTGTATTCCTGTCACATAGTCTAACTCAAGGCACTTCCCCAGGTATACAGGGTGTTTTCTTTATCTGCACTAAATGTTTTAAATATTGCCTATGGCAGATAGAACACTTCTGACCCGTGATCTAAATTAGCCGATGAGGCGGCCACTACTTCTATGAGAAATCAAAATGTTCAATTGAATAATTAACATAATTATGCGAATTAACTTATTTAAATAATTATGTTACACCACATATTTCAATCTACTAATTATAGCCGCATAGTTTGCACTTCGTATCCACTTGGAACGAATTCTCCAGACAGCACCAGTTTCATGATATTAATTTTCAAAGTAACCGATGAAATGCTTTGACATTCCAGTTACTTTTTAAAGTAACTGCTGTTTTATGCATTGAAGCACAAAAATAACTGGAACACCATTGCATTTCGACGGACACTTAAAATTATTATCTCGGAGCTGGTGCTGCCCAGAGAATTCGTACCAAGTGGCTATGCTGTGCGAACTCAGCGGCTATAATTCGTGCATTGAAATATCTGGTGTAAAGTAATTAATTAAACAGTTAATCAGCCTTATGATTTGGGTGTAGAGATGCGATGTACGAATCAGATGCGGTGGTACATCTGACTATACATGTGTTGAACATTGAAGTGAGAGGACGGGGTCGTTGCCGTAAAATATTCTATATTGGCGCAACCGTACATGCGCGTAAGCATGTGTGGCGCTCAGGGCAGCTAAACAGAAACTGCACGCCGCGAACGGAACAGGCGATCGAAACTAAGCACTGAAATGGCTAAAACGTCCTACTGCTTGCGGCCATCGCGGCTTGCTGCAGCGGTTTTCTTTCTTTCTTTTTTCTTTTTTTTTTTCTTTTTTTTTTTTTGAGCGGCTTCACTCGGTTCACCCACTTCGGCGGCGGCGCCCGCGGCGCCGACGCGCTTGTACGCGCGGAGCCGCTGCGACGGCCAACCAACGCATAGACAAAAGGCGGGCGAATTTCAGAGGCACACTTCCGCAATCGGCGCAGGCGCCGCCGCAACGTCCCCCGTCCACTGACGTCTTCCACATCCGGAGGGTGTTTCCTCGCGTGGTCGCCGTTGCTTTTGCGCTCGCATCACACGGCCGCCGTGCACGATGGTGATATGGGCACCGAGGAAACCGCCAAGACTGGCTACCTGCACGTCCTCCACCAGGGATTCCTCAAGGTAGAGACGCATGTCGGTGTGCTTTGCTTCCGTTTATCGCACTCGTTTCGCTTTACCTCCGTGTCCGCTGGCCTGGCGACTCGATCGTACGTTGCGTACCCCGCGTGTGGCGACGTAGACGAGTTGGATTCGCCGTAATACTGGCGCGCTTCTGAGGTATAACTGCACCGACACGGATCATAGAATCTGTGCACGCGGAACCCCGTCAAAGAGGCAAAAGCGTACCAGCGTTGCGTATATATGTTTTTTTTTTATTCTCGCTGTTTTGTCGCGCCGCTTCGATCTGAGCACCGTGCTCTGCTTACTTTTGGTCTCAGTTGTGCGCACGCACATGCTGTGTCACGGAGATAATGACCACGTGGTCCGCTCATTTTCCTTTCGGCAGTTTCGCCGCACCGGCTGTACCGGTCAGTCCCACGTAGAACTGCAACTATTGTAACCGGATCATAGTCCAAGTTATCATTTGTGACAAGTCATAATCGTCATAAACCAGCAAATTAACACCGGCTATACAAATAAGCTGGCACTTGGACAGTAGACATTCACCTGCAGGGTCTGATCTTGCTGCCCTTGCAGAAGTCGTGGTTGCACAAGTACTGCGCCCTGTACGATAGCAGCCGGCACGGCGTGAAGCGGCTTGAGGTGTATGACTCGGAGGAGAGCTTCTCTCGCCATGCCCAGCAAAAGTGCATCACCTTGGAGGACTGCATTAAGGTCGTGCCCGCGTTGCAAAAGCACCAGCCCAACGTTTTCGAGGTGAGCAACTTTATAGCGGAGTCAATCGAATGCGCTGCTGCCGCCCTAGAAACGAAGCAACTCCGCCACTTTCCAGACTCGCTCGCATTGACGGAAACGTCAGGCACAGTGTGGCAAAATGAATCCTCCAAAATTTTCATGGTCACGCTATGTAGACAACCGCGAGCGCGTTGATGTGTGCGTTGCGTTCTTGTAGAGGGGCCTCGAAGTAGGGCCAGTTAAGACAAAGCTTTAACTTTCTTCAGTACGTGGTACATTATTTCCGCCGACAGACATCGGAAATTGCCCATTCATATCAGTGTCTATCCATTAATTCTGAGGCAGTCTTCTGCCGTCCTCGACTGCGCTTCCCTTGGCACCCATTCTGTAACCCATTCGGTGGGGTGATGAAGTTAAGAAATTCGCAGGCGCTGGCTGGAATCGGTTGGCACAGGACAGGGGTAACTGGAGATTGCAGGGAGATGCCTTCGTCCCGCAGTGGACATAAAATAGGCTGGTGATGATGAGTATTTACTATACTTCACTAAAGTCAATAAGTTCTTCAGTTAATTACGAAGCATTTTGCACTTGCGAAATGGAACCCATTCGGTGCTTGCCCGACGGTAGCATCTGTTTTGATGCGATTGTCTGCAAACGAAGTTACAGCGCGCGGTAACGGTAAATGAGACGGGGAAACGTCATACACGAGCCTGTATCGTTCTCTGTTTCTGCGCTAAGGAGTTTGGTCATGGAATAGCAACGAGCCTGATCTCTAACATTGTCTGTGAACTTGAGATAAAATCTCATTGGCGTTCCTTTAGTGAAATCTCCTTAGTTAGCTATAGGTGATAATCGCCCACTTTCTGGCGTCCGCCAGCGCCAATAATGCGTCGTCAAGATAAGGAGAGAGAGCGAACTTCGGCATCATTCGCACTGTCTTTAATAAAAATAATTTGGTATAAATTACCAAAGCAACTCGTGAGCTGTGAGAAATGGCGTGAAAGAAAGAAAAAAAAAAGAGGGGGGCTCTTCGAAGTGCGCCTGAAGCACGGTACAAGAGCATTTCTGCATTCTAGCACCATCGGAACGTTGTTGCTGCTGCCGAGGGTCGAGCCAGCGACTTCGTGTTCAGTAGCAAGACTCCATCGCCACTGAGCCGTAATGGGGGATCTATAACTCTTTAGAATTCGCTGAAACACCCCGTATACTAGTGCTTTTGATTGGGTTGTCTATTCACACGACGAGGCACGTGTCTCGCAGGTGCACACGCGGACGCAGAGCCAGCAGTTCTCCGCCGACTCCTTCGGCGAGATGACAGAGTGGATCGAGGCGATCAGAGGCGTCACATTTGGACAGCAGGCTGTTGCGACTTCAGCGGTGCCGGATTCGCCCATCGTGGAGGAGGAGAACACCCTGTACGGATCTCTGGATGCTCGTAAGTGGCCGACAGCTCGTGAGTTTATACTGCCATGTGGCACTCAAAAAGAAAAGAAAAAAAGAACACCCTAGGGTGTTGGTTTGTCATCTGGCTAATACCCTTAGGTTTACAGCTATAAAGAACTCAGTTTCGCCGCGAGGGCGAAGCAAAGAATGCGACAGCAACACATTGGAATGCTATACGAAGTAAGGCTAACAGCTTTAGGAGCAATATGAATTGCAGTAAATTGCAGTTGCTAAGTAATAGTGCCGCGGCCTAGCCAGACAAGTAGGCCACCGTGCGTGGCCGGTCGTTTGCGAGAGCTGTGTGTAGTTGTGTCGTGACGCTTTCTCGGTGGTTGCTTGTGTGCGCGGCGACAGCTGCGGCCACGCGATTATGGCGAGGATCATTGCATATACAGCTGTGTACAAGGCTCGAAATTCTGTTTACCGTGTAATTGCAACCGTGTGGACATATGAAGCGTCGCTGAAGGTACGTTTGCGTTTACCTTGTAGCGTCAATACAGTGGTTCATGCACAAGCGGGTAGATTTGAGTCCGCGCGCGTGGAATTCAACCCGCACATGAAAACGCATTGAAACTCGTTATCTCCCCCGCACGTTGTCACATCATAGTGTGTGATGCCGTTACATTGATTAAACGTGTAGTGAAAGGAGTGTCGCTAGGTAATTGTGTCATTATTGAGCAGTTAAGTGAGCAGTGCGCATCACATTAACTCTCAAGGTACACGAAGTAAGGATAATAGCTTTATCGGCCGTATAAACTGGACAAACATGTACACATCGCACTCGATGACCGTGGACACTCGCTGTCAAAACGCTGGCGTGAGGAAACGTGGCAGCAGCAGCAAGCAAAGTGACCTTTGTGGTGTCTATCGCTTCAACAAAACTGAGCGCCGAGAACACGCAGCACGCTCAAAGGTACGAGCGTAGACAGATCGCTCTCAGGATACGGGCGCGGCCGCCACATGCGCAGTCGCGGCCGGGGTAGTGTGCCGCCCCCCTCGCTCCCCTCCCCCCCACGCCGCCTCGCAACGCTGGGTGCCCCCTGTGCGACGGAAGAGGGCGCGCTTCCTCCTCGCTTCCCTCCCTTTCGCGCGGGCGAGATTTTTGAGCCGCGAACGTCGGTTCCCCTCGCCACGCTTTCACTTGCACATACAGCGTAGGGCGCGCGGCGACGGTGATATCGCCCGCAGACTTTACATGGAACATCACGGCGACGCCGACGACATAAGTGCGCCTGGAGCGTCCATATAATTGATATCGCAATAAAATTTATTGCACACGAGAGCTAGCTTTAACTACACGTGCGATGAGAAAATACGTAGTTGAAAACTAATAATTCTGACCACCCGCGGCGTACAGAAATAGCTGACGCGAGAATTTGACAGCGATAGCTATGAAAGTTTATTTAATGCACTTTTCGTATCGTCTGTCGCGGTTATCGCTGTTTTTTACATGCCGCAAAACGTCGCTAAAAGGTAAATCTTCATTAGTACGACTCGTTCTGACCCCTGTTGCGTACTCCAGGGTAGCGTATCGTACTGCTGCCGAGTTGTAGCGACGCCTGCCTATCGAAGCTCGACCGACGTTACTATTGGGTAGCGTGGCGTTGTCGGCGGGCTGCAGGCATCCGGTAGACCACGGCGACCGGGCAAGGACGAGACGATTTCTAGTGCGAAACTTGCACGGTTTATTCAAAGGTTGATGAAAGATAAGAGAATGAAGTGATCTAAAGAAGTACATTTCGGAGCCCCTTAAATAGGCTCTCTACAATCGTGGGAGGAATCTTGCTTCCGTCGACGTCACGCGACCTGCACAGAGTCTGATTCGCGGATAGAGGGCCCCTCCTTTCCCGGTTATACCGAGCCTCTGGTTATACCGAGCCTGCTGCAAGGAGGAGGGCGTTCCGCCTCCTGTTATACCAAGCCTCAGGTCCGAGAATTGCAGACGCTTGCCCTTCTCTTTTAGGCGTTGCTGGTTCGTGGAAGTTCCCCTGTAATTGAGCTACCGCGGCGCTGTTTCCCCATCCGCTTTCTTGGGTATTTATGTGTCCTAGGTGTCAGTGTTTGTTGGCTTCTCATGATATGACTATATATATATATATATATATATATATATATATATATATATATATATATATATATATATATATATATATATATATATATATATAAGCAGGCATGTCACCGTGACGTGCCTGACGATCCACGTTTGTGGTTTTCCGTCCACGCCGCACGAACGATTTCGCGACGAAATTGAACACTGCGAACATCGAAATCCAGGCAAGAGGAGTTCGCAGGCTTGTCCTGCCACGTCTGCGACGTCGAAGTTGCGAAATCGCAAGCAAAATCGCACCAGCGCTCACCCCGGCGCACGAACACATTGCGTGGATGACGCATGTAATTCGCTTCTAGGAGACCAGCTATCACTTCTGGCTGGTTCGCTGTAGGATTACCAACCGTCTCAAAATAAGCGGACCAGTCCCGACTTTCGAGTAAATATTCCGGGTCCCGACTTGACCCAGTCGAGGCGGCCACATGTCCCGACTTTTGTCTTTTTTTTTTCCCTACTGCATAACAATAAATAGACCAGATTTCGTTTTTATAATTCCTGGCCTCTCGTTTGCACATTATTCTGTCTTCGGTTGCATTGTCATAAACACAAAGGCGGTTTCGCTTTGGCCGTGCCTCTAGGTCTGGTTTACGCTTTAACCGTTTACGGCACCTCTCTATTTGTAGCGGGATCGAATCCCGGCCACGGCGGCCGCATTTCGATGGGGGCGAAATGCGAAAACACCCGTGTGCTTAGATTTAGGTGCACGTTAAAGAACCCCAGGTTGTCAAAATTTCCGGAGTCCTCCACTACGGCGTGCCTCATAATCAGAAAGTGGTTTTGGCACGTAAAACCCCAAATATTATTATTATATATTTGTATTGGTAGCCCTGTTAGCCCGTGTTAGCCAGGTAGGTATACAGCGCACAACTACACAATCTTATATCGGCCATATAAATTGCAGTAAACGTTCGCTTACTAATATGAATTAACAAGCATGGTGTCACGTGCGTAGAAGCAAATATGCACCGACCTTACTGTATGTGATGAAGAGCGCAGGTTGGTGGGGCGGTTGGTAACTCGTTTATTCCACTTATTTGCGCTCTTATGCGCTGCGGTGCAGAAGCGATGGCGGTTAAGTCGGCTATCTCCGCATTCTTGAGTGATCTCGGAAGCAACAAGTGTGGCGTGGATCCGATCGGACGACCTGTGTTGCTTAGAGACGCCACGCAGTCGGTCACTCACCGCGGTTGCCGCCTGGCCGCATGGGTGTGCGCCACACTTGAGAGCGCACCGCAGTTCTATCGCGTGCTCTGGCGTTGATGATGGCGCTGGACACGCCCATGTGTGATGTTGGCAATGGGCCCCGCTGTATGCCGGAGAGCGCTTTGGTCCGAACCGCGCTGTAAACCGGACAATGCCAGAGCACGTAGTCCAGATCAACCCGATGCTGGCACTGAAGGCAGATTTCAGCTGTCGATGCTGACTCTCTATTGCATCGGTATCGACTGAGTAGGAACGGGGTCAGCAGTGTTCCTGTCTGGATACGCCTGATGACCACAGCATCCTTGCGAGATAGTTTTGGGTGGGGATTGGGGGTACGGTTGACGACAGCAGCCAGATAGGCGGTGCGTTTTGCCCTGGCTTTTTGCAGTTCGAAGGTATACGGTAGAGTAATGAATGGCGTGGAGTCAGGTAACATGGATGGCTACTCGCGTGCGCAAGCCTGTTGTCCACATCATTGCCAGGGATCCGGCTGTGTGTAGGTATCCATTTGATTATCACTCTGTGTCCGAGACTTCGTTGGTGGGCAATGGCGTAGCTAGGTCGTCTGGCACCCGGGGCCCATAGGTCTTCTGTCAATCCCCCCCCTCCGCTGGCCCCTTGCACCCGGGGCCCACGCTCCCCCCCCCCTCCCGTTGCTATGCCACTGGATGGGTGACCTCTTCTCGGAGATTTCGTAGTAGATCGTCGCCATATAGAATGTTGGCACACGGTCTGAATTCCGACTGCGAGTCCGCTTAAATGTTGTCAATGAGAATTGTCGCGTTTTTTGCAGTCACCAGTGCCACGTGCACGTAGTCGTAGATTGCTTGCACCTCTGCCTGAGTACTGCTCGGAATATTCGAAGGTGTATATATGCAGTTGTCGGCCGCGTTCGCAGTTGGTGCCGCTGTACCAAGCAGAAGCATATACCTACGCTGACTGGTGTTTATTGTGGGGGGGGGGGGGGGGGTAAGGCAACGACAGTGTATCTAGCGATCTAGCACGTTCGTGTGGAGCAGGTTGCTGTATGTGCCGGAGATGACGCTTTGTATAAGCCAGCCGTCTGCCTTTTTGTTGCGGGCCTATATTCGTTAGTAGCGGTTTCCCGTCTGTAATTACGACGTGGCACCACGGTGGCACACCTTCTGGAAGTGAGGGTCGATCTGTGGTGCTGTAACCCAGGCATGTCAATAAATGCCTGCCGGCATGGCTTTAGCGAAGTCGCACCTCCTAGGAGCACGTTACCACACACAGTAACGGGCATTAGGTGCGACATCGCTCAAGCCATGCCGGCAGGCACAGTGGGGAGCAAACGCTTCCTACTTCCCGTCGATCACTTCAAAGCGTCACCGAAACTTGAGCTTACGCGACCTCCAACACTATGCGCGCGGGAAGACAGCGCGCATGAAGCCACCAACCATTACCAGATTACCTCCAAGATAGGCCGCGCATGTGCCCAGCTGCGCGGACAGTCATGCGCAGCCACGCCCGGGCTGTTGGCAACTCCAGAAACGGTTACTTGTGCTGGCGACACTAAATAAAGATGGCTACGACATCCAGGGTCACGGTGACTCTTTCGCTTAGTATACCATGCTCGAGTTTCTCGATCGCTTGCGGCTTTGAATCGAGATGTTTTGTCGAAGCCGAAAGATTCCTTGCTGCCAATCACGATATTTTCATCGGTCTCAAGGATTTCAACGACAAAACCGCGGAATTAGTCTTTCAAAAGAGCAGGAGGTTAAATATTAAGGGAAGTGTTGGTGCGTCGCGGGCCTCTCCGAAAGGTGCAAGCGCTTGTTCGCGGCGTTGTTTAACTGCTGCAGCTACGATACGTGACTGTTTTCCACCTTCATATAAACAACTCCGCACTGCGACACCTGTTGCAGTATATCACATAGCATCCCCCAATATTTATTGGCAGTAACGTCTGTCGGGCTTTCGGGAGCTAAATACGTATATTGCATGTGCGCTGATATCGAACGAGGCTAAAAACTATAAAGTTGCCTGCTCGTGTGTCTTGGGATAAAAACAAATGAGAGTTCCATTTGTGAGTCGAGATGTACCATTCTGTTTAGTGAACTTATCCGTGTGATAAGGTCGTTTGCGTCCGATGACTTGCTCTTATTCGTGCTCGCAGCAGACAGTGTTCAAGATATAGGGCCCGGGCTTTGGAACACAGCAGACCCCGCAAACTCTGGTGAAACGTGAGAAGTGAGCAGTCAATCGGACCAAGTCGCGTTTTTTTCAAGAGGTTTCCGAAATTTAGCGAGGGCATTCTTTTGAGCAAAGTCACTTGTATTAGTGTAAATACATGACTTGGAAACGAATTGAACCAGTTGTATAAAATTTAGCGGTGCTGTGTGCAGGTTGAATGCCCCAAGGTGGAAAGCGTGCGTTTGCAGTTACTTCTAAATTTTCTGTGAGCAAATAAATTGTCAACTCACCGCGTTGAATGAGAAAACAGTATCTTCTGCTTACACCTCTAAACTAAAACATGCTATCAAAACGATATGTCGCCTCGCTGCATAACATTTGTCATGATCAACTTCAGACAATCCGAGCTAATTGTCGTTCCTGCTACCGTGCCTGCAAGAAAAAGAAAAGAAAAAGAATAAGAACAAAAAAAAAATCCGCTTCTCCTCCTTTCGCATTCCCCTTTATGTCGCAGCACGTCTCTGCCGCGTAGGCTTCGTTTCCCACCCGTCAGTCGAATAACTGATTAAAAATTAAAAATCTAATATCCACAGCCCTAATTACTATTTTTCTGACAAGTTGTGTTTTCTTCCCCCAAAGTCAGCCCGTGGTTCGAGCCCGGGTGCAACGCTGACTGCCCAGTTTTGGTCTGCATAATGCTACCTCATTAAAACGGAAACAAGAATTCGAAGTTTCGCCCGGAATGCAAGTCCAGGGACAGCGATGGCTGTCTGCTGCTGCCCGTCGAGCCATACGCGGAGCGAAACGTTGGCACTGGCAAAGAGCAAGTGCCGTGTCTGAGCATGTGTCTGAGCAAGCGAGCACAGACACATGTGCAGCGCGCCGTACCTTGTGGGAGGTCGGCGTATTGCGGGGAGATGCCACGGACAGATTTTAATGAGGGGGGGGGGTAAGGAAGAGGAAGACGCTTTGTCATCTATAAAAGAAAAAAAGCTATGATGTGTAATGTGTGTGACAATTAAGTAATACCATTCTGTCTCTCAGCAACTTTTGGCGTTTCTTAAAGCATGAAGCGCTCCTTCAGACACCTAGGTATGTTCGCATTTAATGGTTGGGCCATGAACATTACGCAGGTGATGTAAATCGATCGCCGGTGTTCGTAGTAATATTCGCTGTATATCAGCATCCACGCTTAATTTATGCAACTTTTCACTTTTCGTAAGCTGCTTGAATTAGAACACATTGAGCGTGCATGGTAACACATATTCCTTTCTCTCCTTTTTTTTTGCTTTGAACAGTTCTTTTTAATAATAATAATATATGGGGTTTTACGTGCCAAAACCACTTTCTGATTATGAGGCACGCCGTAGTGGGAGACTCCGGAAATTTTGACCACCTGGGGTTCTTTAACGTGCACCTAAATCTAAGTACACGGGTGTTTTCGCATTTCGCCCCCATCGAAATGCGGCCGCCGTGGCCGGGATTCGATCCCGCGACCTCGTGCTCAGCAGCCTAACACCATAGCCACTGAGCAACCACGGCGGGTGAACAGTTCTTTTTAAAGGGCCTACAAGTATTACTCAAATTACGCCACTAAAGATTAATTATATGCCCAGGCCGACATCATTTCCAAGAAGAAGCCAAAGCAATCCATTTACTAAATAAACTAATTGCAATAATTAACTTCCTAGCTCCCAACCTTGCAACTATGTTGGAAAGTTGCAGGAAATGGTCATAAAAGCCCAGTTCTGTGTTTCTACATTTCAAGGACCGAAATGTAGACCGAACATGTAGACCGAAATAACTGGCATCAGGTTACTCGTTAATTTTACCTGATTACGCTCGCGGCACTGCGGAACGCGGCTCTCTCTACAATCCCTGTGCACGTATGGCGTGCGTAAAAAAACGTGGCGTAATATGAAGCTGCCGTCTCACTTCCCTCTTCCCACGATCATATTAATGCGAATAGCATTCCTGGCATTGTCAGACCGGTTTTATTTCCACCTATCTAGCTATCCACCTACTCCACCAAAAAATGTGGGCTGACCCTGAAGATATTGTAGTCTAAAAAATATGGGCCGATCCTGAAAGTAGTGCAGTCTAAAATGTAGCCGTTCACGTGGGTACGTGCCAGTGGGTATGTGTGCCGCTCTTCGTTGAACCTCTTTGACGCCGGGTAGGGTATGCGCCCCTGCAGTATGCGCGGACTTCACGGCGGCGCCGCCAGAGGGCGCAGCGTGTCCAGAGGGAAGTGGAAGAGAAGGGCCCAGCTGCACTTCACTCCTCATACATGACGCAAACCTACTCGCATACTTGGATAAAATTATGGTCGGGTGAGTTTTGCCCGATTTTTCTGATCGACGCTTTGCTCAACGCCTGATTGGTTTCATACACTTCAGCCGCAGGGGCGAGGTGGACTGCTTTATCGCGCCCTATATCAATGCTTCATTTTACGCCGCCTTACTACGTCACAGGGCTGTACCACTGCGAGCCGCGTTTCGCAGTGCTGCGTGCGTAATCAGGTAAATTGAGCTAGTAATTTGATGCCTGCAGTTATTTCTGTATACATTATTTCGGTTTTGAAATGTAGAAACACAGGACTACACTTTTATGGCGATTCCCTTAAATTTTCTCATATTCACATGTGCCGAAAAGTTTAACGAAGTTAATTAATGCAATTTGTTTAATCAGTTCATTGAGTGTTTTGGTTTTTCTTGCAAATGATGTCCACCTGGGCGAATAATAATTCGGTAGTGACGTTATTCGAGTAACATTTGTGGTTTTTTTTAAGCGTGCTAAGTGAAAAAGAACTATAAGTGAATAAGCATACTAGAAAAACTTTTGTTGCCTATCTGCCGAATATCATGTAACCGTTGCGCCGACCGTAACAACTAAATAAAAACGTCGTGCGTGCGCGCGCGCGTGTGTGCGAGTATATGTGTGGTGGTATGTGTGTCTGCCCGGGCCTTCTTTCTACCTGTGTCCACTTCGCGTTTTTTCATACGGAAAGGAAGTTCCCGCCGCCACTCCCTACAATGGCACACGTTAAATATACATGGTAGCGAAGCTTCAATAGAGGCGCGTACGTTCAAAACATGGTGGTTCCTCGGCGGTTCATGGGGCTTAGCGTCATCTGTGTGACGAGGGAACACTTCCGGCGGAAGGAAAATTAATGTGGCGCCATATCCGTTTACGTCATTTTACTCTCAAAGGCACGAAATTTTTTTTGGTGCTCTGCCATTAGAGCTGTATACTCAGATGCCTCGCCATTCGACTTGACGGGCGTTTCGAGCTTTCAGCGCGGAAAGCGATGCAGCAGGTCAGCCGTACGGGTGTTGAAATCGCACCCCTGCACAGAACATACTGTGGAGGCCGACGAAAGCTATGCGTGTAGAGTGCGGGTCCCATCGTCATAACCAAGCCAGTCGGCCAACGCAGCCGCACGCACACAATTATCTGGCGGTCGTAACTCGCTATTTTCACTGAACTGCGTTGTTAAGAGACGATGAGGCTACCCGCGCCACCAAATTCAGACAAACGTCGACATGCAAAACAACACAACGTGTAAAAGGGGGCGTATTGTAACAGGTGAATTTTACGAGCGCGCCTTTCTGGGGACGTATTCTGAAACGTTCGCCGCCGCGAAAGTATCGCCCTGGCCACGCCTCCGCCGTTGCGGCGCGCTCTGAATGGCTGCTTTGACAAAACCGGAAATTCAGGTGGCGCAAGTGAATTTCCGGTTTTGTCAAAGCAGCCATTCAGCGCGCGCCGCAACGGCGGAGGCGTGGCCAGGGCGAAACTTTCGCGGCGGCGAACGTTTCAGAATACGTCCCCTGCACACTTCAAAAGCTACGTTGCATTGCGAGTGATAGCGGCGTGATCGCCACTATCACATTCAGCGTCCTCCTGATGGTGAACGCTGAAAAAAGGTACTTATTGATAATGTTAGAGTAAAAATAGAGTTGCTTTCTTTCTTTCCTCGCCACGCTTACATAAAATTGATGAGGCATTTCATTTTCGTTGAATGAATCCAACTGCGTCTCGATTTAATTAAAACCCCCTTTTTTTCTTTCCCAGTGTTTGTTCCCTCCTCACATAGTCGCGCTTCAATAGCTGCTTCCATAACCACCCTTGCTGACGTTGGGGACCGTTTGTTCCGAACCGCTTTTCGACCTAAGCTTCGCGACCTGTTTGGATCGACCTTGTGCATATCCTCCTCGTCGACGGGTCACAGGCTTGCCGATCCATAGCGTCACCACCCATTCTTTCTCTGTGGATATCGCATGAAAGAAGGATACTGAAAACAAAAAAATCTGGGGCCGCAACATTCATATGGGGACGGATTACCAGTGAAGTTGTTTTTAGGCGCCACAATTACGGCGCCACAATTACGGCGCCACAATTACGGCGCCACATTTACGGCGCCACATTTACGGCGCCACATTTACGGCGCCACAATTACGGCACCACAATTACGGCACCACAATTAGGCACCACAATACACCCACACATGCGCCGCCGCGGTGACTGCACCTCCCATGCATCTGCCGCAACCGCTGCTGAAGCCGCGCCGTCACCTACGACGCGCGTGCCCCCCCCCCCCCCGTTGTAACCATTATAATAACCACAGAAACGCAGGCAACGTAGATACACTCTTTCCCCCATCTCCCCCTACCCGTCTCCGTTCCTGACCACGCGCCGTGTACCGGATATGGACGTAAGCCGCTCAGGCTACCCTCCTGGGAACGCACGCGGGGATGCATGTGGGGGCTAGAGGTAAACAACTTCGCTGTAACACAGCGCAAAAAACGGCGCAATAATGAGACGAGCACAACATTGACTTTCAACTGAAGGTTTATTTCGCGCGACGCAGGGAAGGAAGAAACTGGGGTGAAGGGTTTAGGATGAGGAAAAACTGCCACAACAAACATGGAGGGGGTTGGGAGCGGCGTTTAGACGAGCCGCGACGTCCACACAACGTTAGTCTCCGGCTGCAACCGCACATGTTGCGGCTGCGCGCGGTCGTCCGGCCGTATCTTGAGAGCGATCTGCGTTGGGAGACAGTCTAGGTGCGTCGGCGGCTCGTAGCTTTGTGCGTGCTGCGTGTTCTAGGCGCCAAGTTTTCGTTGAAGCGATAGCACGAATGTCACTTCGCTCGCTGCTGCTGCCGCGTTTCCTCACGCCAGCGTTTTGACAGCGAGTTTCCGTGGTCATCGAGTCAGATGTGTTCATGTTTGCTTGTGCGCGCGTGACGCCGTGCTTGTTAATTTAGTAAGCGAATATTTACAAGTTCATACGCCCGATAAAACTATTACCCTTACTTCGTGTAGCTATCTGCTAATTTGCTATCGCAATTGATGCTTCGCCTATCGGGCGGAACTGCGACTTTTTTTCTTCACACAACGATACCAACGTAAGGCGCGTGTCTATTGCGGGTGCAAAGTTATAAGCGAGAATGCTATAACATGTTTTCGTTACCTGGGGTATTAGCAAGCGACCCCCTTTTATCAATTTTAAAGACGTTTCACGTGAAAAAAAAAAGAAAGAAGAAAAAATGCAGACCGATCGCGAACGCAATATATAAATCTAAACGAAGCAAAGCTTTCGGGCTGCATCCGTTTAGGTGTGTTTTCCTCACATATGGTCACATCGAAGGTGCAAATGCGGGACCTGTACCGATGCAGGCACCATCAGTTGAAAATAATTGAGTCTCTCTCTCTCTCTCTCTCTCTCTCTCTCTCTGTGTGTGTGTGTGTGTGTGTGTGTGTGTGTGTGTGTGTGTGTGTGTGTGTGTGTGTGTGTGTGTGTGTGTGTGTGTGTGTGTGTGTGTGTGTGTGTGTGTGTGTGTGTGTGTGTGCAAATGTACGAGTTGTCTTTTTTATAGTAAGTGTGCTATTAACACGAGTAGTATATGCACTCACATTCAAAGAGACCGACCCCGTGGAGAGTGTGATCATACGGGGATGCCAGTAGGATGCTCAAGATGGGCCGGTGCTTGGAGTACGAAACGTACGGGTCTACGGCATCCAGCCCGTGAGAAAAGTCGATTCCACAACCACTGCGATACGTGGTACGAAGTGGTTTGGGGTTGTGTTAAGAGGACATATATAAACTTGAGGCCGTAGGTGTCTTTCATGAAATCGGGGACACACGTTTTCATCAGATGCGACATTTTGTCTGTCGTTTTCATAGCCTATTTTACACTCGTAGGGGGGGGGGGGGGGGTTACTGAACTAAACGTAAAATCCACTTTCGCACGCTCCCGACACCCGTAAATCGCACCGCAACGCCTCGCGTGTCACCCCACCGTAAAAGTCGCTTTTTTTTAATGTGCACGAATGGCACGAAACTGCACTAACTACAACAACTGTAGTTTATTTGTAGTCTGTAGTCTGTAGTCTGTATATTTAAGCATTTTTTTTATGGTTCCTTGTAACCCATGTTTTTGTTATTTTGACTTGCAGTGCCGACTTTGTATACACTCACTCCTGCCTGGACTGCCAAGAGGCAGTTGGCAGTATCTAATAAATAAATAAATAAATAAATAAATAAACATAACACCCTAATTCGTGTTTCGCCTTCGCCCCAACCCTCTTGTCGCCCAAACCCACGTGCGCACCCTAACATGTGGAAACGCTTTGATTCACGCTACTTCTGAATGCCGCTGTTTCTCTCTCTCTCTCTCTCTCTCTCTCTCTCTCTCTGTGTGTGTGTGTGTGTGTGTGTGTGTGTGTGTGTGTGTGTGTGTGTGTGTGTGTGTGTGTGTGTGTGTGTGTGTGTGTGTGTGTGTGTGTGTGTGTGTGTGTGTGTGTGTGTGTGTGTGTGTGTGTGTGTGTGTGTGTGTGTGTGTGTGTGTGTGTGTGTGTGTGTGTGTGTGTTATTGAAAGAGCTTCCGCTGAGTTCTCCCTCTGAGCCCTGCACTGGCCAGCGCCTTCTGACTACAGGATGCATCGCAATTCGTACATGTCCTTGTCCCCAGCGGAGAGTGCCTCCTCTTCCGTGCGCGATGAGCGGACATGAGTGCGTGCCGGTGGGGTTCAAGAGGAGACGCTGCCGAAATCACCTGCGCGCTCTTTGTCGCATTCTTTTGTCGTGCAGCGAGAAATCCCTGGTTGTGAGGGCGCGGCGTATTAACGCCTGCTGTTAACAGCGCAAAATGTAGACAAGAGACGAGACAAGAAGACACCACAAGCGCTGACTTTCAACAAAGTTTATTTTGAAAGAAACACGGCGTCTCCACGGCCTCCGTGGAGAAAAAAAAATAGTAACTGAGAGGGGACTTCGCGCGCTAGGAGAAAAGTGTGGAGGAAGTCAGGTGGTATTTTTTGCTGTATAGCGGCCGTGTTGTCGGGGCACAATGGCAGTTTTGTAATGCGTGGTCATACGTGTGCTGCCCCATAGGTATCGTTCCGTGGCAGAGGTGTCGTGTGTGCAGGATCGCGTTGGTCTCCGTGTTTTGTTCCGCGTTGATGTCTGGACTGTGCTATCCTGGCTGTTGTTGTGGCCTGGTGGGACTGGAAGAAGTAAACGTGAAGCGAGCGTGCAAAGCCGTATACACCACGTACCACGTCACGGATAAAGGACGATCTGAAAATATATTTGCCGTCTTCGGTCGATTTATGCTAAAGTGTCATCACAGACTGAAACCGCTGTGCTTCAGAATATCTACGATAAACGCCTTGCAGGTCAGTGACAGCTCTGCAGTGTCCCTGCATTTGATAGCGAACGATGCATTTGTGGCACATAGAACAGCCATCTGGAAGGATGGGAAAGCAGCAGCTGCTGTGAGTAATTAAGGGACGAAGCCTCCTTGCCGCAGATGTTTTATCTGTGTGCTCGAGGGGCGCAGGGAAGTGAAGGTTGGCGAATGCGGCGCAGGAATTGACAAGGCTCGACAGAAAGTACGCCTGCGCGCACATCAAACGGGTGATGGTCGCACGTTGACCCGGTCAACGCGCTATAGCCGCACGCATACGCGCTTACTGTTCGGCACCGCGCCGAGGATACCATAGAACTTCGTTTCCGTGAAGCTTCACTTACCGTGAGAACAGTATGCCCCAGTCAGTGTATTTAAACGCGTAACGACGCCCTCCTTGGCTGGCCTTTCGTTCGGCGAGCTGTAGCTCGTCACATCTCCGCGAAGCGCAGCAGCCCGAAACTAGTTCAATAAGGTAAAACGATTACTATAAAGCCACGACCAGCAAACGTGTTTGTTCTCATAAACTGCAGATAGGCTAGCCTTAGCTTGTGATGTGCGTAAAGCGTGTACTGGCGGCTATCGCCTTTGCATTCTTGCAGTACAGTGAGAAAGCACAAATTTATTTTTCGGAAAAGCTGGCAGAAGTTGCGAGGGACCGGCCTCACAGTCTAACTTGCGGAGTTCATTATGAGCTCCTTTCAACGCTATAGCACAATACTCGGACGAAATTACTAGGGCAACGGTATCGTGATGGTATACATCGCGATTAGATCCCTTGGTCAGGTCACTACCGCGAGCGCACGTCCGCGCAGCCCGGTGTGGTTGCGCGCCGAAGGCGAGAAATGTAAACAAGAGAGGAGAATCTGGCCCGACAAGATGGCGGAGTAACGCCAACTTCCGGCGGTGCGCTTCACAAGGAGTGACGTCAGGGCTTCTAACGCGGTTCGTGGCTGCGTGGCTGGGTGCCTAGCGTTTAGTAGGTGTTGGCCTAGAGCGTATGGAGCGTGAACCGCGCGAGAGCAGGCCGGAAGTTCCGCCTTCTGACACTTATCGCTTCGGATTTCTTCCGGCGCCCGCTGCCTGCAATGGTATCAGCTGCTATACCGCCACTACTCTGTCCTGCCCTGCACGCTGTGTCCTCTATCCGCTGCTAGTCCGAGGCAGTAGTTTGGGGCTAGTTGGTTTATCTTTACTCAGTAGCGTTAAAACGACAAAGACAGGTAAATAACGCGAGAGAGAACGACGATAACTTGTGTTCATTTCGAGGAACGTAAACGTAAGTGATGTGATCGTTTCCGCTTCACCGTCGCGCGAGCGGGAGCTCGAGCCTTTATCAAGCCGCGACCTCTTTCGTTTCATGCTCGCCCAACGAGGAGACGAAACTGGTTACGTCATTCGTACGCGTCTTCTATGGGCGTGGCAGTTGCGCTCTCCGGCATTTCAATTTACATTTCTTGGGTGCAATTGTCCGAAATTCATTACACCGCAGAAACTAGCAGCGTCATCTTTCTGCAAGTTTGGAAGAGTTTACGAAATACTCGGACGAAGGACGGGTCTCGAATTAGGGCCGATCCTGTGCCTCTTTCGGTTGAATAGTTCCTCTAGATTTCTTTTTTAATTGTGTAAACATTACACCGAATCATCTTAAAATGTACGTCGCCGTGATAAAAGCAGTGACGAGGAAATCGCTAAATTATCTCATCATCTCTATATATTCTTAAAGAATTGCGAACGAATTTTGTGAAACCGTATCTATAGGTCGACACATATCAGTCACCCAACCGATATTTTTGTGGCATTCTATATATGTGAGAAGTGTAGACATTTGGTGGATTATTCCGACTGTTGAATTGCGCATGCATCGCCCAAAATGGAATCAAATTCAGGCACTTGTCCTGCAGAATGATTTGAACCATGATTGGCTAGCTTGTACACAAGGATACACTGCACACGCCAACCACTCTGCCATCAGACAAGGGGTGAAGGCAGTGCTTTGTGCGTGACGTACGTGTTACCGGTAATGAAAATGTAGTACTGGTGGGATTCTCATGACCCTAATGGCCGTGTGCATATCAGTGCAAAAAAGTGGCATGGCCTCCGCGTAGCCTTAAATACTTCAGTGGTAGAAGAGTCGACGTTTCTGAGAGCCGACACTTTGGGGACAGATGCACTCCGTAGCTCAGGGAACAGTGATCATAACTGCGAGTCGGCCTAGTTAGAACAGATTCATCTTAAAACTTTTTGTGCGCAAACAAACAGGGACGAAAAATAGGAGCAACACAAGGACGAGCGCTCGTCCTTGTGTTGCTCCTATTCTTCGTCCCTGTTTGTTTGCGCAAAAAAAGTTTTAAGATGAATGTATGATTGATACGGGACCGCAGTGGCTACGCTTCCAGCGTGCTATATTTCACCACACACTCGAGCTGATTTCATTGCAAGGCTCAGAGACGAATTTACTCGTCTCACGGTCGATTTAACTTGACTGACAAAATAATAGTATTGGTAAATTCGCAGGTTTTAGGATTATGTGCACGTGGCTAAGCAAATTTTGTGAGTGAATTGATGTAAGTGAGGATGTTTCCTTTATTTGCATGCACTTATTTTTTGCATGAAGCATTCTATGCAAATGAAGTCATTTGTATGTTTTTAGCAGCCATTTTCAAGTAAGCCTCCAGTATTTTATTGTGTTCCCCTTAATTCACTAATTTGTGGTGACTGCTGTGCAGACGCGAAGACAGCGTTGTGACGACGGTGGTGGGACCACATTTTGCTCACTGACGTTGAAGGCGTCGTGAATGAGTGCTATGCTGGAAGCCGCGATGCGAACGACCGCAATTTCTTGTGACTGTGCTGATTATCCCATTACTTTTAAAATCTTTCGAATCTTCAGTTCATCGACTCTTTCGGTCTTACTCCTTTACCGTCTTAGCCCCAGCGTAGTCTCTTAGGCGCCCAGCAGAACACAAGTGAAGAGGGCGGACAGCGGCGTTGCCTCGCGACTGTAAGACTATTCAAACCACGCATGGAAATTGTTGGAAAAAAAACACTCATTGCCCTTCCACTCTGTGAAGAAGGATGACCAGCGAAGCTATGTGGGCCCCTTAATGGCGAACTGCACCTCTGCCGCGGGTGGGCCCGGTATTGCACTACCATTGGGATGTACCCACGTATGGGGAATGCTTAAAGGGACCCTGAAACGGTTCGGACAAATTTTGTAGACGCGTAGGGTACAGCTTAAGTAGAACATTCGCACCGCAACTTAAATGAAGCGTTACGTATTAATGGAGCTACAAGCGATTAGAAGTTACCCTCCTCCCTAGCCATGCTTTTCCTCCTCAACTCGTTCGCCGAGCGAGCGGGGCTAAGCTCCGCCTTCACTGGTTCTGCGTCACGATGGGACGTCACATCGTCCACTTCCGGTTGTTTTGGAGCCCGTCCCCCACCGCGCGAGACCTCTCCGCTAGCCGCTTGGCCGTCGACCCCAAGCGAGAGCTATCGAAGCAGCGTGCGTTGCGAGGATTCTGTCGTCGCGCCGAACGTGTCTGGTATTCCGGTAACCACAAGCAAGCTGGTCATTTCAGCAAATGACTGGAGGCATAAACTCAAGCTATTGAAGGAACTTTAGCGTAAACGTACGTGAGCGGCCTGGTCGGTCTGCACGGTCCAGACACTTGTTGGCGCAGCGCTTAACCAGCCAAACAAAGCGCTAATATTGCTCTAACCAAGTGTAAAACAGTTTAAACATTTATAAAAACAACGTGTTGATGATTACACTCCTGCGAAAAATACACTCCAGCAGCAAAGAATACACTTCGTTGCTGCTACTGTGTATGGTTGAGCTCTGTGCCACCACGTGGCTGCACCGTGCAGACCATTCACATTTGCCCTTCTGCTCATCTCATGGCTCATCCCGTTACGGCACAGTCAAGCGGCCAGACCCTGTCCCCTTGCGCTTGCGTTCACAAACGGCCACAAACGCGCAAATCCTGGCGCCGATCGGATAGCGACAGTCCGATGCGCAGCAGCCAGTTCGCTCGTACGCTGCCTTGCAGAGGGACACGATGCCGCAGCTTGACATATTGCCAGTCGCTACGTTTGCAGTCCACAAGGCAACAAAGTCGAATCATAGTGCTCTAGAAAAGACTGACCGACTCTGACTGCAGAGCTCTCGTCAAAATGGAGCGTGTTGTAACACAAGCAGACAATTTTTGTTGTGTGCCGGAAGTGCTTAATTATAGTAAGAAATTGTTCTTGTGCATTCTCTTTCTGTTACTTTCATTTTATAGAAACAAATTAACTAACATTCCAACTATTACGAAGATCATTTAATTGTTTACCATAAAGTTGGAAAAATTATCGATCACGCGCTCTGGTCAGCCAATCGGATAGCTCGCCCCACTGACGTCATTTGGGTGATTTCGGTCATATGGGTAGGGTCGGCTTAAAATTCCGCCGAGCAGTGTGCTGCGATCGGCAGCGATGTGCATTTTTAAAACCTTATAACAAATTGCACGCTTTACGCGAAGCACTTAGATGTGTCAATTAATGGTCAGAAGGACCTACTTAACGGCTCAGTACGTTTGTAGAAAATCGTCAAAAGCGTTTCAGGGTCCCTTTAACACCTGCTTCACCACCGCCGCGGGTCGGCCCGGTGTTGCACTATCTTCGGGATCGGTCCACGTATGGAAAGTGGTTGATCTACGCGTGGACGCGATCCGCCAGATCCCAGTCATAGACAGCATCTCTGTTGAGAGAGAGAGAGAGAGAGAGAGAGAGAGAGAGAGAGAGAGAAGAAAGAAAGAAGAAAACAATCCCACACCCAAGTGCATGCAGGTGCAGAAAAGCGGACAAAAAACGAGATGCAGACAGCAGCGCTATAGCGTTGCGGAATATAAGTACCTAATTTCGTGCCAATTGGTTTGGTGAAGCTGCAGATGGACACAGCGCGGAATACTAGAAACACAAATGCGTCGCTGGCTTGGTTAATAATTGCAGGTTTTACACACTTGCACTTTAGGCGGGACAAGCTTGCAACAATGTTTAATGTTCAGCCATGTTCTTTTTGTGTGTGGTACCTAGTGAATAGCAAGAACGTGTTATCTATACAAAGTGGCGTACCCATCCGCTGATTACAAGATGCATTTGATTGTTTGTTTCGCTTTCTTTTTCTGTGCCTGTGTACCTATATGTGAATTGACCTGTACTTCGCCAATAATTAAACACTGTTGGAAGACAGCGCCGCGTGCGAGGTACATGTTGAAAAGCCGCTTTCAAATATTGTGGTACAGCGTCGTCTTCTGTACTGGGCGGTGCATTGACGCCAACGAGAAAGGTTCTCAGGAGCGCGCGTGCCACGCCCAGTGCGGTGCATGGGCACCAGAGAGAGAGAGAGAGAGAATCTGAAGACGAGCTGACGCATTGTGTATCTGACTCAAGGCTTGTCCGTCCCCGACGACGAAGCCTGCTCTTCCCAAAATGTCTTTACAATACACTGAGCTGTGAATGTTTTATTCGGTGTATATATCTCGTTCTGGCGAGTTCTCGTCTCATCGTGCATCCCGTTCCTTGAGGTTACGTGGACGAGAGCTTTTCTTTAGAACGAAGCCTTGCAGCTGCGGCCGAATCGCAGACTTTTGGAAACTGTCCATTCATTTCTTTACCCCCACCCGTCGTGGTTGCTTAGTGGCTATGGTGTTCGGCTGCTAAGCACGAGGTCGCGGAATCGGATCCCGGCCTCGGCGGCCGTATTTCAATGGGGGGCTAAATGCTAAAGCACCCGTCTACTTCGAGTTAGGTGCACGTTAAAGAATCCCAGGTGGTATAAGTTTCCGGAGAACCTCACTACGGCGCGTGCCTCATAATAACGTCGTGGTTTTGGCACTTAAAACCCCATAATTTAATTAATTCATATTTTGCCCCGCCACGCCACGGAAGAAGTGAAATTAGGGTAGTAATGCGAGCCTGATAGGAATGTTTTGCACCGAAGCTAAGCGTCGATGATTGGGCTCATTCGCACTGCATTGCTAAAATAATTAAAGAGCGTTAGAAACACGCAGACGAAACTGATGCATACGTCACTCTCTGTACATCAAGATTGTTACGGTGTTCAGCTACGTCTCCGTGTTTTTCACGGGCTTTATGTTAGCGAAACTGTTAAGGACAGTTCCACAAGAGTTTTCAAGCGCCGGAAGAGGACGGAGGGAAGGTGCGGCGGCATGGTCGGTATCCAATGGCATCTAAAGAACTGCCAGGAATGCAGCCTGCGTTGGAGGCCCGGCCGTAATGTGGCCAGGGTGTCAGAACTCTGAGCTCGCGAATACAGTGAAGCGTTTGAAAAGACTCCTGTATATTGAAAGAATCGCACCGGCCATAGTGAAGCGTTTGCAAAGTCTAGGAAGATTTCGGACAGTGCATGGACGAACCAATCCTCTTGGACTTCCGAACGGTATGAGAACTCGCTTGTTTAGAGCTTCGGTGTCTGATGCTAGGCTTGACATACATGTGCGAAGTTTATTTTCTGTCTCGCAGCGCACGTGTTCCGGGTGCGTGCCCTGCCGACGGAGGCCGGCGAGCGGTGCGGCATGCGCGGCTCCTTCTTCCTGCTGGTCGGGCCCCGGGGCGTGACGCTGGCCGAGCGGGGCCTGCGCGGCGCTCTGGGCGCCGCGCTCCTTTGGTGGCCCTACTACAGCATCCGCCGGTACGGCCTGCTGGCGGGCACCTTCTCGCTCGAGGCAGGACGCAAGGCGGCCTCCGGCGAGGGCCTCTTCAGCTGGCACGCCGCCGACGCCGAGGACATCTTCCGCGCCGTAGCCTCGTTCGTGCGCACCTCGCGGGACGGCTCGGCGCTGCTCGAGCAGCTGGAGCAGCACTGCTACGAGAACGTGCCCCTGGTCACGAGCGCCGAGGGCGACCCCGCGGATGATGCCGTGCAGCATGTGCGCCGCAACGGCGCCGAGTACGCCGTGGTGCACAAGTCTTCCACCAAGTCTCTTCACCCGCAGTAAAAAAAAAAAAAAAAGTGTTCTTCCACTCTGCGCTCCTCATGGGGCGCTGGTGCGCGCGAAGCCTGCATTGTTTGAAGTTTATTACGATTTTGACAATTCAAGTTGGTCATGGAGCCGGAGCAAAAGGCGAGACTATGCACGTCCAACTAGGCTCCTGGCGCCACGAGCACAGCAGACAACAGTGCAAAAAATACGTATACATATATACACATAATACACACATATATACATACTTATACATATATGTATATATACGAATGACTCAATTGTACATACAATAAATCAATGCAGTACAATAAGTATAAATAATGCAAGTGAAGAAATAAAGTAGGTACAGAAAAATACAGAAAGGCCAAAGCCAAATGGAAGCAAAAAGTCTTGCACGCATTAAATTGCATACCAGTCGAAAAGCAGAAAAATCAATTAGAGAAACAGGCGCCAATTGCCGATAAAATACAGTTTCGATATTTTTCTGAATATTGAAGTAGTTGAGGAATCTTGCATGATATCAAATAAAAGCATGCTCATCATTAAGCAAATTAGGAATCTGCCACTGTAAAAGCTGACTGCCGCAGTTTCTTCTGGTTTTTACCTTAATAAAGTTCCTATCTCTTAAGGTGTAATTAGTTGTGGTATTAGTGTGTATAGAAAAAAAAGTTCTCATGATTACTTATGAATTCTAAAAATGCTTTTTCGGATAACTTTTGTTTATATAGACTACTGACACTCAAAATACTGTCCTGGTGAAAATACTCAGAGGTATGGTCGTACATCGATAGGTTATGAATAAAACGAACGCACTTTTTCTGCATTCGGAATAGAGTTTCCAAGTTAGCTTTAGAAGTGGCGCTGACAACTGACGTGGCGAAGTGAAGTGGCGCTGAAGTACAACTGACGCTTAAGTTTTAAAGGTACCAGCGTGCGATGCTTTTTCAGCATACCAATTGTGCTATGCTACGTTTAATATAACTTACCTGATGCGTCCACCGTAGATTTTCATAGAAGAGTACACCCAAGAACTTGTACTGGAAAACCCTTTCAAGCGGTTGCGATTGAAATATTAAAGATGCGAGCTTAACTGGCTTGCGAATAGGAGTAAAAACAATATACTTTTTTTTTTTACATTTAGGCTCAGCTGATTAGCCGATAATCACACTGAAGGGGAATTTAACCAGTTAATAAGAGGAATAAAGATGTTATCAGAGGAGAAAAAAAAAACTTTTTTTATCGTCGGCATATAATACAATATCTGGTGTTTCTGGTATTGCCACGATATAGGTATAAAGCCGGAAAATCGTAGGACCTAAAATAGAACCCTGCCGGATGCCGTACCCAATGTCTGCTAAATCTGATTTTATGCTGTTGATTTCCACAAATTAGGAGTAATGTGATAGATAGCTACGCAGTAAGTCTAGTGCAATGCCTCTGATTCCATACTTCCACTCTGTGCTCCTCATCGGGCGCTGGTGCGCGAGGCCTGCACCGTTCACATGCCTCCACCCGCATTTTCGTGCAATATGCGCGGTACTTGGCACAACTTGCGGAAGAATATGTGCTGGCGTTTACCATTCGTGCGTTTCTTTATTCTTTTTTTTTTCTGTTGACAATGTTGCAAAACTTAATATTAACTCTGTGCGCACAATTGGTAAAAACTGCGTTGCATCTGTTAGCCTGGCGTTGAATATTCGCTCCGTTCTACGTCCTCGTAGTATGCTAGGCGATTGTAATTGTAATTACATGGTGTAATTCTTTATTAGCTAGCTGACGTGTCCTGCTTTAGAGAGATCCGCAGTGTTACAGCTTCATCGCAAACGTTGTTTGCTGCATGTGCACTAGTAGATATGTGACGGAAACAAAGGTTACGTGTCACTGGTAGTACAACGCAATCGCGACGACAAAAGCTTTAGCATAGCGCTCTGCTTGCCGCCGCTGTCTTGGCCAACTGCGACGTTTCAGTGCGCCAAGGCTGACCGGAGCAGTAACGGTAGTATGAACTCCCGGCCGTAGCATTTGCTTGGGTCTAGTTTGTTGGTAAATAACTTACGAGGCTTATTAATAGCAAGTTTCTAGAATAGGATTTTCCTGTGTCAAAACAGCCTAAATGCGAGAATACGCTTCCGAATCGACGTCATAGGACATACCGGCGCTGATTTTTCGTTGCGAAATTAAAACGGAAAAAATAGTCCTTCAGTTTAATTGCTAGCATTCAATATTTTCTTGCGAATTCATTTGTGCAGATACAAACTAATCAACCGTAGCTAAAATTTAGTCCGTACACTGGATGGTACTGTGCAAAAGAACAGCGCGCTGAAGCCCACTACAATTATTTCTACCTTGTGTCATTTGAGGCCAGTAAGGCATCTTTTGCATTTGTAAGGAACCCCAAAACAGTAGCTCAGCGCTGTTTAAGAGCGTGTTTCAAAGCATCGGCAAGAAACAAAAACCTGCACTTTACCGATCGAGCATCTATACGGTTCGGCTGCAGTTCGGCAGCATCCTGTAAACCATTTTATCCAGTGCGTCGCCATATTGCATACGCAGCGGTGCTATCTGTGAGCTATTTGATTTTGTCGCCATGCTGGCTTGGCGCGAATCAAGGAGGTTAAATAAACTTTAACCTCCTTGCCACGAATGCTGTTTTCTTTTTTCTTTTTCTTTTTTTTGCTGGCACGGTCTACAGCATATGACGTGACGTCGTCTACGCTGGAGAAGGTTCTGTGAGACGTGATGAAGGTATTTAACTCGACATGACCGGAATTTCTGTTGCTGGTGAGGCGGACGGAAACGTTGGACGGAACACCCAGTGCGACACGAGCGTGCGTTTGAACATGCCATAACTACGCTTGAAAAAAAAAAAGTTTACATCTCTTGGGGCGTATTTTGGCCCAAAACAATAATCGTCATCATGCATGCGTTTCCGTTCTTGGATACTGTGTTGGCTACTTTCCCGTCCTACGTTTCCCGTCCTTTCCTACGTTGATAACGCACAAGCCATTCGATACTTGAAAGTACCGGGCGCGAGGCGTTAAAAAAGTGAAGGCACGCAAGATAGATGACGATTCTTGTTTGGGGACAAAGTAACCTTAGAGGTGCAATCTTTTTTTTAGGGTGTAAGAAACGTTTATACCTTTAGAGGCTGATCTCGTCTCCCAAACACGCACCCTAAAAAACTTGAGTATGATACTTCTATTCACTTTTTTGACGCGCCGCTGCCTGTAGGGTAGAAGAGAAGGCGCGATGCATTGAGAGTGTACGAAACTGGAAGCGGAGTGGGCTTAGTATGGACTACAGCGGGAACCATGTAGAGCCGCCTTTCATGGAGGGAGACCAAATATAGTGGGGGAAAAAAAATATCGGTGCCCTTTCACTCTGTGAAGAAAGATGACCAGCGAAGCTGTGTATGTGGGCCCATTAATGGCGAACTGCAACTCCGCCGCGTATCGGCCCGGCATTGCACTGCCTTCGGGATCGGCCCACATATAGAGTGTGCTTAACACCTGCTTCACTTCCGCCGCGGCTCGGTCCGGCATTGCTTAGTCTTCGGGATCGGCCCACGTATGGGGAGTTTTGTCTACACATGGACACGACCCTGGGTGAACTAGCCCTTAACAGCTTCGCTGTAAAATTGGGTACGTCTTCGTGTTAATTAATTAATTAATGAGGCCGAACGCGGGAGCAGTAGCACGAGCGCATTTCCACGGTACGTAGCGCCGAGGGGCGCCAATGAGCCAGCTGTGGAAGAAGACAACGACGCTGGAGCCAATCCTGGTGATAGTTTTGTATCTACGGACACTATCTCGGGGCAATCCAGGATCGTGTTGGAAAGTTGGAAGGTGATTCAACCTCCCGTTGAAGTCGATCAAAGACAATGTCCTCCTGAGCGAGTTCGGGCGGAGTCAGTGCTCACGGCACTCTAACCTCTCGAGTAAGAAGAGTAGAAGGAGTGTCGCAATGCTTCAGCTTTTTTTTTTTTTTTTTTTGAGCTATCTTCGGGGTCGGCCCATGAAAGAGACTAGAAATCAAGATGAGCAAAACGAGAACAAGGTGAAATCAGGAGCCAACATTTCGACAAGTGGACTTCTCTTTTTCAAGGCGAGATATATGCTCTTCTTGGCATAGTATATATAGGTACGGTTTTCCCAAAGTGGCGAGAAGGTAAGGCAGAATGTAGGTATCAGCGTGACTCGGCCTTCTTGATGAAAAAGTGGCGACCGCAGAGTTTCCCAAGTAAGGAAACGCAAGCAAGGCGGATTATTCTTTCTTGGGGACAAAATACTGCCCAAAGGGCGTAAACTTTTTTTTTTTTTAGGGTCGTGCTGGGGGAGTTGTGGATTTAGAGATATTTATTTATTTATTTATTTATTTATACATACTGCTGCCTCAATGAGGTTATTGCAGGAGTGGGATGAACAACAAACATACAAAGATTTATAAACAAGCTTGCGTGAGTTGGTTTCAGTGGTAGTGAACGGATGTTGTCCGGTAATGAATTCCAGACTTCAATTATTGATGAAAAAAAAAACTGTGTTTAAAGGAATCAGTGTGGGTACGAATTTCACGAATATGCCCGTATTGCAATAATCGCCATGTAGTATGGGTGCTGTTCTGCTGTTTACTTCAACAGGTGCTCGAAGATGTATTGGTAGATATATTGTGTGACTAGTTATTTTGTGGCATGCATATTTCGGCCCCAAATAAAATAGTTTTGGTTAGTAATAACATGCCGTACAAGCCACACAGCGATGAAAAACGATTATCTGTTTGACTATTCGGCCCCCGTCTTCTACGAGCGGAAAAAAGCCGTAAAATTTTTTACCATCCGCCGTGATCGCTGTGTTGAGCCACGACATCGGCCTCATGAAAGGATGCTCGACGTAGTAAATTCGGAATGTGCGAGAACGGCAACGGTGGCTGACGCAGGTATGCTCATGATGAGCGCTTGAATGTTTCGGGGTTTCGTTGAGGTGACCGTGCTTGAGCAATCGTATGGCGAGTTCGTTTTCCAATTCATGCTGGCAATCGTCAGGTGCCGCTGCTGTTCGTCTAGCGGGAACTGATGCCGCCGAAACACATCACAATGACGCACCGTGGCTGGTGAAGGCTGTCACACGTTTGCGCAGCCAAGAACTTGCGCTTTCTATTACTACAGGCAAAGTGCACACCGCGGTTCCCTCATATCCTTGTGCAAGCTGGCATTACGTAACTGTTTCACGAGAACGAGCTAAAACAAATCGTTCCACACCACGCGACGGCCACACATTCAAGCAGGCGTGCACAAAGAAAGGAAGAAGGCTGCTTTCCAGACGTTCTCGATATCGCTCGATGAAAAAGTCTATATCAGATTCGTGGTATCCTCGAAATGTGCGACGAAATTTAATAGCCTCGCACTTATTTTTTTTGTCTCGCAGCGCGTCAAGGAGGCCTTTGGGAAACTACATGTAACTGGAAATGCCATGTGTATCTCGTAGTGTACTTTGTGGACGGCCTGGTGTTAGGGATTTCTTGCTGGACTTCATTACCGTCCCGCTTGATATTCTGCAATGACAACATTTGGGTTGAAGTAAATATTTGAATCGTCTTACTAAGAAAATTTTCTAAATAGCTAATGGAACATCCATATTTGTCGTGCCTTTATCTACGAGGAGAAAGGGCATTGTGCTGTCTACCGATCGTCATTTAATAAAATAAAGAAAAACTGCTCGAAGCACGGTACGGATAAACAAAAATCACGCTTGTTCAGCGTTCGATAAACGCCTATGTTTAGCTGTTTTAACGGAACATTCTATTATTGCGAAACAGCGCAGACGACAGGACAGGCGAAAACGGACAGGACAGTTCACTTCTACACAGGGCCCTTTTGCTCATGTTTCGCTGTAATGCGCTCCGAGGACCCGGCCAAGCAAGCCATCGCCACAGGCCGGGCTGCCAGCGTCATGAGCCTCCGGGACATGAACGTTTGAGTGCAGTGGGGCCGTGCGGGGGCCCAAGGACCTGCGTGTCCGCAACTCCCCTGTGTGCAATGAAGTTGTCACCACCACCACCACGTAAACCTCGTAAACCAACTATATCCCAGCTCACAACCCTTGCACACAACGTTCTACTTTTCGGCGCCGGCGTGTCGAACTTGCCGTGAAAAGTGTTTTCGTCTCTATAATCCATTTCTGCCTGTGCTGTACATCGTGAAGAGAAGACCTAACCCACCACTACAGACCGATAGATCGCACACCAGGCTCATCGCAGCCATTGAACAAATGGCATGGCGCGGGACACGAGGTGGTATATAGGTATATTTCGGGTTTGTGTATGAACAACTCCGTTTACAGGGCGTCCTACATTAGCTTTCTTGCCCTGCTTTTGCCGAGCGCACCTTGTCCCTAACTAGGCGAACGTACGGGCGAAGTGAGTCTGGTTATATGAGTTTTGGCCTAATGTATTCATGAGCTATATTTAAAGGTATTTGCCCTGGTGCATTTCGAGCGCGCGTGAGTGTTGCTGTGTGTATATGTGTATGAGCGGTGCGCGTTGTTCTTTTTCTTCCCCGCCTCCTTCATCCTTAACCGTCTCATCTGGAGTGGCATGTCAAGCATGTCGCTAAGCTAACCTCCCCAGATACCATTGAACTTTCTCTGTTATCTTAAGTAAATGAACCACGTTCAATACCAGCCAACCAACGCACCTCGAGCACCAGATTCTTGGCCAATCCACCAGGGTTGCCAATGTCACACGAAGGAGGCACTTTCCACCAACCACTGCATCTCGGGTACCTTGCAGGCGTCGCTTGTGTGCAGTTTTAGGGTAATAGTAGTATAGTAGTAACTACATTACGTCGTACTGGCAGACACCCGCACTGGAAAATTGGGAAGCAATCGGTTTTGAGTACTTCGTTTACGTACCAACATGCGCGCATGCTTTGAGGCAACTGCGCGCATGTGGCACCATGCCAGCCAAAGTCGCGCATCGCGGTATTGCCCGATTCTTCGTAATCGTTCTTTGAAGAACTTCTACGACACAAGTAGGGACCTCACATGCGGCTTTCCAGTCCTGATGCAGAGCGCCGCGAGATTTGTGGAAGCTACTGTTTTGCTGGTACATGACTAGGCACGAGCCTTCAGGTGACGTATATGTACACGCACTGCTATATGTGCGTAAACCCTGAACTTCGCCTGTATGTAGCGCGTCGCCGTACACTTGATTCGTACCTTGTAAAGAAACATAACACATGGTACGAGGACACACCTGCGCAGGTGCGTCTCTCTCCATGCTTGATATAGTTACAGGGTGACCTGGGATATAACCGCGTGTTGCACTGTGTAGTCTCTTTTGTTGCCTGGTATAAGAAAAAACTGTGAGTTTAGTAGATGTCGACTGAGAAAGCATGACAATGCAGAGCCTGTTTTTTTTTTTGCTTGTTCTTTTTTTTTCAGCGTGCCCTTGAAGTCTGCGCGCTGTGAAAGACCTTGGAAGCGGTTGGTGGGTCACCCGCTGGTTGCCGAACCGACGTCCCGGTGGTTAAATAATCTCACACGAGTAGCGGGCACCGCTCGTGCGGACTCATGGGCTCGCCCGGGTTGCACTTGAACGCAGCTGAAAACTCTTCGAGGTTGCGCACGGCGGCGTTGCACGAGCTGTTCTCGTGCCCGCACCACTTGTGACAGCTGCTGATGAAAAAGATCTGGTCAGGGGTGTAGACCTCGAGCCCCTTGAGCAGCACGTGCTGGTGCGTCCTGCGGAAGGCGTGGAAGGCAAGGCGCAGGGCACTGCTCTCGAAGAGCGCCTGGCCGCCGCCGCCGCCGTGTCGGCACTCGAGCCTGTTCCGGAACTCGTCGGCCGTCGCGTCGTCCCACCAGTTGCGGGACCGACCGCGCTCGTCGTACCAGCGCCCCTGTTCGTCGAAAGAGTGCAGCAGTTCGAGCGCCATGCGCTGCCCGAGTCCAGCGTAGTTGAAGGCGGCCGGAAGTGTATCCTCGAAGAACGGCGTGTTGAGCATGCCTGCCGACACAACGATGGTGTTTCGTTGAGCCGTGTAGAGGACGTCGACGGACGCCTGGTTCGCCTCATGTGCGTCCCTGTGGCCACTGTGCTCGGTGACGTTGATGTACGACTTGAGAAAGTCCTTCAAGCTGAGGTCGCTGACGCGAGCATAGGCGCGGTTGACCTGCGCCTCGCTGTGGTGTCGTGGCAGCACCCAGGTGAGCTTGCGCAGCTTGAGCGTCGCCATGGCCTTGGGCCGGTCGCCCATCCAGTGGCTGGCGCGCACGCTGTCCGTGGCGGCCGCACGCAGTCCGTCGGCCATCGCCTCGACGGCCCTGCGCGAGCGGCGCGTGGCGAAGTGGCGCACCACAAAGGCGTTGTAGGCGAGCGGCATCAGGTTGGCCGCGTGGGCCAGGCAAGTGGTCTTGACCAGGTTCGGGTTGGGCTCGAGCCGGCCCAGCTTGGTCTCCAGGGTGGTGCGGAACAGCTCGTACTGGGTGAGCGAGCCGAGAACGCGGGCCGTGTGCCACGCCACGTAGCGCCGCAGCGCGGCGTCCCCGCGGTGGCGCCGCAGGAAGTTTGCGTACCAGCGCACAGCTATCGGCGCCTCGACGTCCACCGGCGTGTGCGAGTTGGTGCCAGGCAGTTCCGTGAGCCAGTCGCTGAGCGAGCCGCACTCCTCGGCCACCACCTCCAGGGGCACGGTGCGCGTCATGTGATCGACGGCGGGCGGCGTGGCCAGCTCCCGCTCGATGAGTTGCAGGTCGTGCGCCACGGCTTGCGGCTCGTCCAGCAGAGCCAGCTCGGCCACGCGGAGCACGTAGCTCGGCGGGCTGCTCGCCGGCGGCGGTTGAGCGGGTCGCAACGAGACGCTGGCGTTGTGCTCCACGGCTAGCAGCAAGTGCAGCGCGTGACGCGTCGAGAGCCGCAGTAGCGCCCGGAAGGCGCTGCCCACCGTCGCGTTTGCGGGGCCCAGGCCCAACTGCACGATGAAAGCGCGTAGTGTGTCGGGCTCACCACCGCCGGGCGACAGTGAGGCCACGCAGCTCTGATACAGCGCCACGACCTTGTCGACGGCCGACTGGCCCCGCCGCGGCACCCGGTACGCGGTCCAGGCGTAGTTCATGATGAGCTGCACGCGCGATCCGGCCCTCTCCATGCGCGGCCAGCCGTCGCACACGAAGCGCTCCAGGTCCTGGCAGGGCCCCACGCTGCGGCTCAGCGACATGTTGAGCGCCAGCGCGGCCGTGCGGCACGCTGAGGTCGAGCAGAGCCCCGGCGAGGAAACTGTGCCCCGGCGGCCCAGGCACGTGGCGAGCCCCAGCAACGACAGGGGCAGACCGACGAGCATGGCTCCGGTGACGCCGCAGCGCCACTTACTGCGACGTTGCTCGCACGACATTCTCCTGGAACGGGCGCTGATGGCCGCTGTGCCGCCTCAAGTGGCCATTGTCATCATGCGCCACGAGACGGCGGGCTTCGCTTCGTTTTCCTTTCACGATGGCGCATACCCACTGTGGGGTGTATTGGCCAACATTTGTGTGATATCAGGATATTGTAGTTGCTGCTAAACTTGGTAACATTTGTCAGGAAGAAATGAATGAAAACTTAAAAACTTGAAGAAAACTTTAAAAACCATGAAATGAAAACTTAAAAACTATGAAAAACTTAAAAACTCCTTGAAACAACTTTAAATTTCCTCCGCGGCTGAGCAAACATCCCTGTGGCACTTTCTAAGAGAGGAGACTCCTATATAGAGAAAGAATATTCTGAATGGAAAAATTGAAACGCAGTTGTATGAACCTTAATTCCAAAATGTTTTATTTCGATAGCAGTTATATGGACACTCCAGGCGCATTTCTGCCGCCGCTGTGAGGTTCCGTACAAAGCCCAAGGGTGATAAAGTCGTCGCCGCGCGCCCTATGCTATATGTTCTCGTCAAAGTGTGCGAGGGTGAGCCGGCGCTCGCTGCTCAATCTCGTGGTTCCAAGCTCGGGCGCGTGTGCATGACCAGGCCGAGCCCGGGCACGCAGGAGGAAATTTGTTGATGGTGATCGTTATTATTAGTGCCTTGCCCTTTGTAGCGGGCGATCAGACGGAAAACCCGGTGTGCATGCATGGAAATGTTGCTTTTACCGCAGTGCTAGCTTAACGGTTAAGCTGTTGCGCTGACAAGCTCCAAGACGCGGGTTCGATTCTCGGCCACGGCGCCCGCATTACTATGGGGGCGAAATGCGAAAACAATCGTAGTTGATGTTCGCCTCGATGTCGGTGAGAGAAATTGAACGTGTTGTGGATGTCCCGAAGTCACATTTCAGTAGGCAAGGCTATAATGCTGATTGCAAGGGGTTAACTGTTTATTAAGATAGAATAGGCAAGCGATAGAATGGAAACTACAGTTACACAGACATCGGACTACGAGTCAAAAGTTACAATGATGTTACAATTTTCATCCTCTTTCTCTTAGCCGAATCTCCACGGAATCCCCCTTCAACGGCCATGCACGTACCTAAAAGCGATGGTACCTGTGGTGCGCGCAGTGTGCACACAATGGGGCTCCAGGGTGACACTATCCTGAGTTCCAATACGCAGGCCGTTGCCACAAATCCTTTGCAGTGCTACGGGTATCTTGTCTCACAACCTCGCAAGACACACTTCCACAAAGAAAACACGTCCACGCCCGTTGGGGCATATCTGGTCCGTTCGCGGAATGTCTCGGCATGGTGCGGTTCAGCGGCGAGGGGTTGATTTCAAAGCCACGGCACTGCTTCCGCGAACACTCCGACTGGCGGAAGCCCCAATTCAGTTAGACCGCTTACACGCTCTCCGTACGCCGCGTCTCACTGCACCCACCCCCGACGGCTAAAACTCTCCGCCACAGTCTTGGTGTTGTTGCGACTGGGGGTGCGAAGATGTGGAATATACTTTGATCGTGGAGGAGTAAGGGAACATGGGGCTGGGCCCGATATCCAGGACGTTTTACACACAAGTTTATATTACATATTTACAAGAAATTCAAAGTAGTACAGCAAAATAAGTTCATGACGTAGTTGTAAACCAGCCGATCACTCCAGGCGGCCGTCGCTCTTTTTATCCCCTGCGTGCTCATTGTCAAGTCGCCTCACCCAATCTGGTGTCAGGAGACCGGTGACATCAGGTGCCACCAATCCGGAGGTTTGTTGCCCTTTCCCTCTGAAGGGAGCTTTGTCGGAAACACGCACATCACTGGGCACAAACAGGGGATGGGGAATAGCACACTGACCCCGTCTCCGGCGTGGACGCGCCAGTTTGGGCGGATGACAGGTGAAGGACCATCCCCACTCTAATTGCCCAAACCTCTCCTCACAGAGGTACTCCACCGGTGGCCATAAATCATCCCATTTGAGAAAAATTTTGACGAGGCCGTCGGCCCGCTCCCTATAATTGCGCTATCCGTGAACGGAGGCTGTCGCGGGGTGAACGGCCGATCACAACAGTGTCAAACCACGCGTCTCTTTCGACCACACTGCATGACCCTTACATGTAGCCGCCCGCACGAACAACGCTGAACTCCACTCCCGTGTACTTAGACTTAGGTGCACGTTAAGGAACTCCAGGTGGTCGAAACTAATCCGATCCTCACTACGGCGTACCTCGCAATCATGTCGTGGTTTTGGCACGCAGTACGCCAGAATATAAAGGAAATGTTGCTTATGCGCTACATGAAAAGTATTTGCATTATAAAAGTACAGGGGCAATAAAACACAACAAAAAAGATTTTAAAACGAGCTTTACAACTAACATGAAAAAGCGGATAGGAGCAAACCCAGGGCGTTCTTTTTAATGCTCTTGTCTACACTTCATGTTGGAAACAATAATGATTGCAAATTGTTAAAAGAGGCTCTTGATTAATAATTTGTTGCGGAAAATAAAAAAAAGGTTAAAGTTATATATGGTGAACAGCAAGTAAAAGCAGATGGAATGTAAATTGCTCATATTCTGACTTCGACACGAGACTCAATCACGAGGTACAATATAAATTATATAATCAAACTGCCCGCACCATGCTTCATGCTATCCCTGCAGATAAGAGGTCCCTCCATTTTTATGAAATAAACATAAAAAATGCGCTCAAAATAACACGCATTGACACAAAAAGACTGCACCCGAAAACAATGCTGCTGGAATATGACTGTGTGAAGGCCAGCAGAGAGGAAAGCTGCATGTTCTTGTGCAAAAACAGCATGTTGTCCAGGCTGTCCGGCTTCAGGCAGGTCCGCCTCTCTTGGAGTGCTGTTACGGTTGGCGTCTAGCACCCCGTGCAAAATGGATTCTCGACCACCATGCCTCACCGAAACGAAGTGTGACTTCCTAATTCACCATGGTTGTCTCGAGTGTATGCCGGCCTGGCGGACGCCCGGCAGTGTTTACAGGCCCCTTTTTTGTGTGTGTGCGACTTGAGAGGGACCCTGTCCTCGAACTGTCAAGCTCTGCAGAACTTCCGCGAACCAGCAACGCGCATAAGAGAGGGATAAGCGGTCTACAATCCCGGACCTGCGACTTTGTACATACGGAGGCGGGACGCTCTTTCCTTGCTGCAGGCTTGGTATCTACGGAGGCGGAACGCCCTTCTACAAACCAGACTCTGTGCCCGTCACGTGACGTCGACGGGAGCAAGATCCCTCCCACGATTTTAGAGAGCCTATTTAAGCGGCTCCGAAATGTACTTTTTTAACACTTCGTTCCCTTATCATCTTTCACCAACCTTTGAATAAACCGTGCAAGTTTCGCATTAGAAATCGTCTCGTGCTTGCCTGTTCGCCATGGTCTACCGGATGCTTGAAGCCCGCCGACAACACCACGCTACCCAATAGTAACGTCGGTCGAGCTTCGATAAACAGGCGTCGCAACAACTCGGCAGCAGTACGATACGCTACCTTGGAGTACGCAACAGTGCGTACCCCGCCGCAGTAAAATTGCGTTCGCTGCTTACAGATTGTACCGTACGTGTCAGCCTCACCTTCTCGGGGTCTAATCACCTACAGTGTATAAGCAAGACCGAAACCTTTGTTTCTCTCATGGGAGCATCAGTGATCTTGGCCCATTGCCTGTGCTGTTATTTTTCTGCTGGTGCGCATGCATTTGCCTTGATCGTACGATTTGGTCCTACGAGGTCTTTTAGCATTTGAATATATATCTACAGTATAGACTCCCTTTAAGACGAACTCGAAGAGACCATGAAAATTTGTTCGTCTTATCGCAAGTTCGTCTTATCAGAAGAATAACTGGTAACATGACCAGGTGCATCCAAATTTCTTACTTCAAAGCGGTAAATGAAGTAGGCTTAGAACGGGGGAAAATGACATAAAAAGCATTTATTTAGGTGAACTTAATAGAAAACGGTTTTCATGTTGTACTGTTGCTTCGTTTCATCCAGTCCGTAATGCATTTTTGGCGCTTCTGAATAAATCGGCGAGCAGCCACAAATGATGTCATCTCACCTAATGACCTTAAAATCCTTCTGTGCTTTCGTGCTGCTGGAAAAAGTTCATCAGTGAGTTAAAGTAGGCATGTGCCGCCTCACAAGTCACCGGTGCAGGCTCCGTGCTAGCGAACGTGCGAAGGAGCGCGCTGAGCGCGCGGCAATGTAACGTCTAGAGAGAGAGAGAGAGAAGGAGATTCTTGTTGATGGAAAGGAAAAGTTGGGCCTAAAAGTGCAGCGCAGTAACTGTCTCTCAGCAGAGGACACCTCAACCACGCTGCACAGGGGGTAGGGAATGAAAGTAGAGTAGAGAGAAGTGGGGAAGGAAAACCGAGGCGGAGCATCGCGGAGGAGGCGGGCTGGGTTTACCTTTTCTGCCAGTTGCTACAGGTTTCGTTTGCGATACGGACGTACCGGGTTCGTCCCGTTATGACATCGTCCTCGCGTGCCGTACAACAGAACACAGCCGTACGCTGTGTGTGCGAGTGAAAGCGTGCGACGGTGAGCCCACGATGGCTGCTCAATCTCGCGTGCGCAGAGGAAAAAGGTGGGGGGGGGGGGGCGGTGAAGCGAGCCAGCTTCTGTCGCCTGCATGGCACCGGGGAGGGGAGGAAGGAGGATGTTGTACTTCGGCCAGAGTGTACTTCGGCCGCGCGGGCTATATCTTGAACGCGACCTGCTTTTGGGGCACAGTCTACCTGGACCGATGGCTCGTAGTTTTGCGTGCGCTGTGTTCTCGCCGCTCAGTTTGTATTGAAGCGATGGACAGCGCGAAGTTCGCTCGCTGCTTCTGCCGCGATTCTTCATGCCAGCGTTATGACAGCGAGCGTCCGCGGTGATAGAGTGTGATGTGTTCATGTTTGCCTGTGCACGTTGACACCATGCTTGTCAATTTAGTTAATAAGCGAATGTTTACAAGGAGGCGTTCTACTCCGGCGGCTGCGGCCTATGGCGCGGCAGCGCGAACCCTGTCTTTAATACGATCTGCGATCCGGACAGTCTAGGTGTCACCGAGGGCAGATAGCTTCTTATTGTTATGTTTGGGGGCTCAATCCCATCGCTCGTGATCCGTTGTCAAGATTGGAGTCGGGCATGAATTAGAAGGTAGCTGGCCCATGCCGTCGTCCAAATTATTCACGCTGAGGACGTTGATGAAGGGAAGGACTGCTTCTCATCGAGAACGAGGAATATGGGTTTATTTACAGTATTTATATCAGTCTAACGTGACTGTTTGAGAAAGTACATCAGTCTAACATGAGTGCTTGAGAGAGAGTGACCTGAGCAGCCGCACAACAGCGGTTTTTAAACACTCGGTCCTCTCCCGATACAAGGTGATGCGAACGTTCGTTTAGTCATCGCAAACTAGCCGCCTCCCCGCAACACGGTTTACACACACACACGCATACACACACGTGTTTACGGTCCGAAACCGACACCACACGAATTTCATAGAACTCGGAGCCGTTCCGGGTAGCGCGTTGTCTTGCGTGTCGGTCGGTGCGTGGGAAGGAGTGTCCGTCGGCGTTCCCGCGGCAGCTCCCCCGCCCGTAGGAGATCAGGTCCGCTTTGTCGTGTTGCGCACAAAGCCTGCTTCGTCGAACTCCTTCAGTCACAACGCATCCTAGCTGAACCGACGGAGAGTGGAGGATGCGCGTATTGATATCGACACAAAGTCGACTTCGCCACGCCGTGGCTAGAGGTTGGCGGCGATGCTCCCGAGATGTTGCTTCCACAGTCGCAACTGGTTGGCAAAACTTGCACTGGAGCTGGCCGTTCTTAACAGTATGCGCTATAGCACCCATACGCTTGCGTGTCACCCGTATTCACGAAGTAAAACGTCACTGTTACCTTTTGTTTTCTCTTCTTGTTTTCGCCTCTGTCTACGGGTGATGTGCGCCGCAGGCCTGCGGCAGGATGCCTTGATGCGCGCGCTCACGGGCGCGGCGCATCTGGGCACCCTAGCCTCGAGGATCGGTAGCGGTGGCGGTCACTCCTAATGTTCGTCTTAACCGAAGAGCACGTCTGAGGCAGTTCGTCTTAAGCGGACATTGGGTCTATGGAAAATCAAACAAACGTTCTCATGTTGTTCGTTATATGCAAGAATTCGGCTTAACCGAGTTCCTCTTAACGATAGTTCACTGTATATATATGTTCTTTTTGATAATGTTTTGAAACAATGATCGTTTTTGACGAGCTCTTTGCGCGTGTCACTTCAGCTTGGCACAGAATGCCTTGGACCATGCAATGCAAAACGTTCGCGTGTGCTCAAAGGTGTGACTTATGCCTTTTAATGAGCGGGCCCGAGACCGGCGCGGGCCCGAGCCCTGCCCTGGCCCGCCGAGAAACGCTTCGGACCGCCCGGCCCGGCCCGTGGGTCGGCCCAGGCCTGTGCAATGCAGTAGGACAGAGACCGCCGTGCGCTGTTTTCGCGGCTTAGTTCGCGTTGATGTGAGACGCAGCACGAAGGTCTATTCGCTCGCTGCTGCTTCGGCGGTTCCTCACTCCAGCGTTTTCACAGTGAGTTTCCGTGGTCATCGAGTGAGGTGTGTTCATTTTACAGCGAAGCTGTATATGGCTAGGGTTCCGTGCATTTTTGTTCTCCGTGAACAAAAACCATCATCATCAATTACTCATACCCCCGTATGCATTCATACTCCTGTAAGCAAGCAAAAAATGCAATGGCTCATGGCCCCGTAAGGCAGAGGCTACAAGCACTCAGCAAAGTGAACAGGGCTTAAATTCTTTCTAATCGCGCATACAAGATACAGAACAGCATCTCGGAAACTGTCCTCATCAACGGTTCATACCCCCGTGAGCAACGGCTCATATCCCCGTAAGCAAGCAAAAAATGCAATGACTCATGCTCCCGTAAGGTTCATGGCTACTCACTCTGCGTGAATTAGCAGCGATGACACGTTGCCTCTGTTGTCGTTGTCGGTGATATCAACGTGGATGTGTTGGTGCCGAAAAGGGAGCGGTTTATGCGTTCCGTGTTGGAGACATATCCCACCCGCCGTGGTTGCTCAGCGGCTATGGTGTTGGGCTGCTGAGCACGAGGTCGCGAGATCGAATTCCGGCCACGGCGGCCACATTTCGATGGCGGCGAAATGCGAAAACAACAGTGTGCTTAGATTTAGGTGCACCTTAAAGAACCCCAGGTGATCGAAATTTCCGGAGTCCTCCACTACGGAGTGCCTCATAATCAGAAAGTGGTTTTGGCACGTAAAACCCCACAATTTAATTTTAGACATATCCCTTGCGATGTCACATCGCTCTGGCCCAACCGACCACCCAGCGGCGTACGTGCATCGATTTGACATTATCAAAGAATGTGATTGTAGTTACAAGTGAAATAATGACCACCGATCAAGACAATAAATGAGTGTGCGTACCTTTCGTCACGATGACCACCCATCTAGACAATAAATGAGTTCGTACCTTTGTTCAAAATTCAAAACGCTCTTTTCTGCATTGAAGCAGAAAAGGAACTGGGACGCCCATGTATTTCGTCCCACCACTTTGGGAAATATAATATCTCAAAGCTGGTGTCATCCTGGAAATTCATTTCAAGTGGATACCTCATGCAAATTCACCGGCTAGAATTCGTAAATTGCAATATGTGCCGTAAGGTGTTTAATTAAGAAGGGGACAGGGAAATTTGTCAGCAGTGGCGTAGCTAGGTCGTCTGGCACCCGGGGCCCTTAGCTCTTCTGTCACCCCCCCCCCCGGGTGTAGTCGAGGAAGGCGAGGATATCGACAATTTTCGGGTGTCTTCAGACGTATATGACACCCCCCCCCCCTTGCTGGCCCCGTGCACCCGGGGCCCACGGCCCCCCGGCCCCCCCTGTTGCTACGCCACTGTTTGTCAGGCATTTGTATGCCTTTAGACCTTGACTCCTCTCTATTGTACGAGAAATCAATAAATCAAATTTACACATTTTCGAATTTTTGGTAATTGAATAAGTGCTTCGATTTCTTGGGATCGTAATATGCAACTCTACGAATAATCCAGCTCGAGGACAAGAATTATATGCTATGTGCCACAGGCGATCTTTAAAAATTCCGGAAAACTTAAAATGATCACCCCTTATATTAGCACGTAATTGAATGAAACTAGAATTATTCAAGAATACCTTATCACTCTAAGCTGATTTGGCGTTTCTCTTTAGTGTCGCTTCAAGACATACATGATGGGCTAGTTGATAATTAATGACTTAGTTATTAGCAGTACACTTGAATAAAGACATGGACACAGCAAAAATGAGGGCACGCACGAGGCGCTGAATTTTTCACTGCTTCTTTTTGTGTGTGCGTGTGTGTGTCCGCGTTTTTTTTTTTTTTACAAGTGCTGTGTGAATAAGTGGTAAGGAAGATTATAAAAAAGGACAAGGTGCCTCAGAAAGGCTGGTCAACGTTTAGATAGGAGGACCTATCTTCGTTAAAGGCAGCCTCGTCATCCTCGGCTTGTTAATTTTAACGGGTTAGTAGAGTGACGTCGCGTGTGGTTGTTGTCGGTGGCGGCTGGTTGTACAAGGAGAGACCAAAGAAAATGAGCGCTGTCGCCTGACGTCTGTTAAGCGTGGTTCCTAAGACGAGGGGAAAAGAGCGGGAGAATGGGAAGGCGGGGAGAAAAAAAGGAAAAGAGAGAAAAAAGACACCAAGAGGGAAAAAAGAACAAGGAAAAAAAAGGCAAGGGAGGGTGTTGGGGGAGCGAGAGGTTAGGGAGCATTAGTATGTTATGTTTAGAGGGTATGTGGAAAATATTTGCTGCGATGCGCAGACATTTTTTGAAGTGTGTTGGGTAATTAAGGGTCAAATAATAATTATCAAACCTTCGTTATGTTGCCTGTGTAGAGGCGTTCTTAAAACTCTCACAAAGTTCCCCCACTTTCTATAATTGCAGAGAATGGGGGTCATGTTACGGGTGAACTGTATCGAAAAATTAACAAGCGTATTTTACGAATCGCGCAGGAAGTTTGTCCAATATCTTGAAAGAGCTCAACGGGCCACAGTGTTGACATTCTGAGGGAATAATTGGCATATCATGCGTAGGAAAAGCTTCGAGAGCGTCAGTTAATTACCTCCTTTGCAAAAAAAAAAAAAAGAAACTCTTTAAGGAAGTGCTCTAGGGCGTTATATGGCGGTTGTCAGCTATGCTTCTCTGCGTCCCGAGAAAACTCATTTGGTCCACCGAGTATGTATTTGGTGAAAGCACGAAGCATGCATGGTAAGTGTAAATTGGCTAAATATTTGCGTTTCTGGCGAAATTATGAGATTTGGAAATAAATACCCAACCGACATTTTCTCCATATTTTCATGTATTATACGAACTTCGTCGTTCGTTTGCCCGGTGTCTTCAGTGAAATAAACAAAGTATACCTTGTTTATATTTTGTGAAAATAAGGGGAATGTTATGGGTAATGTGGTCGGCGAAGTGCAGAATATGTGGGTTAATTGTACAGCCTTTGAAGCAAATTACGCATCCAAGTGTTCCGCAACGTTATAGGTGTGTTTTAGGAATGGCGAATAATTTAGCCCACTGTTTCGAGGAACTGTAATTGTCACCCATATCACATTTGGTGTAAGTGAGGGAAACGTTACTCGACGTTTAGTGGCTTCGGCGTTGCGCTGCTAAGCACAAGGTCGCGGGATCAAATCCCGGCCGCGGCGGCATTCCAATGGTGGGCGAAATGCAAAGACGCCCGTGTGCCGAGCATTGGGTGGACGCGTTAAGGTCAAAATTAATCCGGAGCCCTCCGCTACGCCGTACCCCGCAATCAGATCGTGGTTCTGGCACGTAAATTGAAAAGGGAAACGTTATGGCCAACGAGCATGCGAACTTAAGAGGAAACTTAACTCGGACCCAACTCCGACGCGGCCCATTCAAATACATGTAAAACGCAAAAACGTTTTTCGTAGATAACCCCAGGGGCAGTTTTAATGAAATTTGTTGCATTTGAGAGTGAAAGTTAAATTCTAGTGACTGTTGGAAGCGGAATTTCGATTTAGTGCCTGAATATTGTTACAAGAATTTTCAAAAATACGAAAGTTTGAAAAAAAAATATAGAAGCACGAAGTTTACAAAAAATAATAGCTCCATATCAAGAACAGATATCGCAGTTCTGTAAACGGCATCCATTAGATCATTGAAAGTGGACAAATTCGATATGTCATTTTATATCTCAATTGAATTTTTTACGTTGTGTACAAGGGTTTTGCAAAAGCTGTATTTCCATATTATATTTTTTTTGAGATTCATATGTAACATATCAATTTTGTCCGCTTTAGATGTGCTATTATATGCAAGTCACAGAATTGTGCTATCATTTTTAATTGCTGAGTTACAGAGTTGTATACTTGATAGTTTCGTTTTCTGATTTTTTTTTATTTTTGCCAATTTTTAATAAAAAATTGACAACCGAAATCAAGAATTCGAAACCACCAGTCTGTAGATTTTAAGGTTTTCTTTTAAATGCAACAAACCTCATCAACTTTGGTGTAGTGGTTGCCGAGAAAAACGAATTCTCCTTTTACATCTTTTTAGATAGGAGCACCGGAGCTAAAGCTTCCTTTAAATAATGAACCCAAACTGAGAAGGTATTGGAACTCCCGCTCTGCTTACGTAGATTGCCACTTTGTTCTGGACTAAATGCAACTGCAGCCGGACCACTTCACCAAGTTATGGTCACATACTCAAAGATATACAGGACATCTTAGCTAACGTTAGCCAATTGAGCTACTAAGAGAGGGAGAAAGAGAGAGAAATAAACTTTTTATTTTCTGAAACTGTAATCCGGAGTCAAGATCCGGTTCACCCTAGGTGGGAGGGTTCCTTATTCCAAGAACCCTCTGGCTTGGACTGCCTCTTTGGCCCGGGCGACGAGACTGCGTTGGTCGTCCAGGTCATCGGAGGAATGTTTTGCCTTCCACGTTTCTGGGGTGGTATAAATGTGTGTTGTGGTGAGGAGGAGGAGTAGATTTTAATGAGATGAAATCAAGAGAGGTCGGTCTGGAGAGCGTGTCTTTAGCCTGTTATATACTCCTCACATGGGGTAAGTGAAAGTGGGTGATACAGGAATGGTAGGTGGCAGATGATTATGATATGGTACATTGAGCTAGGTGTTGTCCATTACACGGAGTAATCTTGCCCACACAAAACGTTATCGCGCAGACACATTTGGCACTGTCTTCAGTTCTCAGAGGCCCTGGAGACGACCGTCTAAGTCGGTCTCACATAGAAACTTCAAAAGTGATATTATGGTGCGTTGGGCATGGTCAACTCTTTTCCACGTGCCTAAAATATTTTCTTCCAAAAAGGGGCGCGAGTCCCAGCAGTCAACACTAAACTTAAGTGTCCTTCGCTCGACCGCATATTGAGGACACACGCAAAGTATATGTGATTCATTTTCTCGGGAGCCGGGAGTGTGACAGACTCTACAGTCAGGGTCACGTTACCCTTCAGTCTTATGAAGGTATCGGCGAGTGTACGCCACACCGAGCCGTAATCGACTGATGAGTGTTGCCTGCAGCCTCTCCGCAACCGAAGTGGAAGCCCGAATCGCAAACCAGCGTCGAGTCTATGGAGGCGCTCTTGCCGATGTTCGGGGTTGTACCATCGTCGCGCTATATATATTTTGATGGAGTTATGAAGCAAGGCGTTGATGTCATACCGGGAAAAAGTAAGGTTTATAATCTTCCCGTCAGTGTGTGCCTTTTTTGCCTCCGCGTCAGCCTGCTCATTTCCCGCTATTCCATCATGGCTAGGACTACATTGCAGCAAGACGATATGCCCAGATTGAGACGCCTCAGCAAGCAGAGTCATGATGTCGTAAACCAGATGACTATATGCGGTTCTGTGATTCATATAATTGCTTATGAGTTGCAGCACCGGTTTTGAGCCACAAAACACTGTCCATTTCTCGAGGCTTTGTTGAAGTATGCAGGGGAGTGCTTCTCGAACGCCGGTCGACTGAGCTGCTGTTGATAACGTTCTGTGTCCTATCTTGAACCGTCGTGTAATCCCCATTCGAGGAACCGCGTAAGCTTCCGCAGAAGAGGTCTGTGTTACCGAACGACATACGAAAACATGTTCGCTATATTCATACATGTAAGCAATGTAGGCTAACGCGAAATGCTTGAGCACGGCAAGCGGCATTTTCGATTTCTTCGTTATTCCGGCAATGGAGAGTCTTACCATGGCTTTGCCCCTGTCCACAGTGGAACTTCCGGTATGTCAAACGGTGCGAATTTCGACTGCAGTAGATCTTGTTGCTTCAACACGGCTTCTGAGTAGGCGACGTCAGGCCGTATGCTTGTGACGTTTGTCAGTGGATGATTCCTGTGCCTAGTCGGTAGCCTTAGATCTAGATGCACTCGCACTGGCTCATGTCGCAGATAAACTCGAGCTGGGCAAGCGTGCCTTTGCAATAGTGTCCCATGATGTATAAGCGCATCCTGGTAGTCCTAGGCAAATTCTTAGCGCGCGCCTGAGTACTTTCAAGTGTGCACGGCAGATGTACTAATCCGATTAAGTACAAGCACACTGTAGCGGAGGTATCCAACAAAAAAGTGCCTGGTAGAGCTGCAGAAGAGATTATTTGGATGGCCTCCACGATTTTCCAGACATATGTCGAATGACTTGAGCAAAGCTGTCCAGCTTTTTCCTTAATGCCGAGATGTACTTCGACCAAGGTAAGTCACGGTCGATGGTGACTCCAAGAAACTTGTAATGGGATACCGAAGGTATAACCATCCGATCAATCATAACGGTGTAGCAGGCCATTGACTTCCCTGTAAATGTCATGGCTACGCTCTTTGTCAGTGAGAGCTGTAGTCCACGAATGTTTAAGTATGTTGGCGTTATTGACAGTGCACGCTGTAGCTTCGTTTTTACTTGCAAGTGCGTTAAGCTCGTGGTCCATATGCAGATGTCACCTGCGTATACAGAGACCATGACTGTGCCTACGAGTTTTTTGATGAGTCCAACTAGAAAAAAGTTTAAAGTTTGGCTCAGCAGACCTCCTTGAGGCACCCCACGATAGACGGGATCGTTCCTTGTGTCACTGTCTAGAGTTGTCATAAATATCGTTTTCTCTTCGAGATAGCTGGCTATCCACTGATGCAGACGGCCACCAATGTCATATTCTTCAAGGACATTTAAAACTGCATCATGTAAAACATTGTCAAATGCACCCTTGATATCAAGAAAGACAGCAGCCGTCACTCGATGGCGGTGTGTGTGTGCTCTTCAGCCTCTATGGGGCACGTTGTTTGGAGTCGTCTTGTGAAGTGGGGTCTCTGTATGCGACACGGAGTGGGCAATACTGGAAAGTGTTGCAGGGTGTCTGCGTGGCTGCATATGTCTATGAATATAGGGTAGGATAGAACTTGTGCATGATTATTCCGTGTACATAAGCATTTTTCTGTAGGCGGCGGAGGATGACTCCTTCATCTTAGCTCAGGTTCTTGAGGTTCTTCCGATCGCGAGTCGGTAGTTTTGCAGAAGCTACGAGTAATTTAGGGTAATGTCATCAACGTTGGTGGCCGGCCTGGTGTGGGATATGGTAGGAAAGCCCAGCTGATATATGCATGCTTGATCACAGGCGCAGATCATCAATCCTAGCAATAGACATAAAGGACACATTTGATGACGTGAGCCACGAAGCCATCCACCGCGACATCGAAGATAAGGCTGCGGAGAGCGGATCTATAATTACATCAGCAGCTGTTTGACACACCGAACGGCAACAGTAGGCATCTGCAACCCCCGCAGTGATAATTTCGGCTACTCAAGAAAGAAACCCCACAAGGATCAGTTATTTCATCCCTGCTTTTCTACATCGCAATGATCAAGCTACCAAAACAATGCCATTTATGCCGATGATACCACGCTCGGGACAAGAACGCAATGTACAAAAAGCCGTCCATGCTATCGAAACGTACCACAGAGACAGCGGTCTCAATTCGCACCCGAAAAGTCGGAGCTTCTCGTTCTCATAGCACCGACACGAGGAAGACCACCCAACTATATCTAACCCGATCCTAGCGTCTCCCTCAACGGAACCAAGATCCGTACAGTCGACTCCCTTTGCGCACTCCGACTTCGCATTCACAAGGAAGGACGGATCAGGGGCGGCCACTGTACCATGGTGGCTAGACACCATAACTGTACCGCGTCTCCATCGCACAGTGTCACAAGTTATACGCTCTATTAACTCTATGTTATACGCACCTCGTCAAGAGAATCACAAACCAAGCTGAAAAAAAAAATACACAGAGATAAAAAACTGGCACAATATGCGGTTATGAGAGTGTATAAGTAACACCTTTAAATTAAAAAAAAAGAATTTGTTTAAATAATCTTCTCTAATAAGCCAGCTAGGTAATTAGTATACAAAATTATCCTGGTGACGGAAGCGGACTGGCGACCTAATGAGATATCGTACCTTTCACCATCTTTCTTTTATCGCCTTGGCTAACATAAGCAATGCCTTTACATTAGCTAGGATCATAAAGTTTCCTTATGGCTAGGATATCCTGTGGGTACGTTCGATTCGCCTGCACCACTTGAACCAGTTCGCGAGGTGCTGCACCCTGCCATTCGTTCCAGCGGTGCAGCAATGGCGCCCGCAGAACCACGACGTTCGTTTCAAAAGGCGCAGGAAAGGTACAGGGCTGGTTCATGATTTTGCTGCACCCGCTCCACTGTCGGTGCAGACTTGGTGCAGGCATATTGGTGCGAAGCAGCACACGGGCGCGAGCACTGTTAGAACCCCGCTTACGCACGTCTGATGTGTCTACGCAACTGGTGTGTATTTACGCCCCAGCAACCGATCATACATGCAGTTCAGGACCTCTCAAACTTACGCACTCCGTGCACATTATTGTCTGCTGCACCGCGTCTGCACCTTTGCATTCGTTTCGAGTGTTTTGCTGGGCCTGCACCTCCGGAATCGAGTTGCACAGTTTCTGAGAGGCCGCCGTGAACTGGTTCACAGTGGTGCAGGCGAATCGAACAGACCCTGTATATCTTCGAGTATATGACCAGTGGCGTAGCAACAGTGGGGGGGGGGGTGTCATATACGTCTGAAGACACCCGAAAATTGTCGATATCCTCGCCTTCCTCGACTACACCCGGGGGGGGGGGGGGGGGGGGAGGTGACAGAAGAGCTAAGGGCCCCGGGTGCCAGACGCCCTAGCTACGCCACTGTATATGACACTACCTTGGTGAAGTGGTCCGGCTGCAGTTGTATTTAGTTCAGAATAGCGGCAGTCGACGCAAGCAGAGCGGCTGCTTTTGTTGATTTGTTTTACGCTGAGCATTTACGATGGACAGAAACAGTGAAATAAAGCACGCAATTCCTGCTTTGCTAACTTTATTTTCGAACCCCGGGTCGCATTCAAAAGCGCCGCCACGCACTGCTGGCAGCTCTCCAGCGGGCTCCATTTCGCACATGGAGCTTGCCTCAAACCGGTCCCCCTAGCGCGTTGACGCGATTGTTTTCCTTCTCTTTTGAAAACGCTCTTCTCTCGTTCTGGTTTATTTAGACAAATGGCGTGCTTTTCACTTAACCGATATTTTACTGCCGAAGATGTGAGGGAAACCCACTAAACACGCAAGCAGCTATTTGATGTCTAAAAGATGTCTTGAACGGCTCATTCAAAAGCCTAGTAGCTGTCTTGATCAAGACATTTTGTAGCCATGGACGTCTAGAAGTACTTCAGTAAGCCCTGCTAACGTTACGCTAAAAGTTGGCTAATGGACAGCTTGACAAGAACAACTGAAGACTTTTATTAGACATTCCCTCAAATTTTTGCGGCAGCTGTTACAGTAACACGACGTTTGCCCACAGTTACAATTTATTTTAAACGGGGCATGGACATCAGAAAAAAAAAAGTTTATATTGTCGGATAGAGTGATGCAGAGGTAGTTTTTCCAGATGTGAACCATGGGAATAGTGTAGTACAGCCTCATTGGTCAATTTGTGCTTTTAATTAGACCAATCAATTGAATGCCACCTGTCAGAATTATTTTGCAAATAAAACAAGATCTGTATTGTATGCTGATATAATTCCAATGTTCACTCATTGACCTAAACAAGAACATCTCTGCATGAAACACGTCATTATTGACAAAACTCCACCCTGCTGGGTCTCCACCAAATTGAAATAGTTTCTAGCAAAGAAAAATTTTGTCAGTGATGCTGCAGTTCAGGCAAAAATTACATCCTTGATTCAGCTACAGGGGGCACAATAGCCTTACACCAGTATACGAAACAGAACACTGTGCTGCAATGAGTTAAGAAATAAAGGATAGTACACATCTGGAAAAACACTCTGCGAACCACTCTAACTAGCAATATAAATATATTTTTTCTGATGTCCATGCTTCATTTAAAAGTAAATTGTAACTTACTTTCTGGGTGCCTCTTGTAAGGTAGCGCCACATGCTTGCACAGCATCACGCAGAAATAATGGCGAGTTCTTCAGCATACCATCCATTATTGAATTCCTTGTATGTTGCATGTTACAAGAACTGAAAGATAAATCATAATATGCTGTTATTTTTTTTCATAAACTGTATGATGAGCTTTTCATGCATAAAAGGTGATTGCAAGCAAAAATGCAGCAAGGCATCAACTTCACACCATGTCACATACTCATACTTTATTACCTAATAAATTAGAAAAGATGCAGAAAGTGTAATTAACGAGAGTGACAAATAGCAGCAAAGGTGATCATGGATAAATCTTGAAGATGATTGCCGCCGCTGCCAGAGTAGGCCAGCCTTCGTAGGAGAGCAACTGGCTGCCCACAAAAGCTTGCTGTCACAGGCCACGCGTGACGGTTCTTGTAGACATAGGAAAGCAATACCTGCACAGAACAGGAAAAAAAGGCAAGGGAAGAAATGGGAATGTTGAAATTGGAACTTCAATTAGCAATATGTGCTAAGTAAGAAGTTTGGCTCACATTAAAAATAAATTTAAGCACTCCCATTTCTCTTAAATTACGGGTATCTTAAGGTATGTATGCGATGATGTTTAAAATGACTAGTATATTTCCTATCATAAGAAGCCAACAAACACTGACACCAAGGACAACATAGGGGAAATTACTTGTGCTTAATAAATTAAATAAAGAAACGATAAATTAATGGAAATTAAAGTGGATGAAAAAACACCTTGCCGCAGGTGGGAACTGAACCCACAACCTTCGCATTTTGCGTGCTATGCTCTACCAATTGAGCTACAGCGGCGTCATTTTCCCATCCACTTTCTTGGGTATTTATGTGTCCTAGTCGAACGCTGGGAGTGTTAGCCAGCGCCACAACTCAGAGACCTCGTTCCTGGCATATAGTCATTAAGTTGCATAGCAGAGTCAAAGTCAGCCTTTAATTTATTGTATGGTGTTTTGTGGCTAAAAAGCCACTTATCAACCTGTCAAACAAGTCTGAGAAGCTTCCTGCAAAATATAATCAGTTTAAAACAATAATTCACTCTGCAGGTAAATGATGTACTAACTTAATTAAAAAGTTAAATAGCGTTTTATATAGTTGAACTAAAAGCAAGTTTGGCATTTTGCACTGCCTAGCTGTTGCCTTTCTTTCAAACTTAAACATGACACAGTACAGAGTAAGCAGGTAGCATGCAAAGGAGGACTGGTGATAAAGTAGTGTTCCAAAGCAACAATCCTAGCTGGATCAATCACTTTGTTGATATATTTTCATGTGACCCTAATTGGCTTCGGGCAATACCTCACACAAATGGCGCAACACCTTGGATGATGCGTCATACAAAGTTGAATGTATCTCATGATGTGATCAAACAATAACATTGCCCACTGACTTGGAAGTGTTAGCATGCTGTTTGCGTGAGAAAGTGCAAAGTGATTCGTATAGGTGGCAAATTCATCAGTGTATCTATAGCCTCAGGTAATTCTGAGCATCTATGCTGACTTGCAACTGAGAAGTCACTGCACACAAAAAGGTGTATTCAAGTAATGGTCCATGCAGAATAATTGCCCACCTAGTGAAAAGGCAAATGTGGCAGGCTAATGGGCCAGGGCAAATAGATTGACAAATTCTGATAATACCTCCAATGATATTATCGAAATAATGATGATGATGATGTGTGGTGTTTTATGGCGCAAGGGCCAGGTTTGGCCAAAGAGCGCCATGACAGGTGGTAATGTGGACGATGTATTGTGGACGACATGCACAATGAACTCATCATGGTAGATGTGATATGGCTGTAAAAGGGCCTAAAATCTGTAGCTGTAAGTGGCGTAGAATATATAGTTGCTAAAATGATGACGGTGAAAAGGCAGTGATGTGGGCTATGGCAATGGGCTGTCGTTAAAACATTGTGCAATAAAACAACACTGACACCAGAGTTTTAAGAGAGCCCTTGAATGCAGGGCTGTTAGTCACGTGCTAAAAATTGCCAGGCCAAATGATTTTCAGGATGTCAGTTTCGTCTAAAAAATCTAAGACTGTTTGCAGTTTGAAAAACGGTTCGTCGCCAAGAAAAACTGCAGGATGGAGAGGTATATTTTCGCGATATGCAGAAGGGAAATACTTTTTCCTCTCCGTTTCTATTGCAGGGCACTGGATAAGAACATGGATGACTGTCAGGCTATCGCCGCACCTATTACAAGTAGGAGGATCCCCGCCAGTCAAGAGGTAGGAGTGAGTACTGTAAGTGTGTCCTATCCTTAATCGGCAAAGAAGTACTTCCTTGTACCGTGCTGTTTTGTCACTTATCTAATTCCGCAATCTTGGTTTTATAATATGTAGCTTATTCAATGTTTGTGTATCCCACTCTGCTTGCCAATGTTTCCTCAATTCACGGCGCAGAAAGGGCTTTAGGTCTGTGGCAGGAATGGGGATATTTCCATCTGTGTCACTAAAACTCACTGACGTAGCGTTTTCGTCAGCAGCTACGTTGCCTGTTATACCTTTATGGCCAGGTACCCAGCATAGGATAATCGCTTGGTTGCAGATATATGCGGAGCACAACAAACTATATAGCTCATTCAAAACGGGATTTTTATGCTTTCGTAAGCTAATCAGCGCTCTCACGACACTTAGTGAGTCTGTAAAGACAACAGCCTTAGCGACATTTCTGCGCCTTATGTGTTTAATAGCCGAAAGTACACCGTATGCTTCTGCCGTAAAGATACTGGTGTGTGGGTTTAGTGGCCCTGATGTTGAAAATGAGGGTCCGAGAGCTGCGTAAGCAACACCAGCAGGAGACTTCGAAGCATCTGTGTAATATTCGTCACAGGAATACTTCTCTTTAAGTTCAATAAAATGTGACTGTATGTGAGCCTCAGGTGCTTGTTTCGGTAATTCTAAGAAAGAGATGTCACACTGGATAGTTTGCCACTCCCAAGGCGGTGGAAGCCGAGAGGGCGCCATTAAGACATTCTCTAAAAGAGAGACCCCTGTTTTTTCTGAGAGTGCTTCCAACCGGAGGGACAGAGGAGGCCGGACACCTGGGCGGTTACGGAACAGCCTGGCCGTGGAGGAGTCGTGAATAATTGAATGACATGGATGATCCACAGCTGATTTTACCTTCAAGGCATATGAAAGACTTAAATATGTCCTTTGGTAGTATAGGGACCATTCATTAGATTCGGCGTAAAGGCTTTGCACAGGGCTAGTCCTAAAGGCACCTGTAGCAAGGCGGATGCCTAAGTGGTGGACAGGGTCTAGCATTTTTAGAGTACTAGGTCCTGCAGAATTATAGACTATGGCGCCATAGTCAAGGCGTGTTAATACTAGACTTTTGTACAGCTTTATTAGGCATCTCCTGTCGCTTCCCCAAGCTGTGCGTGACAACAGCTTCAGAAGATTCATAGTCTTGAGGCACTTTGCCTTAAGATACTTCAGGTGTGGAACAAAGGTTAGCTTACTGTCTAGAAGGATCCCTAAGAATTTGTGTTCACAGCTCACAGATAACCGTTCTCCATTGAGATTGATTACGGGTTCCGCCAGTATACCTCTCTTATTAGAGAACAGGACGCAGGTACTTTTTCTCAGATTTAGCTTAAAACCATTTTCGTCCGCCCACTTAGACAATTTATTTATGCAAAGCTGTACATGTCGCTCACAGATACTTAGATTACATGATTTAAAACCTATCTGGATATCATCTACATATACAGAATAAAACATACTACGTGGTATGGTAGTCTGTATGGAATTCATTTTTACAATAAAAAGAGTGCAGCTCAGCACACCTCCTTGTGGAACACCAGCCTCTTGCGTAAATGGACGAGACAGAACGTTACCAACTCTAACACGGAAAGTGCGATCCGAGAGGTAACTCTGAATGACGCATAGCAAGTTGCCTCTAACTCCCATTTCAGACAGATCACGGAGGATTCCAAAACGCCAGGTTGTGTCGTATGCCTTCTCCATATCTAAAAATACGGACAGGAAAAACTGTTTGTGGACAAAGGCATCACGGATATTTGTCTCGATGCGGACAAGGTGATCTGTTGTGGATCTACCCTCTCTAAAACCGCACTGTAAGGGATCGAGTATCTTGTTGCTTTCAAGAAAATGGATGAGGCGACGGTTAATCATTTTCTCAAATAATTTGCATATACAACTTGTCAGAGCTATAGGCCTATAACTGTCGGGTGAGGAAGGGTCCTTGCCCTCTTTGAGAATGGGGATTACGATTGCTTCTTTCCAGGTAAACGGAATGTAGCCTGCGGAGAACATAGAATTGAAGAGTGACAGTAGTGTTTCTTGGGTTTCAGGGTGTAGGTGTCTGATCATCTCATACATTATTCTATCACTTCCTGGGGCGGACTTGTTGCAACAGTTCAGTGAGGCCTGGAACTCAGCCATTCCGAATGGACGATTGTATGCTTCATTGGATGAGCTGTTCCAACCCAATTTCATCTGTTCTGCTAGTCGCTGGTATTTTAGGAATGTATCTGTGTAATGAGATGCACTAGAAATGTGCTCGAAATGTGCTCCTAGACAATCTGCCTGATCCTCCAGTGTGTCTCCTTGTGTATTTAATAAAGGTAAGGGATGAGTTTCGCGGCCTTTTATTTTGTTAACCCTGTTCCAGGCTTTTCGTTCGTCTGTATACGAGTTAATGCTGCTTACGTAGTTTTTCCAACTTTCTCGTTTAACGCGGCGGCGCGTTCTTCTACCTTGCGACTTGATCGCCTTGAAATTAATCAGATTCTCTGTGGTTGGGGAGTTACGGAGGAGGCTCCAAGCCTTGTTCTGCTTTTTCCTGGCTTCCCTACACTCCTCATTCCACCATAGAATGCGTCGTTTCGAGGGCAACCCATTTGTTTGGGGAATGCATACTGATGCAGCCTCAATAATGAACGCTGTTATGTATGCTACTGCGTCGTCTAAGCTTAGTTCAGAGATATCATTCCAGGGCAGCTGTGTTAGTTCGCGAAACTTTGTCCAGTCGGCTGAGTCAACTTTCCATCGAGGAAGATGTGCATGACACTCACTTTGTTTTTTAAGGTTTAGAATGATGGGGAAGTGATCACTTCCATAAGGGTTATTAATGACATCCCACTCCAGATATGGCACAATTGTACTAGACGCTATGCTTAGATCTATCGAAGAAAATGTTCTGTGTGTAGAGCTGTAAAATGTTGGCTTTTTCTTGTTCAGCAAGCAGGAACTTGAAGAGAACAGGATGTTTTCTACAAGCCGTCCTCTCGCATCACAGCGAGAGTCGCCCCACAGTGGGTTATGCGCGTTTAGATCACCGACGACAATGTAAGGGTGATGCAGCTCATCAATAAAGCTTTGAAATGTTGTGCTAGAGAGTTGATAACTTGGGGGGATGTATACGGACGTGATAGTAACTAGTTTATTGAATAGTACTGCTTGGATAGCAACTGCCTCAAGAGGAGTCCGGAGTTGCAGTTGCCGACAAGCAACGCCTCTGTCTACTATTATTGCTACACCGCCGGACGATGCAACAGCATCATCTCGGTCCTTCCGGAAAATAGCGTATTGCCTAAGAAAGTTTCTATGCGTAGATTTAAGATGTGTCTCCTGAACACACAGCACCTTTGGATTGTATTTGTGCAAGAGTTCTTTGATATCATCGAGGTTGTGGATCAGGCCTCTCACGTTCCAGTGTAATATTTGTGTATCCATCTTGTTTGTGTTTATGTGCTGTGTGTCAAGAGATATCACTTAGGTTGGTTCAAGGGACCTTTCCAGGCCCCTTGATGCGGGGTATTTCTTTTTTGTTGGCGCGCTCCAGGGAGCAACGCCGTGCCTTCGGCGTCTGAGACGCCGGAGAAGTTTTTGTTACATCCATCGCCTCATCAGAGGCGCTGGATGACGCCCGCTCAGCGGGCACGCGCGGGGGTTTTTCGGGCCTGTCTGCACGAGCAGTGGCCCTGGGACCGGCAGGCTCGGAGGTCTGCTGGCCCTTCGTCGTAGGGGGCGGAAGAGCCGTGGCTGCTCCCACCAGGGGGGCTGATGGCGTAACCGCCGTCACACTCCGTGTGACTTGCGCGGCCGCCTGAAGATGTAGCGCTGCCCCCCGGCGCGCCACATCGGTGTAGGAAGGACTGGACTGATTTTGGAATGCGAAACGCTTACGTGCCTCTGGAAATGATAGGTTCAGTTTTACTTTCAGTTCTATGATTTGTTTCTCCTTTTTCCAAGTAGGGCATGATCGCGAGTAGGCGGGGTGGTCTCCTTCACAGTTGGCACAGTGGTTTGTTGATGTACAGATGTCGGAAGCGTGCTCAGAAGAACTACACTTGGCACAAGTAGCACGTCCTCTGCAGTTCTGCGACCCATGCCCAAAGCGCTGACACTTGAAGCATCGACGCGGATTTGGGATATACGGTCTGACGCGAAGCTTACAGTACCCAGTTTCTATTGTTTCAGGTAGGTTGCAGGTTCCGAAAGTTATGATTATGTGTTTGGTAGGTATTTGCTTGTCATCTCGCCTCAATGTTATTCTTTGAACTTTGACTACGTTCTGGTCTTGCCATCCTTCAAGCAGTTCGCTTTCGCTCAGTTCGAGGAGGTCATCTTCTGAGACGACACCGCGCACTGTGTTCATTGATCTGTGTGGGCCCACTGAGACGGGAATTTCCCCAAATGCTACAACTTTCGACAGTTTGTCATACTGCGCTTTATCGCGGAGTTCGAGCAGAAGATCGCCACTTCCCATCTTCGTTACTTTATAGCCTGGGCCATTTGCTTCAGTGAGAGATTTCGCTACAACAAATGGTGAGATCATTCTGACGGTTTTCTTATCGTGCTGACTATGTACACATTGGAAAAGATTGTTTAGGCTGCATGAAGGAAGTGAATGTTTCATCGGTGCGCCCCCTCTTCAGGGAGCGATCAGGTAGCGGATGAAAGTTGTTTGCCATATAGAGCTGGGAAATTCGGCGGCGATGGTGGCCACCCACCACCGAGCCCAACAAGGGGACGCTACAAGGTTGGAAGATTACCTGCAGACGCCAGCCATGCATCGCCGCTATAACCTAATATATATATACCCAAGGCAGGATATATTACACACGGTTAACCCTTGCCGCCAGGAAATACGGAAGTAATAAGAAGTGAGGAGACGACAGGAAAGATGTAAAAGTGGGAGAGAAAGACGAAGATTGGAGAGGAGGACAGGAAAAGGTGACTGCCGATTTCCTCCAGGTGGGTCAGTCTGGAGGTGCCGTCTATGTGAAGCCGAGGCCGAAGAGGTGTGTTGCCTCCGCCGGGGGGCCTTAAAGGTCCAGACACCCAGCTTCGGCTCAACCCCCAGGATCCCCTTTTCCCCAGACACGGCTAAGCCGCGCACGGTTACACGCGGGAGGGTCCAACCCTCGTGTGCTCGGGTACGTGGTGTCGCAACACACCAAACGCCTGCTTACGCAGACGCCCCTGCGGGGGATATCATCGAAATAGGTGATAAAAAACAGCACAGGTAAAATTGCAGTTATGACAAAATTATAAAAGCACCTCTGCAAACTGCTGGAACCCTCAGCATCATGCCTGTTCTACACGCACATATGTTGCAGCGCAATCTATATCTCAGACGCAGGCACCTCCACAGATCACTTTGTGACCTACTCACAATAAGGTTAAAAAACAGTCTGGCACAAGCTACTTGATGTGATTCATTTTGCAAGCGCCAGCCAAGTGCTGATGGTGGTAGAGCGAAATTGAAGTTTGTCCTTGTATGGAAGCCTTGGCCCATGTTTTATCAATTCTAGCGGCAAAGCACACCTTTTACAGCACACATAAATTTTAAATTAGACTGCTTGCTAATGCTGTACAGTAAGTTCCTGTAAAGAAACTAAATCACACAGAAAACATTTAGAATACCAAACTAATCAAATACTGGCTTGAATACATTTGTGCATTAGGGAAGCAAGGTGTAATGTACACTGTTGTAGAAAATTTTTACTCATGTATGGAATACTTCTATGACACAGCAGAGTTAATTTGCGGGTTCTTACATAGCAATGACTACCTACAGGTAAATTTTGTAAGGCTTAGGGAAACTAATTGTTAGTAGAACTGTGTATGTACACTGGCACTGAGAAATTGGTTATAATAGTGGCAGCTTATAATGGACCAGTGCAAAAAAATGGCCATTTGTGAAACACCAACTAGCTATTTTACCACGAAGCGCTCCCTGGCCTTAACCCATATAAAAAGCACTGGGAGGACCAGAGAGGGTGCAGTACATTGGCTTACACTGATCATGATGAGGTCCCGTCATCCAGCTAGTGCCAAGGTACAAGAAGGATGTCCAGCCGTCTATAGAGTGAAAGGGACAAAATAAGATAGCATCAAGTCAGTTGAAAGGCAAATTTGCAATTACAAATAAGGTGACCCGGTCACAGTCATTCATTAATAAATGCCAAGCTGTCGTGATTTCACTCCCAGATGAAGCACCTACTAGGTTAAAGGTTTTGCTGCTTATTTAGAACAAAACACAAGTGAAATTTGTACATCAGCAGACGATTTAATTTGGAATTGTATAGATGAAGTGAACACTGCAGTTATATTTTTGTTTTGCTATAAAGTAGGAACGCTACAAACTGCATAGTCACTGACACACACGCGCGCACACGCAAGAACAAAAGGACACAAAATAGGGCGAGTTCAGTCTGGTTCAGCATTACAGCCAGCGCGTCGTCTTCGAATGCACTCCTTTCGGTTGGCTCGTGCTACGTTAACCACAGGCTAACAAGCAGGGCAAAGTTCTGACTGTTGTTGCGGAAGTCGTGGAGCGCGGTAGTGCTGAACGGCTGAACACAAGCAGAACCCTCGTATAAAAGTAATGACGAAAACTCGAAGGGCAGAAGAGCCCATGTATCAAGAATTGTCGCGGGTAACACCTAAATATATTCACATTGTTGACGAAAAACGAAGCGCAATGTATTTCACTTACCGGAAAAAGTGTTATCCGAACGTGCGACGTACAAAGACGCACCGAGACACGAAGGCGGCGAACGCAGATCCCGCCATTGTGGTAGTAAGCCGTCAGCGAAAACACGCAATACAGCCGATGTCACGAAGCACTGATGCAAAACACACGGCACACAGCATCAGCACAGCTAAATGACTCCAGTTAATATCCAGTATAAATGTACAGAACGGCTTAGAATGACGCACAACTGGATAACGAACCCACGACCGAGACAGAGGGCGGCAATGGCCGTTTTTTCCGTGGTTTTTTCAAACTTCCTGCCTCCCAGTGTCTCCAGCACAGAATGAGATGTCCGACAAATTTGGATTGTGCCGCCGAAGTGATCGCAGCGCGGTGGCTCTGTGACACCGCTGTGCAACACCGGCGTTTCGCTCCTGCTGCTGTAAATACCTGCTGTGCGAGCATAGAATGGTTTCCAGGCGTCGTGTGCGCGCCCCGGATGGAAAACAATAACACGCCCTTGATTGTCGAAGTTCTGGTGTGAAATTATTTAATATTAAAGCCAATTAACTTATGTTGCTTCCAACAAGTTCGATTTGTCTGTGGCGTCTTTTATTCGCTAACGACGACGGCCGACGGTAACCGCACATTTAACACGTCGTTTGGCATTTTATGCACTTTTAGGCAAAAAGATCTAGAAAAGTTCTTGAGTTAGACATTCTGAATGCGTTTACCAAAACAGACTCTAGTGACACCAGTAGTGGGTTTTGCCGCAGATAGAATATATACTAGCATATTCCAAGTGCTGAGGTTATGTTTAGAAGAAATTCTATTTTCAGTCTTATCATAGACCAAGACGTCTATAGCCGTTTGTAGCCGTTTCAAGAAGTTTTTAAGAGGTTCTGTGTTTCGTGGGAAGTAATGAATTACAGCTAAAACCAGAAGGAGCTTTCACCGAACTACGTTGTGTTCTTACTAGTGAAGTGGGCACGATCAACAGGTGAAGCCGGAGATAAGACGGGTAAGCTGGGTGACTATGGTTATTCGATGGATGACTAATAAAATAAAAAAAGCGCACACAATTTAAAACACTCATTTGTTTTTTTTTCCGTTTGTTAATTTATGCTGACTTAAATTTTCGTTTTTTTTTTTGCGCTCGAAGCAATTACAGAAGACGTAAGATGTTTTTCAAAAGAAGGCGCATTTGAATATATATACGTGTATTTTGCTTGTCTCCGGTGACAGGCAGACAGCGGAAGCCAGCATCGATATACAGGGCTATCAACGCTCTAGGGCATTGCGGTAATGGTAGGCTTCTTTTGGATGCCGGCCAAGTAGGCACAAGTTTCTCTCACAAAATACATGAGAAACACGGTGATACGCGCCCTACAAAGCGCCGTTACTGCTCCAACGCTCGCATTTTGCGCGCGATGCATCCGCTCAACAGCGCGAACAATTGAATAGCGAGTGGCTGAATTATGAATGGCTAAATAAAATTTAAAAAACTAAAAAAATTTTCTGAAAACGAGTGTGCCCAACGCGGCGTTTAAAATCGTGCCTATAAATTTTCTTAAGCTGTATCAGGCACCACAGTAACCAACATTACTGATAGGGACTATGTTATTGAGCGGAAGGCTTCTGTTGCGCATGCGCTAGGCGTCTGGCCGGCATCGTCATTGTTCGTTTTTTTTCTCATGCGAGTGTGTATGGCGGGAAGGCCAAGGAAGCGCGAACCTTGAAGAATAAGTTGAGGATTCTATTTTTCGGTAAGAACATTTGCAAATTCTTGCAGTATATAACACGTATGCCAAGTGTGCTGCAGGACCTACGGAAATATTAATATTGTGCGTCCTTTCTCTGCAGGAAATTCAAACTTGACCGCGAAAACCGTTGCGCGCGCAACGGCCGCGCAAACCAGAGTAAGTACTGTTTCGTTTGACTTGAACAATCATTGCATACCTCATTTTTGAGATTTGGCTTTACATGTTAACGCTACGCACCCATGGAGTCTGTATGTGTTCGTTAATTGCGGTTGTAAGCAACGCTTGTGCTACGCCGACCCATGTGGTAGCCTTCATGTGTGGTACCTTCTTTTTTTGCGCTGTTGCTTTTCCTTGCTGAAACGCTGCAGACGGAGTAACAGTAAAACGTTGTCCGGGCATTCGATGCTGTTTTTCTGTTTGATGGATATTGAAATTGAACTGTGTACGCACTGTGTTGTAGCAATCTCACCCGAAAGGTAGCTGTGCGAACACGTTCAGATTTCCTTTGTCGTAAGGTGAACTCAGGCGCTACAAGTTCTGAAGCAGGGACTCTATTCTTGGCTCATCATTTTCGGGGATGCTGTCAGGTTTGCGTGATAACAATCACGGCCCTTTGCTGAAGCGGAAGGCATCTTGTCCGTTCGCTTATCCCCGAGAGGGATTGATCGATAAAAGCGGCTCAGAAACCATCACGTGCCTATTTTCAGTGTCGTCTCACTGAATTTGTCTGTCTAGAAAGAGCTATGCAAAATGGATGCACACCGTTCGGTATTCAGACGCATGCAACATTTGCAACTGCAGAGACGGTTTGTTTGGCAAGAAACCAATACACGTATGGAATGGCGGCTCAAAGTGCGATTCCACACGTTGTTGGGTGTGCACGAAGTGCTTTACTAAGTGCATGCAAAACGTCTGAACTACGTGCTTCCCTTATGCCCTCGAAGAAAGGGCATAACCAGTTTATGAACATAATGTTGGAGTTTCTGCTTAACTCGTTAGTATCATTGCATCAATGTTGAAATTGGTGCGACAAATTTTTACGACTGTTAAAGGAGCACCAATGAGACCTCAAAACAAGTGCAACATTTTTAAGTCCTGTACTATAATCTGACACAGCTAAGCGAAGTTACCACTCGAAAATGTGGCCATCACCTAAGGCTATTAACAGAACAAGACTCTCAGAAAATTGAAGATAATGGCTTGTGGTTACTAGAGGTGAAAATGACGCAGTAGCCTTGTGCCGACATATTACAGGGTTCGCACACCTCGAAATCCTTGAAGACCCTTAAAGTTGAGGGGAAAAAGAAAGATCCATGGTCCTTAAAACTCAGAAATAATGGTGCTCCTTGAAAACTGGAGTTGGGGTGCGATTTTTGCACCTTTTTAACCCCCTTATGAGGGCACCTTGCCACGTATTGCGCACGGTGCGGATGGAAGCCTCCGTTTAATCACACCCATTTGCTGGCCAGAAACCCTGACCAGCTCACTAGAGAAATAGAAGCTGCAGAGATTAGGAACAGGAATTGTGTTAGTTGCGTGTCAGTCTCCTTATTGGAGAAAGAAATGGTTTTATTGCATTAGCCACCAGTGTCAATTGAAACTTGCTGGGTTGATTTGTTTGTCTCCCTTCATTTTGTAAGGTGATATATATATATATATATATATATATATGTCTGCTTTTGTGCAATAAACACGCAGTTGTTAGTTAGCACTGTGTCCTGTCTGTTTCTTTCATCATCTGTGTGCTTCTGTGCTACTGTCTAAATAATATATTAGGGTCATTTTTTTACCTGCACTATGCAGGCGAGTGTAGTGTAGGGCAGAGACTATGATGTTTTGTGCTGCACTGGGCTGACTGGGTTGTAGCCAATAGCAAACTGCGCGTCCTCCCCATTAACAAGTGAAAAGCGCCTGACTGCACTTCACCTAACTTTGCATCCGCTGGCTGCATATATACTCTTGTGTGATTACGTGGTTTCTGCAATAAATGAAACTGCAGCTAAATATATTATGCTATAACAATGCTATGCTCTAACACTCTATCACTGTGCTATGACACAGCACTGAATCTTAAACAGCCTATCCGTATACACGTGATCCCTGAGTAAGATAATTTATTTTCTTGGAAGATAAGTTCACCCTCTTATGTGAGGCATGGTTGTGCTAGCACTTCGCTGCTGTGCCCGCCGTGAATATTCGCTGTCGTTGCCATATATGTGTACTGACAATTGCAGACAAAATAGCATCGCATGTTTGTGTCGTCTGCTACCTACACTCATTGAAACTGCATTGTAGAAAGTTTAGTTTCTATGCTACACTTGTGCCATAAAAGTTGGCTTTGTGTCGGTGGGCAGAGCTACACTTTTTCTGCACCAAGACGAAAATGTGACTTATTGCACTAGGTACACATGCAGCCCTTGGAGGAAAAGAAATAGTTTTATTGGCATGCAGAGAGCGATGGTAGACTTATAAATTAATTATCTATCAGTCTAGTTGGGTTTTTTCTCTAGTGTCCTTTTCAACCTTTCTTGTCACTTTTGGTGTCGTATGCTACATATGCAACTTTCACATGCTTGCTTTTGGTATTTAACGAGATTTGCAACAGTAGCGAGTGAAGTCACTCTTAGTGATATGGCAAGTAAACTGCTCTCATATCTTGAATAATTGTATCAGAGTTGTGTGTGACGCAGGAAAAGCATGCTATGTTTTCTGAAATATAGTGTGCTTACTTTTTCAGGATGGTTTGGTATCCGAAGATTTTTGCCATTAAAAAGAAAGGGGCAACGGGCACGGAGCTCCCGTTTCCATCGGGGCGTTGCTCAATTGGCGGGTAGGTGTTAACCTTTGGACTTTACATGTTTAGATGGTGGGAGTGCTGAAGCTTCCGTGTTGATCAGGGTTTCCACATTGTACCCTCAAAGAGCTGAACGGTCTTATCCTCACCCGCAATCAAATGCTTACTGGCTGTTTTGCTGCTGTGCAGAGAGAATTATTGATTGACGAATGCTCGAAATCTTGGAAGAGGCTTATAATTCTTTTGCTTTCGCAAGACCTGCGCGAAAAGTAGCGACATAATGGACTTGTCACATGTATGTTGCATTAGTCATTTTCTGGAGTGCTGACAGAGATATCCAAAATCACTTTTAATTGTTCGATCTTGAAAGTGTGAAGGGCATAAGAAATCTGTGTGTGTCTTCGCAGTTTGGCTCTGTTTTAGTGCATCAATTTTTATCAACAGATTTTGTTAGAAACAGTTTGAGCTCTTAGGACAGAGGCAATAAAGTTACCTAATTTGGCAATATGCTGTTTTATCTTTTTAAGAGTACCAAAATCCAACCACTTTTATGGAACATGTACTGTTTTGATATTCTAATGAAATCTTTCCTGAACTTCACATTTTGCTAGTTCTGGGAAAACGTGGAGTATAGCACTAATGTACTTTTGCACTACATTTTGAATACATATTTATGAGAAGTTGCAGTGGCCACAGGAAATTAAAAGGGGTATAGTCTGTGTTCTGGCTGGCTTTCTCAAGATTGCATTTAAATTTATTGAGAAGCTGGTAGTTATTAGTTAAGCTGGTAATGAGGCACTTAATTCTGTTCATGCATTGTTTAATTGATGTGTATCTGAGGCACTGTTTAGTAATTCTCTAACATATTTCGTGACACATTCAGCATAGTGATTTACTTGCGTGCATGCACGTGGACTTGTGAACTGATGTCATTCAAAGAGAAAAAAAGGAGAAATATGTAAGCACACACACTGTAAGGCTAAAGCTAGAAAATGGAGGTTTAAAAACATTATTGCCACATGGAAGAAAGTAATGCGTCTGCTTGCCTTTCATTAGATGACATTGTGTTAGTTGTATGTCAATGACCATGGTTTGACTGTGGTTTTTGCAGAGATAGTTGCATTCATGCTTGTTTGTTAATATGCCAGACAGAGGACAAAAAGAGAAAGATAAATTGTTTTAGACTCAAAGTGAATGACACCGGAACATCTGGCTAGCTGTATCACAGTGGAAGCAGGAAGCGTTGCTACGCCAAATTCTAGACCGATTATAGCAGGGTATCTGTTTTGCTCCATACTTGACAGGAAGTCACTAGTGTAGTTCTAATGTAGGGTTCATATTCAGTGGAAATATCAAGACACAATAAAAGTTGCATTATTTTGATCATTTTGGTAGTGCAGTTTCACTGTCTGCTGCCTGTTTATGTAACAAAGTTGCCTGAAATGGCAACTGTTTTCTTATCGCTTGCATTTTACAGAAAATATGTACCTTGAACCTTGTTTTTTGGCTGTCTGGGGATGCTGTGCACTTGAACGAGTACTGATGCAATTCTTTTAAAATCATGCTGCACATCAGAATTTCCAGTAGTCTTGCTCTTCGAAAATTTTCCAGCAGAACCCATCTTGGATGGCTCTCAACAGTTAATCTGATTAGCTTTGAACAGGGTGTGCACAGGTCCTTGGCACCCTTGAAAAACCATTGGATTTCTTGAGTAATAAAGTGAGATGATCATGTGACCCACTTTCCATCGGCGATAAGCATGGACCTGGCAAGCTCCCCATTTTGGAAACAGTGGTACTGTATAAAAATTTAAAGCCGTGGCGATTGCAAACAACACGTTCCGCTTCGTGTGATGACTTGTGTGGAATTGTAAAACCGTGCACTGTGAGAGAAACTGTGGCTCTTGGTGCTGGTTCCCCTCTCCTGTTTATGCTGCTTTTTTTGCGCCTCATTATGAACTTGAGAACTTATGAACTTAAAGCGATCAAGGCTGTAATTTACGATATAATTTTTGTACTCCTACTGCAATAAAGCTAACATTGTTACAGTAAAAATTTCTACGTGGGACGGCATTTTGCACCCTTGAAATAGCTTTGGCAAAGCCTTGAAGGTCCTTGAATACCCTTGAATTTTTGTCTCTGAAATCTGTACAAACTGATTGAAGCAATTTAGTGAAACAATGTATTTCCACCGCTGAAACGCGTCATGAATGAGGCATATGCTACAGTGGGGCTCTTCTCTCGAGCTTCCCCTGGACACGCTGCGGCACCTAGTGCCGCCATCATGAACTCCTTGGTGTGGCCTCTGAGACTGTACTGGTGGCGCGCCGGTGTGTATGAGCTCTGTACTGTAGCTGAACTACTCTTTCGTGCTTCCCTATGGATGCGCTGAGCCATCTGGCAGCGCTGCCGTGAAGTCCACATGTGGCATCTGAAATGTTTTGCGCGCTGGTGCGTGCAAATGCTGAAAAATGCATCATGTAAGAGGTGTGTACGACAGCCAGGCTCCCCTCCCACGCTTCCCTCTGGACATGCTGCACCATCTGGCGGTGCTGCCGAGGAGTTCAGGTGCGGTGTGCTTGATGCGGAGCACACCAGCGCGTGTGAATGGGAAGGTTTGTTTCCTTACTAGGTGCATACCCAGTGAATAAGTTGGTGCGAAGGAAGCTCATTGAAGAGTGGCACGTACCAAGTGAAATTGTGGCGCAGCTCGCTGAAGTGTTGGCATGAAAGAGGTTCATTGAAGGGAGGCACATACCAAGTGTATTCGTGGTGCAGCTCACTGAAGTGTCGAGCTGCTGTACTTGATGCATCCAATGTGACATGGGTTCGATTCTGCCTAGCAGAGGAGAAATTTTAAAGGTTTTCTTTTTGATTGAAGAGGTTGAGGAAAACGTTTAGATGCCCAATGGTCACCGAGCAAAAATTTATGAAGTAGCCCAAGAATGCCAATCGTGTTCTGTTTGCTCTAGTGGATCCCTGCTGGAATTTTCTTTAGGATGAATGTCAAGCATGTTAGACAAGAGTTTAAAAGGCACCAAATGCTTGAAGTTTTACTTCCGTAGCCATAACAATGGCATTTAATATTTATTCTTTCTCAGATGAACCTGTCTCCCAGAAGAAGGGAACTTAAAACTGAAGTACAGGAGTGTGATGAACTGCACTGGTTGGTGCATGTTGAAGGGAATTGAACTGCGCAAAAGAGGGTAAACAGTGTAAATGACAGACACAGCGCTGACTAATAACCAATCTTTATTGCCCATTAAACACAATAAATAAAAAGACAAACTTTGCAGATAATATAAAAATACGAATTCATCACGACCCACTGCTGCCGGCGGGCTATCACTCATTTGATAAGTAGCATATTTAATTGCACTGTACAGATGCAAAATGCACACTACCACTTGAATTGCTGTGTTGGTATATGTGAAAAGCTTTTCTAATCTCGAGCACATCCTCTAATATCCTCTAATCCTCTAATATAATAATATAATAATAATAATAATAATAATAATAATAATAATATCCTCTAATATCCTACAAACATGCAAGTTTTCAAGGTATGGTCCAGAACCACATGTTTTGAAATTTTCTGCCAAATGACTTTCAACTGAGCCTTTAAGTAAGTTCTGTAAATGCTCCTTGTTCCTGTTACATTGGGCAAACAGGTCAATGTATTAATGATCGTTTACGGAGTGTACAGAGAGGATGCTACAGGGAGCAACGTCCCCATTGAGATTAGTGAACTTTCCACATATACCAACACAGTGATTCATTTGTTGGTGTCCCTTCTATATCTCTACATTGCAGTGAAATGCGATACTTGTTGAATGTGTGATAGCTTGCCAACAGCAGTGGGTTGTAATGAGCTTGTGTTTCTGTTTTTTGTGCAGATTATCTCCTACCATCATCATCAGCCAATTTTTGTGTCCGCTGCAACAAGAAGGCCCCTTCGAGTTACCTCCAGTTAAATCTCCAATTACCCCTGTTTTGCGCCAGCTGATTGCAATTTATGCCTGTAAATTTAATTTCACCACACCACCGTTTATTTGTCCTATGCATTACATGGCCTTCCCAGGTCCATTTTTTACCTTTTAGCCATGTTTACTCTCTGATCCACTCCACTCCGCTCTCTTCCAGTCTCTTAAATGTTATGCCTAACATTTCTCGTTCTGTAGCTCGTTGCTGGTTCTTTGTTAACCCTACAAGCTTCTGCCCCATAGTTTAGTACCTGTAGAATGCTCCCGGTGATGATGGTGTATGCACTTCAACTGATTTTTATTCCTCTGCAAATTTTCTTCTCAGGATCAGGGCCCCCTGTCTCAGTCTGTCCTATATATCGCAGTTAAAAAGTTATTTATTTGTATATTTGTTTATATTTTATATTAGTTGCAGTTATATATTGCTGCCTGAATGTTTCGCCAGAGTACCTAATGGTGGCTTCTATAGGTACTTAAAAATCTCAAGTTATTTAAGAAGTTATAGTCACAAGTAGTCATGTCACATCCAAGCTTTGCAGTTTATCATGTCCTCCCATGGTCTGGTCACTTTTTGTTTCTGCTTGTAAAATGTAATGTACTTGTTTGCAGTGTGGCTATGTGGTGGGCTGTGAAAATGTGATCAGTGTGTTGTATGTCAAAGTGCGTCTTATGAGCTGGATTCAATTCTTTTTTAGGGACCCCTCCTGTGACGTACAGATACGGAGTGCGGGATCAGCACATTGCCTCCTTCTCGTTGACGCAAACAAGCAGGTAAATATATAAACTTTTCTTGACTGATAAGTTTGATTGTTTGGAATAATTGCCAGCATAGCTGTTACACTTGTGCTGATAAGTTGCCCAGTACTGTGCAAAGTTTTTTTGTGTGTATGTGTTTTTATCTATTTTGTATTTTGCATAATGTTACCATTTCATGTATTGCAGCAAAAAATGCTTTGGCATGAGCCAATGATGAGTTTCTCACTTAGACCTCCAGCTTTTTGTATCGTTATGTCTTTGTCAAGTTTTCAATGTCCAAATTCATTTCTAGCATTATACTTGAATCTTACAAACCTTGAGTTTGGTGATTGCTAGTAACTTCATAGGCAGTTGTTTTGTTTGACTCTCCATTATGGCTCAGTGGCTATGACATTCCACTGTAGAGCATGAGGTTGTGAGTTCAGTTGCCGGCTGTGGCAGCTGTATTTTGATAGGCAAAATCCATATGAACTTCTAAATACTAGTCACTATGGGGCACTTTGAACAAATTTGCATGGTTCATTCAGTGCGCCGTGCTTACGTCCAAAATGCTTAGAGGTATAGACTGGCAAAATAGAAATTATTCAAGCCTCACTGAAAAAATTTATCTAGTTTAGGGCCAATTCAGACTCATTAGACCTAGCTAGACTCACCCAGACACGCGGTGTCATGGTTGAGATGGAGCAGTATGGGGATGGCCATAGAGGAAGGAAAGTGTAGGAGAGGCCCCAGACAGCACGGGTTGGAGAAAGTGTGGCGAAAGTTGCGTACCATTTTTTGCAAAGAAACACTGGGACTGGCACCTCAAAAGTCAACGTTGCTGTAGCAACCGCACTCCTGAAGCTCTTGCAGCTGCTCTAGGCCTCTGAAAAGTGAGATAAGGTTTTTCTGGCCCGTGTCTTTCTTGCAACGCATTCTGTTTGCAAGACAACCTGACTTTGAAGCATGGTGTGTAAGTTTGAAAGTTGTGGTTTGGGCCTGTGAGTGTGAGTGTTAGTTAGCAAGATACAATCACGGTGCAGGTCTTTGTCATCTTCAATGTGCGATGGAAAAGCATAGGAGTGCATCTGCTGTACTAAACCTGTTACAGACGTTTTGTAGGCTTTATCCAGGCGCGTGTCGGCAGCACACACTTCCAGCGGCTCATAGCAATGCAAGTTCAAAGTTCGTGCCTACCTGCTTCGGCGAGCTGATCAGAGGCGCAAATGGAGATGGCACACAGCAAGATGGGTGCATTTTCGGCTTCAAAAACACGACGTCAGGGCCACTCCTATATTGCTTCTTTCCTCCATAGGGATGGTGCACGTTGTCAATGTAAAAGTTGCATACCATATTGTTTCAGTAGTATTTCTTCCCTCTGTTAGCACTCAATTGCCTACACAACCTTACACTTTACATAGGCAGAATTCAATAAATGGTCACGGACCCTTTCTTTTTTTTTATGTAATCCTCACTCAGGCTTACTCGTTCCATTGGAGTTTAACTATCTATAAGCAGTACTACTCAGCCTTGCATGCTGTCTTGTAGACTCAAAAACATTTGCAATTGCATGTGATTAAGATTTATTTGAGCTTGCTCAAACTCGCACATGCTACAATTCATGGGGAATCCTTGAGTCATGTCTGCTTCAACGCTCGTCAACTCTGAGAGACTTGTCCCTATGCGGATACACTTCAACTCTCAATGACTTTTGCCAACCTCTTTTCGGTGGCACTATTACTTTCAAACAAGGAGCTGCAACTGTGATCTTTCCTGTTATGTGGCTATTGCAACTTGTGTGGTTGCATGGCATCTACTTTCATGTATGAACATGAAAATGGTATAGCTCATGATGCCAAGGTATACATTCCGTGGCCTGCTCCTGATTGCGCAGAATGCCAGAGTTCGATATGATGCCTCAATGTGTGTGTGCCGCCGTGCACTGACAGAGGGCGGGTGCTCACATTGAGGCACCCTTGAGTTCGAGACAGAGGGGAGCTGCGTCAAAGAAGGATGTCCGAGTGTGGGTGTGCACTCCGGCGTTGACGCAGCCCCAGCGTGGTGTAGTAACTCAAGATTCATAATGGCAGCCTGCCATAGTGTCGCAAGACAGCCGTCTACGCTGAAGAGAGTAAATGCAAGTGCTCAGGCTGTGCACGCTCTACGGGCTGATAAGAGTGCCGATGCGCATGAAGCTCATGAGGCCTGTCTTGCCCAAATGCTTGGAGGCCCTAGAGCAGAACAAAGTTGCCCAACAGATGCATGGCTGCCATTACTCTTGAAGAATGTAACGAGGGTCTCCTTGGTTGCAGTGCAGCCACGGAGACCCGATCGGAGTCGACGCAATTGCATGTGAAATACGATATGATTAAGATACAAAATTAGTAAATAATGAACATAAAAAAAGACAGAATAGCAAAATATAATCAACATTTTAGCATCAACACTTAGTTGACCCTTTGGAGGGGGTTTGCGAGTGCGCACCTTGTATGTCTGCCATGTTTCTTTACAATAAAAGCAATGCTGATGGGTTACCGCCTTCAACTTGATTGGTCTGGTAAGTTTGGCTTGAACAGGCAACCCATGGCTCCAGTCTTGAGCAGGTTCCACACAACTGCAGTTGGAGTGCGGTTGGAATCAGTGGAATGCACCATTAGATTTAGTTGCATGGTAAAGAACCCAAGGTAGGTAATCCTACCTGTGAAGCCCACCACTATGAAACTTGTGTTGCTTCATGACATTACACCTTGTAAGCCAGCTAATCAAAGATATCAGTCAGTCAATATCATTTTCTCTGCATTTAGCACATGACAAGACACTAATTAATGTGTAATTGTATAATTTATGCAGGCCCATGTTGTCAACGTCGCTGGTACAAAGGAAGTTCTAAGGAATAATGAACACGTTCCAAATCAGGCTTTCTTGAGCCATGGTGACATTGTGACAGTTGGCTCACGCCAGTTCCGATTTGAGTGGGTGTCCACGCAGAAGAAAGAAGGAAGGCAAACTTCGCCTGCTGCCACTGGTTCTCAGCAGCGCAAAGGTAACAACTAATATTGCAGTCCTTTGTTTATTTTTACATTTACAGAAGTTATGGATAGGCTCAATGAGGTCTGAATTGTTATTCTGTCAGCACACTCTTATACATAGCTTCATTAATGCATCTTGTGTTATTGCTGCAAAGCAGTAGGTTGCCACTGAGTATGCTTTGAATGCAAAATGAGAAGATGGTTTCTTATCGCTGCTGCTGATAGAGTTCTTGAATACCAGTGGGAATTTGTTGCATGTGTATAGGCTGCCAGTGTTGCAGCTTCATACAAAGCAATTTTTACAGCCATGTATGATGTAATGTGCCTTAAATATTCACGTTTTGTACTGCGCTTAATTGTACCTGGAAAACCATAATATGGGTACAGAACATTCGATTTCTTCGTATGCACTATCATGTTCAGTATGAGCTGCAATGAATGAGCCGTAGTCGGAGCGCTCGTCTGGTCGAGCGGGTGGCACTCGAGAGAAAAGTGGAGTTTCAGCTTCAATTCCAGCAATGCGCATAACCCCGTGCCTTCATCTTCTGCTATCTTTGCAGAACGATGATACACTATGGAACATCTCAAGACTGGCATTAGCCTTGATGTTCCTAGTAAATAAACATGTCTTCAGCACTGTCTATCTTTAGTCTTACACTTACAGATGGACCAAATCCTTAAAAATTACAAATGGTAGTTCTTATAATTAATGTCTTTATTAGTTACCATAGCACACTTCCCAACACCTTTTGCATTGGATTATATTGTAACGAACAATTAAGGGAGTCCAGACACAACTATTTATTGTGGGCGAACTTGTGCCCTGGGGGTAAATAAAAAGGACTGCCGCGTTCTGAAAAGGAGATCAAGAATGCCTTCTTCTTCTATCTCGAGCGTCGCTTCACCTCTTCTTCTTGCAGACGCTGACAACGGCCATCTACGATGCAAGTGCGTGCGGCGAAAACAAGTGCCATCATTTCGTCGTCTTTTCTTTCAATGCGCCGTTGTCGTGTTGAGGGGGGGGGCGCACGAACCTGCGCGCGTTGTTTAAATGTTTCTGCCTTGTGTCATTGTCCCCCCTCCAAAACGCATCGTCCCGATGCGTACAGCGACTACATTGTTCACAAGCTGTTGTCCAAGTGGTATATGGCACAGAATAGACGTTTGGTAGAATATTCACTGCCTGTCATAATATGGCTTCAGTCTGACCACATGTACAGTTTCCGTGCGACGCCGGCATCGTGATGAGCTGACTTGTCCTTCTGGCGTAACTTCGTAGTTCAGGGGACTGATGCGGCGAAGTACTCGGTAAGGGCCGAAATAACGGCGCAAAAGCTTTTCGGACAGGCCGCGCGTCCGCACGGGAGTCCACACCCATACTCTGTCGCCTGGGGCATACTCGACTTCCCTTCGCCGCAGGTTGTATCGGTCCGCGTCGATGCGCTGCCTTTGTTGAATGCGATGTCGCGCCAGCTGACGTGCTTCTTCGGCCCTCTGTGTAAAGTCGCTGATGTCAGGGTTCTGTTCTGTACTGTCGCTGACAGGCAGCATTGCGTCCAAGGGTGTAGTAACTGTTCGACCAAAAACAAGCTGGAATGGCGTTACCTGAGTGGTCTCTTGCAATGCGGTATTGTAGGCGAATGTTGCATAGGGTAGTATCTTGTCCCATGTACGCTGCTCTAAGTCTACGTAAATTGACAACATACTGGACTTCATTTCCAAAATTAGTCAGGAAGACATTCGAACACCCGTCACGCAGCTGAACCAGACCTCTTGCCATACAGATTCCTTTTTCGAGGAGGAGCCCAGTGTTACTATCTGCTATTCCTTCATAGTCGCTGAATACGGTACTTCTTATGGCAACAGCTATGCTGGACCTTGGGGGTATCGTGACGTCGTCGTCTATAATCTGAAGAGCATCAAATTGTTCTTCACACTGGAATGTCGCGATGGCGTGCTTCGTTGAGAACGACACACAGGATTCCTGCAAGTTGATAACTGCACCGTTCGCCTGCAAAAAGTCCATTCCAATAATTAAATCCCTTGAACATTCTGGCAGGACAATGAAACTGGCGACGTATGTAAAGCCGCGTATTCCGATTCTAGAAGTGCACCTGCCCACCGGGTTGATAAGGTGTCCTCCGGCGGTTCGAATTTGCGGTCCTCTCCAAGGAGTCAGCACTTTTTTCAGTCTTCTGGCAAGCACTTTACTCATAACGGAATGGTCTGCGCCTGTGTCTACTAAAGCGGTAATTTCGCAGCCGTCTATAAGCACACATAAATCTGAAGCAACGTCACTTTTTCCGCAACTGCTCTCGCGTCCGTCGTTCAGCGCTGGAGGCTCTGTTCTTGCGTCGACAGCGGCCTCACCTCCACAGGTCGCCGGTATTAGTTTTCCCGACGTGGGCTTTGAGGGCGTCGCCTTGGGGAGCTTGAGGATGGACGCGGGCTCGGTGATCGATACCTCAGCGGCACTGTTGACCGAGGTTGATGTTGCTGTGAAGTCTGCGGGCTTTGGCGCGTTGACAATCTTGGATCTCGAAAGGGCGTTCACCGCTTCTTGGGCAAGGAGCATTTACGGAAAACCCCCGAAGTCCCGCTCTGCGTATTCGCACATCCTGTAGAGATGACCAGCTTCGCCGCAGTGGTAGCACAGTGGGATTCTATCAGGAGTGCGCCATATGTCAGCCTTCCGGAATCTCGTCTCCGGCGGAGACGGCAAGAACCGAGGTTCGGGCACATGCGCAGTTGCCGCGATGAAAGTACGTCCTGGAGATCCTCTGAGTACCTTGGCGTACGATACCGTCGGCCGTACCGGTGACGACGCTTGCGGCTGTGCTGGCGGGTGCTGTTCGCGGACTGCTTGTCTCACTTCTTCGCGAACCACTTCCGCTAACGAAGAGACCGCTGTTGGGCCGTTGTTCAGCTGTTGCCTCTGGAGCTCTTCTCGAACCACAGATCTTATGAGTTCTCGTAAGACCTCGACGCTGTTCCCGAACATTGCCGACATCATATCCATGGAGGCGACGTTCATATCGCGGTTGTAGAGTCTCGCACGCTGTTGAAGAGTCCTTTCCATAGTTGTCGCCTCGGAGCGGAATTCGGCGACGGTGCGTGGAGGGCTCCGAACCAAACCGGCAAAAAGCTCCTGCTTCACACCGCGCATCAGGTGCCGAAGCTTCTTGTCCTCGCTCATACTCGGATCGGCCCGGCGGAATAAGCGGGACATATCTTCGATATACATTGCCACGCTTTCGTTGTTTCGTTGGCTTCTTGCTTGCAAAGCGGCTTCAGCTTTTCCCGGCGGTCTGTGCTCGGATACGTGGCCAACAGCTCCCGTCGGAAGTCATCCCACGACCGGAGGACAGCTTCATGGTTTTCAAACCACGTTCGCGCACAGTCTTGCAACGCGAAGTAAACATTGCGGAGCTTCCGGTTTTCGTCCCATCCATTGTAGTCAGCGACGCGCTCGAAGCCTTCCAACCAGTCCTCGGCGTCTTCGAAGGTGTCGCCGTGAAAAGGCTCCGGCGTCCGCGGCTGATCGACGACGATGTGGGTTGAGGCTGTCTGGGACGTCATTTCAGGATTGTCTGCTGCTGCTATTATAGTTTGCTCCGGCACAAGAGGAAACTCAGGCGGCTCACCACGTAGGCGACGGCTCGCGCGCTGGTGGACAGGCGTGAACTCGTTGGGTCTGAGATGGCGTGATTCCGGGCTGCTTTCTCCAACTCGAATTGGGCTGGAAATCATTACCCCGCACCTCCACCAGAATTGTAACGAACAATTAAGGGAGTCCAGACACAACTATTTATTGTGGGCGAACTTGTGCCCTGGGGGTAAATAAAAAGGACTGCCGCGTTCTGAAAAGGAGATCAAGAATGCCTTCTTCTTCTATCTCGAGCGGCGCTTCACCTCTTCTTCTTGCAGACGCTGACAACGGCCATCTACGATGCAAGTGCGTGCGGCGAAAACACGTGCCATCATTTCGTCGTCTTTTCTTTCAATGCGCCGTTGTCGTGTTGAGGGGGGGGGCGCACGAACCTGCGCGCGTTGTTTAAATGTTTCTGCCTTGTGTCAATATGTCGTAATGTAAATCTCTCCTTTTTCTCCACTGCAACCTTTTTTTTTAATTTGGTTTTTCATCCATTTTCATTTCCATTAATTTATCGATTTAACTTTATTTAACTGAATTTAATTATTAAGTCCCCTTTGTTCTTGTTGTCTGTTTGTTAGCTTCTCGTGATATATGATTAATAAAAGAAATTAATCATTTATACAGGGATAACAATTCCCAAATACGGAATCACCAGTTCTAGCTTTACCTCCAAAGTCACGTTTTAAATAAGTTTAAAGATTTGTATATAATTTACAAGCCTATAACCAGTGCAGTCAAATTCAGTTTCCACACAGAAAAAAACCTAATTATATTGAACTCTGAATTTTTTCCAAGTGATGTTCAAAGTAAAAGGTGCATTGAGATATACTGCTAAATGCACCACAAAAGTTAGTTCATGGTGGCTGTGTTGAATGGGCTTGACTCGATCCTAGCTGAGGTCTGGCTGCAAAATTTTCGTCATGTAATGCTGCTGGTTGAAATGGTAATGCAGTGAAACCTCCATATGGGGTGATCAAGTTTCTCAAAATTTTTAACGATCGCCTGTAGCATATGTGTTGCAATTTACAAATTGTAGCTGGTGAGTTTGCAAATGTATTTTTAACATCCTTTAACAACCTTAATCTTTAAACAGTGAGCTTGATCATATTGTTACATAGTGTTCTTCCAATCGTTTAATTATCAATCCTTCAAAAACTAAATTCCTGATTTTCCGTTCTAGCCAAAGAATACTACCTGGCCTGCCTGAGATAACTCTAGATGGTTATCACATTCCCGTCTCTGTGTATCATTTTTGTGCATCAAATTAGATTCTAACCTAAAATTTTCTCAACACATTGCCTTCATTAAGCAAAAGTGTACCTTTGGTATTAGAGCATTTATCAAATCAAGAGCATATTTCTCCAAAGACACATTATTAGCATCATACTTTGCTTTCATTTACAGTCACGTTAATTATGGCATTGTTTCCTGAGGAAACGCATATCACTGTCATATCTCGTCTATTCAGCACTTACAGAACCAAGCAATACGCGACAGTGGGTTTTTCACGAGTGCTACTTTATTACTTTGTGAGAATAACATACTTGTTGTAACCAACTTGTTCCACTATTATCTAATAATTATGTTTTATAAGTTGCTTACTAAACAGCTTCCATACCAAATCAATGATTCCAGGTACCTCATTAAAGGGACACTAAAGGCAAATACTAAGTCAACGTCGACTGTTTGAATACCATTACAGAAACCTTGCAACGCTTGTTCCTTGCCAAGAAGAGATTTAGTTTACGAGAAAATTGCACCTGAAGGGTCCGAATACTTTTTTCGAAATTCAAATCTCCTGCCACCCAATCGGGAGAGTGGTGACGTTGCATATGCCATCACCGCCCTTTGCTGCCGTCGGTGAGTAAAAGGGCACCCAACAGATGGCGGCAGTGAGCCATGACAGAGTGGTGGATTCGCCGCTGCAGCTTCTTTTCGGTCAAGTGGCGCAGACCGTTCGGGCATCCCGTGACATCGCATGGAAGTTGAATTCTCTACTACTTGCAGTTTGTCCGAGTTTCGTGAGTCAGAAAAACCAGTGCAGCACTACGGGATAATTACTGAAACGCGAAAGCGTGGGCGGCGCAGAGTGGAGCGAAAGCGAAACCTTTCGACCGCCCGCATCGTTGTCGAGGGAAATTTCAATAAGTTGTTTTTTCTAAAGTGAAACAGAACTGGACAAGTAGCATTTTATTTCATCTTATACAATACGAGGATGTTTTGTGGAACGAGTGGTTGAGTACTAGTGGTAGAATTTAACTGAGCGCCTTCGTCATCAGGCAAGTACTTGAATATCCCGGGTGAGTCTCTAATCATGTCCTGCATTTACCTCAATTTCTCGATTATTAAGGCTCTGTTTGCAATAATATTGACACCTGAGAGATTCTCGAGCACTAATCTATCACTTTAGCGTGATTAATATGTGCCTTTAGTGTCCCTAATAATAGTAATACCAGGTTTGCACGTAACTCCAATTTTCTACTGCCTATGGTTCATTCTAACTATGTAAAAATGACATCTTCATTCGCTGCTATAGAACTGTGGAATAGTTTACCGAACATCATTAACTCTTCATCCTTTCATGCATTTAGTCATGGCCGTAAGCTTTTTTTATATGTATATAACTAAGTTTAAGTCATTCAGTACACTGCATTTGCCATTTGTATGTATTGAGTTTTTTTTTTTATGCACTATAGGCTTGTGTTGTATTTTCACAATTGTGTTTGTTTCTTTTAGTTAGCTTGCTCATCTTTAATACATCTCTCCATTGTTATTATTAACCGAGGGTCCCGTTACAGGCGTTGACTTTGGGACCCTCGTCTGTATATTGTCTCTTACCCATTCATTGTATTTAAAGAATAAACTGAAACTGAAACTAATGTTCCGGATGACACCGGTCGATGAAATCAGTTCCGATACGTGGCGAAACCACGACATGTATCTGAGGCACGCCATACTGGGGGAATCAGGAAATTTTTTTACCACCAGTGCACGGGTGTTACTGCATTTTGCCCCCCATAAAATTGCAGCCGCCGCTGCTTCTGGGATTTGATCAGGCGCCCCCGGGCTTAGCAGTGCAATGTCAAAGCCACTACGCCACCACAGCGGATAAGTTTTTTTTTTTTTTTTAACAGCGAGTTTGATCGTGCATATCGTCAAACTGCTGTCATTCTGGAAATTCATTCCAAGTAGATACACCTTGCAAGCCCACCGGATACATTTAGTAAATTACAATATGTGCTGTAAATTATTATTTAGGAAGTTAATTAGTGATTTTTTTACTTAGCTGAACATGTGTTTTGATTTCTCATGCAAGTAATGTCTACCTTTTACCAGCTCAAGAATCCAGGTCAAGAACTAGAATTATGTTATGTGCAGCAGGCAATTTTTACAAATTCCAGAAAACTTAAAAATTATCACCCTGTATAATAAAAGTCCTATTTGTAGCAAACAGATTTAAATCTTTTTTTTTCGTTGAGCCAATGTTTCTGTTCCAGCAGTAAAATGAGTTCCTAAGTGCTTAGAACAGTCTTTTTGAACAGTCCAGTATGTTGTCAATAAGACTTCTGAACAGAGTCCAGCAAGAAACTTTAGCAATAATTGCTGAACCAAAGGCACTGGTGAAGGTGGTAGAAATCTGGTTGAAATGAGAGCTTTGGAATAGAATGTACCTACTAATAGTGGCTGTCTCTTCTCAGCGCTCACTTATTTTTTGCCACTTGCAACATTTGCATATTAAAAGATGCGTGCAAATGATGAACCTATTTTAAGGCAGTGTTTTGTTTGTCACCAAAACTCTAAGTAAATGCATGCAATATGTATGCAATTTTTAAATTGATACGTAACGGAACCAAATTGTTCTGTTTTGTCACGAGAAAAAAAAATGTGATAATTAATTGGGAAATTTAACAAAAAGAAAAATAAGCTTGCTACATTGTAGATCGTGTAGAATTGAGATTCATTATATCGAGGTTAGACTGTATTTGGTTGGCAAACAGACACTGGGAGCATTGGTTATGTTGTCTTTTCTGCTGTGCATAATGCGTAGTTGACATTAAGCAAGAGCAATTTTTGTGAGATATGCAGCTGTATACCACTCATTCAAGAGGCTTGTCCTCAACAGTGGCACTCAGTAAATGAATTACCAGAGACGTGTGTACCTGAAGTTCTCTTCATCGCCTGCATAATTGACATTGCTCCCTTGTCAGGACTTAAAGGCAAGTTTAAATAAATTTCACTTTGAGCGCTACAAGCCATTCGTCAACAGCAAAGGAATATACAATCTTGTTTTAAATGGAGCTGCCAGGGCATCACTGTGCTAGGGTCACACGCTTTGCGTTAGGTAGTTATAAATAATCATGCTACAGCATCCGACAGAGTATTGGCAGTGGGAAGGTATGTGCTACTGCCCACTCAATTGTATTGAGAACGGTTTCTTACAAAGACACGGTGATTACCACTTGTGACTGCTGCAAAAAAATAGCATGCATTAGTAGACAACCACATTTAATTAACTGTCACTTACCTTTGTGTGTGTCAGATTACCGACAGTTCTTCGTATTCATTATCATGCAGCTGTGGCAGGACCCAAGTGTTCGAATTACCAGGTTTGCACTGTATCTCCAGCGTGGCAATAGCCACTGCACACATTTGCAGGTGGAAGACACATTGCTTCGGAGAATTTCGCACTGCTTCAGGGCTGATATTTTTGCAACACAGTAACCATATGTAGTTCTTTTGTTATATTTGACATTTGACAAGAGCTTCTGGTGCACTCTGAACACCAGGTCATATCAAGTGACTGTCTGTTCAAGGAAATATATAGCTTACTGTGTCAGATCTTGGTCACTTGTGACTTAACTATTGTGAAGGAAGTAAATAGTACTGGTGTAAAGCTGTGTAAGTTAATATGTTGATGAAGTGGGACATATATCTGACTGCTTTTGCACCTGCAGGAGGCCCAAGAGAGAGTTCAACAATGGAAAGTGACATGGGCAAAGAGAGTCCTGCTGTGCAACAGGTGGACGGGACACCTGGTGTCGCTACACCTACAACTAGCTTCTTTGACCAATCACTTTACAAGACACCTTGTATCCCAACAGAAGTGTTTGTATCACCTCTGTCTGCATCCAACTCAAGTAATGCTGGCCATCAAATTGAAAGGCGAAGCCGTTCCAGGAGTGCTATAGTGCATGGAGCTGCAAGGAATGGTGAAGCCACTGTGCATGCTAAGAGGCTGTCTTGGAGTGATGACCTACCAAACTCTCCTAGTGAACCGTCAGACTTCACTGGTTCTCGTAAACTCTTGAAAGCAAAAAGACAAAGCGCTATTGCAACCACCTTTCTCGCACCAACGCAAGCTGTAGGCTCTCCTAAAGGGTGTGATGGTTCTGGCATTGACCCAGTTGCCGAATCTCCAGTCAATGGCCAACTGTATGACTCATCAGCCTCAACACCTTTAATAGATGAGCCAAGAATGCGTGCAATGCGCTCAAGAAGTTCTTTAGCTAGCATGGCAGATACCTCTGCTGAGCATGAACGGTCTGCATCACTCAGGAGACTGAGCAAGAGCCTGGTGAAAAGACGCCAGAGTTCCGAAATTACCACAGAGGAGAATTCTCCCAAACTGAGGCGGCAAAATGACTGTGAAGATGCACAGGATACGTCTTTGGCCAGTCACAGTGATTGTAATGGACAGTCTGTTTCCAGAAAATCACTGGGTGAAAACTCTGTGGAAGAGTGTACAACACACATCAAGGGTCTTGCAACATCAGGCACAGCTAGTGGAATTCTTGTTGCCAGTACCCCAGTTGCAGGTGTGATTTCAAGAAATAGGAGGAAAACTGGCAGTGTCCGAAAAAGTAACAAGTTGCTGTGGCAGGCGCAGGCAAACAGATCTGTTTATTCCACTCCAGAAGTACAGAGCAGCTGCCCAGCTTCTAGTGCTGCCACACCTGAACTGTCATTCTTAAGTAGCCGTAGCAGTTCTCGCATGGCACTTCGAAGGTTTAAAGGGAATCAGTCACTGGATGGGTTGCAGACATCCGACATTTTGGATGACACCTTAGGCTGTGAGTTGATGTTCAAAACGCCTGGATCATCATTTAACTTGAGTATCACAAAAGAATTCAACTCTAAAGGAAACGGCATGGTTCATGATGTGTCTGATTCTTCAGCACATAATGAACCTGCCCACAAGTCATTGGTGAACGCTTCACAGGCCACAGATACAAGCTTATTGCACACCTCTGGAAGAAGGCGAAGCACTGCTTTGGCGAAGATATCTGAACATAATGATGTGCCAGAGCTTGAGGTGGTTGGCACGTCACCAAGTTTACACAGCCTGAACACTGCTGTGGAGAATAGCTTCAGCATGACTCGTGCAAGGTCCAGCCGCACATCAGTATCAAAGAAAGAGGACTCTGAGGTACTAGAGGGTGGTGTGTTTGGCACACCGAATGCTTTGAATGCTTCAAGAGCTAAGCGCACTCCTGCATCTAAAAAATCGGGTGAAGAGACCACAAAGCAAGGAGTGGTTGCCACTCAGCAGTCCCTTAAAGTTTCAAATGCTGGACACACTCCAGCTTCAAAGAAGACAAAGGAAGAGGAGGTCCCAGATCAAGAAATAGTAGGCACATCATTGTCAGAACAGGTCAGTTCAGGCAATGTCAATGTTTCTCTGGGAGATTCCTTTGAGTACGGCAGTGCTCCAGCAGCAATGAATGTCAGTGCAGGCAAGCCTGAGGTAGTTCGCACACCTAGCAACTTAAGTGCTTCGAGGTCTAAGCGGACACCGGCTTTGAAGAAGGCTAACAAAGAAACAACAAGGCAAGAGATGTCAGGCACCTCGGAGTCTGTGAATATTCTTGGAACAAAGGGAACACCAGCTGTGAACCATGTAAATGAAAAAGAGCACGATGCCGCTAGTACGTCTTTAGTTAAAGATGCGAGTTCAAACAACATAGATATTGCTCTGGGAGAGCCTGTCGGCTCTGCAAGGGCCGCTAGATCTGGTCGTGTGTCGGCTTCAAGAACACCAGCTTCAAGGAAACCAAACGAGAAGTTGTCTGACCAGGAGATTATCAATACTCCACTGATGAAACATACATTAGTTTCAGATAAAATGGATGGAGAGAACCCACAGCAGGGGATTGGTGACAGAACTAATGGATACACGACTGTGGAAAACAGGGATGCTGTTTTAGAAGAGTCGTTCAGGTCAAGGAGCACGAGATCTAGCCGCACACCAGCCTCATACGTGGTACAAATGGACACCTCGGAGCTCGGAGCTGTAGGCACGCCAAACAGTTCTAATGCTTCAAAAGTGAAGCGGACTCCAGCTTTGAAGAAAGCAAGCAAAGAGGGATCAAGTCCAATTGAAGTGGACACTCCAGGGCCCTTGAACATCTCGGGACCTCACAAAATAGTTGCCTCAAAGGAAATTGGGGGTTTTGAACAGTGTGCAGTAAGTGCTCAGATATCAGACAGCATGGGTGTCGCTGCAGGCGAGCCTGTGAGGACAAGAAGGTCCAGTCGCATGCCCGCTTCAAAGGAAGCAAATGAAGAGGTACTGGAGCAGAAAGTACTTGGCACGCCAGGTACACTTAATATTTCATCGGCAAAGTGTACGCCAGTATCTGCGAAGACAAATGACTCTTCAAGGCAAGAGGTGGTGAACACTCCGCACTCCAAGAGAGTTTCAGTCTATAAGCCAACACCAGCTTCAAACAAGGCAAATCGAAAGGCTTCAGAGCAGGAGACAATGGAAACATCTCCATTCAAGCATTTGACTTCAGGCAACACACATGTTTTGAAAGAACCTGCCAAGACTAGAGATACAAGGTCCAGCTGCACACCATCCTCAAAGGAAGCAAATACAGAGATTCCAGAGCAGGATGCAGCTGGCACACCAGGCACAGCCGCGTCTTCGAAAGCCAACTGTACCACACCATTTGTGAAAGGGCCGGAAGAGACAAAGGAGGGAGGTGTAGCACAGTCCATCAGAACTTCAGGAGCTAAGCGGACACCTGCCTCAAAGAAAGTTCAGCAAAATGAGGCTGCAGAGCTGAATTTACTGGACACATCACCATTGAAACAGCCGACATCAGTCAGTATGCATGTTGATCTGGAAGAGTCTGTAAGGACTAGAAGTGGCAGGTTGAGCACTGCTCCGGCATTAAAGAGTCCAAATGCAGAGGTGCCAGGGCAGGACACAGTCAGCACAACAAGCACTTTGATTTGTTCAAGAGCTACACGCACACGAGTATCTATGAATGAAGAGACTGCAAAGCAAGGTGTGGCAGACACTACCAAGTATTTTAGAGCTTCAGGAGCTGAGCATACTCCCGCTTCTAAAAAGCTGAACCAAGAGAGTGAACCCTCGGAGCAGGAGTCATTAAGCACATCGCCATCCAAACATATGACTGCAGGTGTTACTGAAGTTGCTGTGGCAGAGTCTATCAAGACAAGGCACTCAAGGACCATTCACACGCCAGTCTCAAAGAAAGCCAGTGCAGAGGTGTCGCAAGAGGAAGCTGTTGGCACACCAAGTACAGGGAATGCTTCAAAGGCTGAATCCATGCTAGCATCTGATAAGAATTTGCAGTCGTCCAGAATTTCAGGAGCTCGGAAAACACCAGCTTTAAACAAGAGAAATCAAGAGGGAAAGGCAGCTGAACAGGAGACAAGAAGCACATTACCACTGGAAGATGCAACTTCAGACAATACATATGCTGCTGTGGAAGAGTCTGTCAGGAAGGGAAGTGCGAGGTTGAGCTACACAATGGCATCGAGGAAGCTGAGTGCAGAAATGCCAGAGCAGGATATAATCCGAACTCCAAGCGCTTCGAGTGCTTCAAGAGCCATGCGCATGTCTGCCTCCACGAACGAAGAAATTGCAAAACAAGATACAGTGGACACTCCAAGGCCATTCAGAGCTGCTGAAGTAAAACAAACACCAGCTTCAGCCAAGGCAAACAAAGGAACCCCACAGAATAAGACAGGCGGCGTGTTTCCATCTAAAGATGAGACCGTGGGCTTGTCACCATTTAAGCATGAGGCTTCAGGTAGTGAAGATGTTGCAGATGAAGGGTCTGTAAAAACAGGTGGAAGGCCTAGCCGCACATCAGCATCAAGAAAACTTAATTCCAAAGTGTCACAGCAACACGCAGTAGGCACACTTGACACCTTGAATGCTTCAGGAGTTAACAGCACTTTAGTATCCATGAAGACAGATGAGACAGCGCAGCTAGATGTAGTAGGCAGTCTGCAGTCTTCTAGAGCCTTAAGGGCTAAGAGGTCATTGGTTCCAAACAAGGTGAATGAAGTGAAAGAGGCACCAATGCAGGAGACAGTTGGTAGTTCCCCATCCAAGCACATCATTTCAGACAGCACAGATATCACTGGAAAAAAGCTATTTGGGCGAAGGAGTGCAAGGTCTAGCAGCACAACAGCTTTGAAAAACGGTGAGCAAGAGAATTTGCAGAACAAAGCAACAGGCACACCTAACACAAGTTTTTCAATCGATAAACAAGTGACATTTGTGAGGGAGCCAAATGATGTGAGCACAGAGCACAAGACTGTAGATGCTCCAATCAAGAGAGCTAAACACACACCGGCTTCAACCAAGCTATGCAAGGAGCAGGAGGTGCCTGGACAGGAGACTGCTAATGAACCTTTATCTGCTGCTGTGGAAGAGTCTGTCAGGCCTACAAGAAGCCGGTCCAGCTGCACATTGGCATCAAAGAAGGTATCTGTAGGTGCCCCAGACCCAGAGGTGGTACTAGGAGATAAGCAGATAGCATTGTCAGGGAAGGCAAATGAGGCAAAGAAGCAAGAAGTATTTGCTACTCCAAAGTCTTCAAAAGTTTCGGGAGATATGCAGAAACCAGCCTTGGGCAATGTGAGAGTAGAAGAAGATGCACAGCATGAGGCATTGGAGTTGCGATCTGAACGTGGGACTTCAAATGGTGCAGATATTGCTGCGGAAGGTTGTGTCATGAAAAAGAGCGCAAGGGCTAGCGGCACACCAGCTTCAGAGAAGTCAAATTTAGAGACAGGGGACCTTGAGGCAGCTGGCACACAAAGCAGTTCAAGATCTAAGCGGACAGTTGCCTCGAAGGTTAGTGGAAAGCTCACAGAGTCGTTGAATGCTGGAAAATCCAGACGTAAACCAGCGTCATGCAATGTGAATGACCAGGATGAAGCACCAGAACAAGAACTGATAGGCATGTCGCCATCTGAACATGTGGCTGCAGACATAACAGATATTGCAGTGGAGAAAACCCCCACCAGGAGTGTCCGGTCAAGCTGCACGCCAGCTTCAAGGCACATGGATGCAGATGTAGCAAAGTTGGAGAGTGTAGGCATGCTAAGTTCTCCAGGAGCCAAGCGTACACCAGCTTCAAAGGTCACAAATGAGCTTGACCAAGACAGAATTGACACTCTGAAATCCTCGAAAGCTGCGGGAGCTAAACGAACATCAGTTACTAAAAATGTAAATGAAAAAGAAGAGCCATCAGCACAGATAAACAATGTCAATGTTGCATTGGAGGGCTCTGCCAGGCCTGTAAGAAGCACGAGGTCATGCCGTACTGTGGCTTCAAGAAAAGTAAATGTTGAAGTCTCTGAACAGGAGACTGCAGAGCAGCCACACCAGAAGAAAGCATCTAGAGCTAAACGTGCACAGGCTTCAAGGAAAGTAAGTGAAGAATGCGAGGCCCCAGTTTCATTATTTGAACCACTTGCAGAAAATGTGGTTTCGTCTGAAAAGGAAACCGTTCAAAGTACTGTAAAGGGTCGAAGAAAGCGTGCAACTGCTGTCGAGCAGGAAAAAGAACAAGACCAAAACTGTGAGCCTGCTGAGATTTTATCGTCTCCGAGAATGCCTGAGCAAGAGCGAAAAGATGAAGTCGTCGCACTTCCACCGACCTCTACCACAAAGCGAGGGCGAGGAAAGCGTGCAACTGCTGTCGAGCAGGAAAAAGAACAAGACCAAAACTGTGAGCCAGCTGAGATTTTATCGTCTCCGAGAATGCCTGAGCAAGAGCGAAAAGATGAAGTCGTCGCACTTCCACCGACCTCTACCACAAAGCGAGGGCGAGGAAAGCGTGCAACTGCTGTCAAGCAGGAGAAAGAACAGGACCAAAACTGTGAGCCAGCTGAGATTTTATCGTCTCCAAGAATGTCTGAGCAAGAGCGAAAAGATGAAGTCGTCGCACCTCCACCGACCTCTACCACAAAGCGAGGGCGAGGAAAGCGTGCAACTGCTGTCAAGCAGGAGAAAGAACAGGACCAAAACTGTGAGCCAACGGAGACTTTATCGTCTCAGAGAATGCCTGAGCAAGAGCGAAAAGATGAAGCCACACTTCCATCGACCTCTACCACAAGGCGAGGGCGAGGAAAGCGTGCACTTCCTTTGCTAGAGGAAGGTGCAGAAACTAAGCCGAGCGCTGTTGAAGACAATGTTGGCACTATTCAAAAGAAAAGGGGCCGTCCACCAAAGCAAGTGGCTCCTTATGTGGAAGTATCTGAGCAGAATGACGCTGAAGAGCCAAGCAAGAATGTGGGCGTATCCTCAAAGACCACAAAATTGCGCCGTGTTGCCTCATCAAAGCAAGAAAAATATGATGAGGCTCCAGCAAATAGTGTTTTATGTACCGAGGAAGCAATGTTAGCAGCATCATCGCGAAGGAGCAAGCGTAAGGTCGCTGAAGTGACTGCCACTGACATTGACCACAGCACGGCGGAGGTTACTCCAAAGAAAACCAGGGGAAGGCGTGCCAAAGCTGTGGAGAGCGTGCATGGTGAGTAGCATTTTTTAGAACCTGTACCCAGATTCTGTAAACATGCTTTTTCCAATCCACTCTTTTCATTATATTCATTGTTGACTTGTGGATTGACATGCGGCTGTTATCAGAATCGGCCGCTGGACATACTGAGTGATAAAGGAATGGAGTCAAGATGAGGGAATGATTCAGAATACAGTGTCTGTGCGTGTGTCTGTGGGGCTTTTACAACCCATTAGTGACTGCAAAGGTTGACATTATGTGCACCAGTTTCATGAATCATATTATTTATTTGTACATTACCTATTCAATTTTAATATTTGGCTCTTTCTATCATGCTATTTTCGGATTTCAACTTTTCACTAGCAGATGGGCCATCATTGTGAATGTTAAAGATCAGAGGTTACACAAGTCAACAAGGCTGTACTCACAACTGCCAAACCAAGTTTGGTGAAACCCTGGTGAGGATAATATTTAGGCCTATGTGAACTCCTTCATAAGCTTATTTTGGGGCCTTATCAGTGGCATGCCTTGCTTGAAGGTGTCTTAATAGTGCCTACAGTTGCACAAGAGCAGATTGTATTTTTTCAAATGAATGAACATGGTGATGGCAGTTTTCACAGTTCTTGCATTGTTGGTCAACATGGATTCATGGACTCTACATTCAAAATTATATTTTGCTGTTTCTTCTCGGTCATATTTGACGTACGAAACTTTTGCAAGCCTTAGTGACGACTGGTGTTGTTTGTGGTGCAACTGAGAAAATTCATGTATAGAGTGCTCTTTTTTTGTTTATACTTTTGGTGGCAGCACTAAAGTGCAAACAAGTTGTACTTTAATGACGTCTTGCACCCCCCTGTTCCTAAGAGTGATTTAACTGTGCTGTGACATATTAGGGCTAAGATTTTTCATATTTCAACATCGTAAAGCTTCGTTATAGATCTGATGCACAGTGGTATGTATTTCGTTTTATCTTGTGCATTGCAGTGAAATGAGGGTTAAGTTTAATGAACTGTGCTCAAATCCACTACTAAAATACTTTCGCTTGTTTGAGCCCTCTTTAATGGCCGCTCACCAGGCCTATTTGGAAATTTAGGTTATGTATTAGAAGGTATATCTCCCTTCGAAGAATTTTTCAAATCGGATCATTATTAGAGAAAGGTAAAAGAAATTTAAATCTTGTGTTGCATTGCTGTTAGGCATTGCCAACATCCACACTCTCTCCCTTTGCCTCGGCTAGCATCTGAACATAGCATTCCTTGCACGACTTCTCCCATACCTAAGCCAATGGACTAAATCACATTTATGCCAGTAGTCTCACCTCTTTTTTTTTTTTTTTTTGCTTCTTCCTTTCTTGCTGTGGGACATACTTCTGTGCCAGTTTTGCGCTTTCTCTATTGGCTGATTAATTGAAGTTGCATGCATTATTCGGTGATATGGCAGGCAGTGCGTCTGATGTAAAGCCGTTTATGCATTTGGCCTTGACTATTGTGCAGGAAGCAGGGCTCCTTAGAGAGGAAGGCTCACGGCATTTAGTGTTAAATTTCAGTTGTTTTTTCACGATGCAACAGTTTCCTACTTTGCAGATTTGATCATCAGCATGTGATCTACACACCATGCTTGTCTGTTTGCAATGCCCAAACTTGGTGAAGAGTCCTTTAAGTATCACCATGAGAGCACTAATAATAATAAAATAAAATAATAATAATAAAAAGACAAAGCTTTAAGCACATTCTCTCCCCTTACCTCTTTCTTGGATAGCGGGCCATATCAGTCTCACTTTTCAGGTCAGTTTTACAGTGGCTTCACTACCGTATTTGCATGATTCTAATGTGCACTTTTTTTTAAGCTAAGGTGCATTCAAATTGGCATGCACGTTACAATTGTAACTAAATCTACTCCAAATAAAAAATGAAAACAATTCTTACTAAAAAAAAATCGTGAACCATTCCACCCTGAAGGTGGGTGACTAGCAAAGCTCTTTAGCACACAACACAGGTGACACAGATTTTTGAACAAAGGTACGAACTCATTTATCATCATTTTTATATACATTCGCATGGACGACTGGCCCAAGGAGCCAGAAGAAAGTACACGCGTGATGTTTCGATGCGACCACCTCCATAGGAGTGCGGGGGAAAAGGAAAGTCGATACGCAAGCCTTTGGAACACCGACAAAGAAAGGGCCGTGTGAATGTAGACATGGCCGACACTGGTCCAAATGTAGTTAATCAGATTAATATCTGATACGGCTTCTATTTATACGTGAGATATTACACTTACTTTTGCAAGTTGGTGAAGTGCTTGAATCATGCTTCACCTCTGCCGCTGGTCAGCTCGGTATTTCACTCTCTGGGATTGGCCCATTGTTTTAGCGTATGCAGAACAAAAATGCACAGAACCCTAGCCATAAACAGCTTCGCTGCAAAAAGCTCGATGCAAGGTAGATAGCCACACTGCCATCGAATGGGTCACCCTGAAGAAAGCAACACTCGGAGACATCGCAGAGTGGGTCCCTGGTGCGTGGAATGCCCTCCTGCGTATGATGGTTGCACGAGCCTCCAGAAGTGTGGCATTTGTTATGAATCAAATGGAACTGAAGATGACTTTCTGTGGTCGGTCGACAACGAAAAGGATTACAAGATTACAAAGAAGGCGCCAAATAAAACAACAGACGAAGGATGGAGACACGAGACAACCATGCTGCGCCTACGTGGTTGTCTTGTGTCTCCATCCTTCGTCTGTTGTTTTATTTGGCACCTTCTTTGTAATCATGTATAACCAACTAGCCCACCAGCACGTGCTCAGTAACGAAAAAGAGGAGTCATCGGATTTCCATAGCCACTGGCCACCGAGATTCAGCTGTGTGCGTGTCTGTGTACCTTTGTATGTTCCATAATATCGTTTCAACAAGGTACACATCGACTCTGGTTTCGTTACTTGATGTGTGCAGTAGAAACGGCACTAAGTCAATTTCTTGGACATTTGGGCAGTAATACAACTGCCTGTTACAATCAGTGGCGCGGTAGAATCGTGCAGATACGGTATGTGTTACTCCTAATTGAGATTTTTTGATATGGCTGCATTTCTGCTTTTTCTGGAAAGGTCATTCATTATCTTTACATTTTTTGCCATAAGGAGTAACTGTATTTCTTAGTTTAAATATTGCTCTTTTTTGACCATCTTCTATCATGTTTTCGAGCTTTTTTAAGCTTTCACTGGCTAGAAGTGTTTTGAGTAAAATTTTCACTTTTTGCACTGGATCAAGGATTTGAGAAAAGCCTTCGCATATTGTTTGGCGAGCTTGTTCTTTGAAAATGTTTGACGTTAGGTGTAGTTGATAAAGCATTAAGTCAAGAACTGTCTGTCTTGGATTAAGTACATTACTATCTTGAGTGTGTCTGAAATTAGCCATACATGTGCATGGGTATGAGAGCTATGAAGCAGATTAAAAACTGCAACCTGGTAAGCCCCTGAAACATGATGGGGAAATGGGGGCTGAATCTGGTGCTCTGTAATCAAGCAAGCAGAGACGAAATGTCATCTAGCACATGACAGCACAGTACCCTCCTGACATGTATTGCCATTTATAATTTGGCCAATGCTACTACTAATAGGTCACTCATTGACTTCATCGTAAATTACACAGCTCATTGAGAAAAACACACACTTTGAGGCATCCTCAGGAAGCATTGGTTTCCCAGCAACTCTTGCAATACCAGTCAACTTGGAATAGGGATGTTCCTTCTGCTATTCTTCTACAGATTCAAAGGGAACTGGTACAGCATAAGTGCAGAACTCTAGTGTTCCATGGTATGAAGCAGTGCTTAAAGTCGGGGATGACCTGCTCCCCCCCCCCCCCCTTTTTTTTTTTAAGGGGCTCGGGCCTCCCTTGGGCAAGTCAATTGTAGCTCTGTGGCACCTATTCGACAAACGCAGGAGGTGATTTTATTAGCAGTAGTGCCTTGCGTGGGGCATTTATAATTCTCCAATTTTTCGATTAATGATTTAATCGTGATTCATCTGTTATGTAACATGAGCACACCAGGAAAGCAGAAGATGGGCGTTTGATGCATGCATGCATGTGACCTTCCCGCTCACCCAGTCTTTTGTACGGTAAGAAGGGAGAGGTGAGGACTCGCAAGAGGGGAAGAGGGAGACTGATGAGCTGCGCCTCCAAAGCTGGCGGAACCGCCTCTGCGTTTGGCACTTTTGAGTGTGGTCATGCACACCCTATCTTGCAGTTAACTTGCGGAGGGGTACGGAAATTGCGGAGATCTCTTATGGCTTTGTGTGCACTCTGTCCTCGTGTGCCTAGTGTAGAAAGTCATGTAATCTCAAGCTTCAGAGACGCGTTAAAGGCAGCATGAAGCGTTCGTTCACCGCTGCTGCCGCTCTTCATCACGCCATTGTTCCGACAGCGAGTTTCCGCGGTCATTGAGTAAAATGCTTTCAGGTTTGCCTGTGCGCGCAACACCATGCTTGGTAATTTATCTAGTAAGCAAATATTTACTGGAATTTATATGGCCGGTATAACTGTCAACCTTACTTCTTGTAGCTGCTTATTAATTTGCTATTGCAATCAATGCTTAACCTTTCGGGCGAAACTGCAATTTGGTCCCTATGTGCTTCTTGTCTCTTTTGCCTCCTCTACTGCCATAATCCTTTGATCCTGTGCTTCACTTTATATATGAGGGCTATTTTTATTTTCTAGGTCCGACCGGTCACAAAATGAAAACTGCAGTTAGTCAAAACTGTTTTATTTGGAACATTTATATACACTTTCCAGCTACTTCTATGCATAGTCCCCGCTCCGATGGAGACATTTGTCATAGTGTGGTACCAACTTTCCCTAAAGCCTCGTCATAGAAGGCAGCTCGCTGTGCTTTCAGCCAATTCTGTACGCTTGTCTGCAGCATGTTGTCAGAGTCAAAATCCTGTCCTAGCCAGCGTTTCATGTGACCAAAGAGGTGGTAGTCAGATGGAGCCAAGTCCGGGCTGTATGGTGGGCGATGAAAGAATTCCCATCGGAAATGCTGCAGGAGTTTCTTTATTGCAGCTGCACTGTGTGGGCATGCATTCTCATGAAGGACAATGCCTGATACAACATTCTTTTTCGCTTGTTCTGAATTGCCTTCGTAGACGTTCTAGAGTTTTGCTGTACAAAGCTGCAATGATGGTCGTGCCACGTTCCATGCATTCCACCAAGAGAACGCCATTGCTGTCCCACAACACAGTAGACATGCATTTTCTGCTGGAGAATGTTCGCTTGAACATCTTTGCCTTTGGGGAATCAGAATGCATCCACTCTTTGGATTGCTCCTTTGTTTCTTCAGTTTCGAAATGGGCTCATGTCTCGTCCCTTGTGACAATTTTCTTCAAAAAACTTTCTCCTTCATCATGGCAGCACTGGAGAAACATTAAGGCTATGCCCATTTACTGTGTCTTGTGATGGTCGGTCAGCATCTTGAGAACCTACCTCGCACAGAGTTAGCAGTTCTGGAGTCTCTTACTCGTGATGGTATAGACCCTGCAGGGGCGTCTGCGTCAGCAGGTGTTTGGTGTGTTGCGACACCACGTACCCGAGCACATGAGGGTTGGACCCTCCCGCGTATAACTGTGCGTGGCTTAGCCGTGTCTGGGGAAAAGGGGATCCTGGCGGTTGAGCCGATGCTGAGTGTCAGGACCTTTAAGGCTCGTCGGCGGAGGCAACACACCCCTTTGGCCTCAGCTTCACGTAGACGGCACCCCCGGAGGGATCCACCCGGGGGAAAATGGTAGTTGCCTTTTCCTGTGTCTCTCTCCTTCCAACCTTCGTCTTTCTCTCACTTTCCATCTTTCCTGTCTTCTCCTGGCTTCCCCTTCCAATTTTTCCAGGCAGCAAGGGTTAACCTTGTGTGAATAGCCAACCTAGGTTATTTCATATTTGGTTATAGTGGTAATGTACAGCTCGCGTTTGCAGGACCTGTTTTTACAGTTCTTGTAGTGTCCCCTTGTAGGGCACCACGGTGGGTGGCTGGTGTTATTGCCAAAAACTACACATTCCTATACGGCTAGTTCCTTTCGCCAACTCCCTGGTTGCCCTCAGAAAAGAGGGCACACCGACAAAGTATAGTTTTTTTGGTCGGCAAAAACAATCCTTCCCCCATTTCCATGTCAGTCATTCTGAAAAACTAGATAAACTAGTTAGAACAATTTCACCCTTCCTTGTTTTGAAGTCATTGACTGAAGTGTTTGGGGAAACCCAAGTAATTGTAACCCTGCACCGTACTATGAATACCACTCGTGGCGTAGTATCAGATGATGATCTTTTGGAGCTAACTGAAGGGGAACTCCTAGAGGGCTTCAGTGAGAAAAATGTGATCAATGTCAGAAGAATTAAGATTAGGCGGGACGGCAAAGAAATTCAGACTAAGTACCTGATACTCACCTTCGGCTCAAGTGTTCTGCCCGAGGCCATCGAGGCCGGGTACATAAAGCTTCGCATAAGGCCATACGTGCCAAATCCCTTCCGATGTTATAAATGCCAGCGTTTCGGTCACAGTTCACAGAGCTCCCGAGGCAGCAAATCCTGTGCGAAATGCAGTGTCCACGAACATACCTCTGAATCTTGCGAGAACGCTCTCCACTGTGTAAACTGAGATGGGGAGTGCGCCGCATACTTGCGATCGTGCCCATCTTGGAAAAAGGAAAAGGAAATTGTTAAAATTAAAGTAAAAGAAAACGAGTTTAAAGGAGGCACACAGGTGGGTATCCTTCCTGCCAAAGAATACCTTTGCCGATGTGATGCGTCAGGCGGCAGCGACACAACGGCTTCCGCCAGCTGTCCAGCCCACACGAAGCGAGCTGGCGATTACGCCATCTCCCCCCCCCCCCCCCCCCCCCCCCTTGCCGGCTACACCAAGCGCTGTTCCGCCACCCCAGAGGAAGGGACCAGCGACCACCGGTTGGTGGCCTCAAAGGTGTAGTCAAACGTGCCGAGGCCTTCGTGTCAAACAGAGCGCTCGGAAGAGGACGTGTCCAACGCCTCGCAAGAGGCGATGGACACAATGACCACACAGACGGCGCTATCAGCACTTAAGGAGCTGCAAGCCTCTCTGGAGCGCTCCAAAATATGCTCCAAAAAAGACAAAACTCGCGTCACGGCGCCTGGAAAGGGCTCGTGAGCTAATACTAGTCTTTTAACCCTTTTGCTGTCGGACCTTTCTGGCCGTGACGCACCCCCAGTGTCGGCTTGGTTTCAGGGAATGAACGTAGCAATTTATTTTTTATTATGATTGGTATACAAATAACATAGTCAATGCAATATGCACATTTCAGTGTTGTGCAACTGTTGCTAGTAAACATCATCATCAGCCTGACTATAACATCCGTTCAACATCCGAATCCGACGATGCGGAACTCGCCTCTTCCTCGCGTGAGACTCTGTCTGAGTCCGAATCCAAGCTCGGCTCGTATTCTGAATCAGGAGAGCCACCGCTCCAATGAGCAGACTAAGGTCCCGCGCGCTCAGCCATCCGAAAGTAACCGCGCGCAGGGAGGATGCGCTTTCAGTCGCCAGCACAACGGAGAGAAATGGGACATTGTGTGATCAAGAAGACAGAGGGAGATGGAAAAAGGCTAAAACAAAGTTCGAAGGGCTTTACGTTTACTGCTGCAAGTTGGAAGCGAGGGTGCGGCGAGAGAGCGAAAGCAGCAATTGAGTCACTCTTTTCGGAGAGGCAACGGCACGTGCCCCTGAACTTGACGCACCGTAGCAGACACACCAACAGAAGAAAAATAAAAACCTTCAAACCAGTGGAGATGGCAGAACAACCCTTGAACCCATAACCACACGCGCGACACACATGATTCAGCGAACACGGAGCCACCTCGCCACTCGGCAAAGAGAGAGGGGCGAGTGGCAGTCGCACCGTACTCTTCAATACATGTACCAACACAGGTCGGAGCGAAAATACGAACTTGTAGAAAGAGTCAACAGATGGTGTGGCCAGTCCAGGAGCTCCAGCTTTGCGCTCAGGCGCGGAATTTTGAATGCACGATAGAGAACTTACCGGTACGTCCGTGACAGCGAAAGTAATTAAACACATAGCACACAACATATATATCACAATGGAGACAGATATTACAGTGGAATGCCAGGGGACTCCTTCGTAACCTCGATGACATTACAGAACTACTGCACAAACACAGTCCAAAGTTGCTGTGTGTTCGAGACACATCTGAAACCTACGAAAACAAATTTTTTTTGTAATTCATCTACCGGAAGGACCGCGATGAGTTTAACGCCTCTGGCGGTGTAGCAATAGTAGCCGACAAGTCTGTAGCTTCCCGACAAGTCGCCCTTCTAATGCCCCTTGAGGCATTGCCAGTATGGGCCATTCTTTTCAATAAATTAATCTCTGTCTGTTCCATTTATATACCCCCAAACCATAATCTTGAAAAAACACATTTATAACCTCATTAGCCAGCTTCCCGAGCCTTACATACTTGTGGGAGATTTTAATGCTCACAACACGATGTGGGGAGACTCACGATGCGATGCGAGAGGTCGATTCATAGAGGACGTTTTAGTAAACACTGGTGCATGCATGTTCAATAAAAATGAACTTTTTATAACGTTTCACATTTCTCATTCTTCCATAGACCTCTCTATTGGCTCAGCAGCTCTTATTCCTTACTTAAAGTGGAGCGTTATTAAAAATTCTTACGGAAGTGACCATTTTTCAGTTCTTTTAAACTTAATGGAACAACATTAATGCCCACCACGTACGCCTTGGTGGAAGCTAGCTTCTGCCGACTAGGACCATATTAAAGAATCGAACTACCTATCCAGACATTTTATCACAGATTTTAGCATTGACGATTCGGCAGCATGTTTTACCGCTTTTATCATCGAGACAGCGAATAAGATTATTCCACAATCTAACGGTAGCTCATCCAAAAGACGAGTTCCCTGGTGGAATGATGAGTGCAAGGAGGCGCGGAAAAAACAAAATAAAGCATGGGGCTTACTGTGCCGATCCCCAACTGCAGAAAATTTGATAGAATTTATAAACATTAAATCACAGGGAAGGCGGATGCGACGGCAAGCAAAAAAGACAAGCTGGGAGAGATTCTTGTCCAGCATTAACTTGTACACACAGGAGGCAAAAGTATAGAATGGGCTGAGGATACGTAAGGGACAACAAATCCATCCATTGCCCCTGGTTGATAAAGAAGGAAACAGGTTGGAAGACAAGGCCGACACAAGGCCGAGAGCGTGTCTAGCTCGACTCACTATTCAGAGAACTTTCTTATGCATAAAGCAATAAAAGAACTTAAGCCACTGAATTGGAAATGTATACGAAACGATTCGTATAACTGTCCTTTTACCATTGCCGAACTTAAAGCTTCCTTATCAGCATGTCAGAGCTCTGCACCGGGCCCCGATACAATCATGTACGACATGCTTAAACATCTCCAAAGCGATACTCAAATAACGCTACTTGCACTTTTCAATGCTATATGGGTTGCCGGGTACCTCCCATCTAAGTGGAAAGAAGCTGTTGTGATTCCTGTTTTGAAGCACGGTAAAGATACATCATTGCTGACGAGCTACCGTCCTATAGCGCTTAAGAGCTGCCTTTGTAAGCTTTTTGAAAATCAATCGCTGTCTCGCTAGAGTCCAGCTAGAGTCCAGCAAAATGCTTGACCCACTTCAATGTGGCTTTAGGGAAGGGCGATCTACAACCGACCATCTCGTGCGCATCGAAGCAAACATTCGCGATGCTTTCTAACAGAAACAATCCTTCCTATCCATGTTTCTTGACATGTAAAAGGGCACGATACAACTTGGTGGTACGGAATCCTGTGCGACCTGTCGGTGCTGGGAATTCGCGGCAATGTTAAACATTATCGAAAGCTACCTGCACAACCTATATTTCGGGTGAAAATAGGTTATGCACTGTTGCATACATTCATACAGGAAACTAGAGTATCCCAGGGTGGCATACTCAGCTGCACGCTCTTTGTCGTTAGGATGAACACGCTTCGTGCATCATTACCACCAGCTTTATTCTGTCTACGTAGACGATATACAAATAGGCAATCTCGCAGTGTGTGAGAGACAGGTACAGCAGGGCTTAAACAAGGTGTCCAAGTGCGCAGATGAAAATGGATTTCTAATCAACCCCCACAGAAGTTCTTGTATTCCCTTTACAAGAAAGAAAGGCCTGCTTCCAGATCCTTTTATACAACTGTGTGGACAACAAATACCTGTCAACGAAGAGTACAAATTTTTATGTACTTGACTATAAGCTTACTTTCATTCTGTACATAAAATATCTTAAAGCAAAATGTCTAAAACAATGAACTTAAAATCTTATCCCACACAACATGGGATAGCGATAGGAAGTGTTTATTGAATCTTTACAGGAGCCTAGTTCGATCACGGCTGGACTATAGTGCCGTAGTTTATTACTCTGCCGCCCCGAGCGCGCTAAACGTGTTAGACCCCGTCCACCATCTGGGTATCCGCCTGGCCACTGGTGCATTTAGAACTAGCCCCGTCGAAAGGCTATACGTAGAGTCAGATGAGTGGTCACTCCATTTTCAGAGAACATACACCAGCTTTACCTATTTTCTGAAAGTGCGCTCTAATAAGGAACATGCGTGTTTCGCAACCGTTAACGACTTGACATGTGAAACTATTTTTCGTAATAGACCCTCCATGACACAACCTTTCTCACTGCGTGTGAGAGAACTTGGCAAAGAAATGGATGTCCCAATGCCCAAACATCGCCTAATGCATGCAGCTAAGCTATCACTGCCCTGGGAGTGGCAGGTGATCGAATGTGATGTATCCTTTGTAGAGGTCACAAAGCACACTCCTGAGCTTGAAATTGCTATGCATTTCCGTGAGCTACAATCTAAGTACTCCTGCTGCGAATTCTACAGACGCGTCAAAATCGTATGCTGGTGTATCTTACGCTGCTGTTGGTCCCTCTTTTTCTGAATCTGACGTGTTGAACTCCCTAACAAGTATCTTCACTGCAGAAGCCTATGCAGTACTGTCTGCGGTAAAACAGATAAAGAAATTAAAACTTGACAGAGCAATCATATTCACAGACTCGTTAAGCCTTGTAAAAGCGCTAATTTCTCTACAAATGTGCAGAAATCCTGTCTTCAATGAACTTTACTCAGTCTTATGCAACATCTATTTATCACATAGACATCTAATGTGCTGGGTTCCTGTCCATAGAGGAATCGAGGGTAATGTGCTTGCCGACAAGATCTTCAAATCAATAGCATCACAGGGTATTCGTTCTGCTGCTGTCCCTACCACAGACATGAAGCCTTTAATTAAATCGAAGTTAGGTTTCTGGCACCCAACTATTAAAACACGGACGAACAGATGTCCTATTCACTAGACTAAGAATAGGACACACATTTGGCACTCAACTTTCTTTTGACCGGTAACGAGCCTCCAATCTGTGGTAGATGTGGGGACACGCTGACCTTATTCCACTTCTTCCTGGAGTGTCTGGAAGCCGAAATAGCATACCGCTATTGCGTCCCTCTACATCCGGCTATGTGTCTTGGTGAAGAACCGCTTTTTAAGACCAAAGCAGTCCTCACTTTCTTTAATGATGTTGGGCTACATGTTACAAGCCCATTAAATTCGTAGCGCATCCTCTTTCCAAAGGATGCCGCTGTGATAGTTTTTTGTATTGCACATGCCTCTAGGCCCTTGGGTCTCAAGGGCTCTGGTGAGGCAGTAGTGCTCCAGCCAATTTTAGCATCTAGCATATTTTGTATATTGCATCATTCTTTCGCAGTGCATTTTAATGTTCATAGTACATGTCATTAGTCATTGCTATAATATTATTACACATAGATTTTATGCAATTTACATCAACACTTTTAGGTCCCTTTACAGCCACGTCACCTTAACTTCACAGAACCCATCAGTCCACTGTGAACTTACTAAAACACTAGTGCTCTTTGGCCATACCTTGCCCTTGCGGCATTAAACATCTAACATTAATTCATTACGATGGTATAGAGAGCTGACCGTGAAATTTCGGAAAACGAATCGCTCAACATGGAAATTCAACCAACAATTTTCTCGAATCGCCTGATCCTTCGCTGAACAAGGTCATGAGTTGACACTTGCTTCCTTCCCTGCCCGCCTGCATCATGAACGTCTCTGCATCCTGCTTCAAAGTTCCTACACTATTGCCACACTTTGCTATCGCTCTGTACCGCACACTTTACTCATTCGTCGATGGATTTCGGCTGCATTGCACCCCTGAGCATGCAGAAATCGAATGATAGTATGCAATACAAATTTAGCGGGAGACTCCATTGTTCAAGGCATGTTTACAAGCTCACTGCGCGCTCAGAATTGATAACTGCGACCTCACGTGATCGACGGGCATGCTAGAAACACTGCGCAACCCATCAGCACACAGCATCATTGGATTTTCACTGTGGTGTTCATTTTGCGACCGATCGGACATTGAAAAAAAAAAACTCGTATATACATTGATAGCTGTAGCATAATTGGTAGTGCAACGCTCACCTAATGTGGTGGTTATAGGTTCAAATCCTACCAGTGGCATCTTATTTTTTACTCTACATTAATTTTCCTTTCTTCAGTCCTTTCTAGATTTTAATTTCAACGATAGCTGATGTAATATATACTTTCCTGGGCTTTGCAGGTAAATGCCATGAACCCCATTTTCATGAAGTGGAGCTCATGTTATCTAGACGCTAAATTTTGTTGAGTAATCCAATGTCTCTATTGTTTTTTGTTTGTTTTTGTTTTTTTAAATTCTCCCCTTGCTGTAATGCTGCTTCTGTACCTCAATAATAAGCACTCGTCGTTAGTGCAGACTAATATCAAACAAATCTGCATGGTGCGATGTCTGCACATGCTGTTCTAATCTTTCTACCGTTGAAAACATGTGACATCGCCGAATAAGTGCAGTCAAAGTCGCCTCAAGAAGAGTAATTGCAAATTTTTTTATGGAAACGCATACACTAGTTAACGAAGTCAGCAAACACACAGGTTAATAAAAGTGCGTGTTAGCGCTGTACCGTCGATGCAGTGCTGCTGCATACGCCGATGAACTGCTGTTCTCGATGCGGTTTTCGCAATTGTAAATTCCCCAAGGGAGCTGCTTGGAAACGTACAAAGCTAAAGTCTGATGATGTTTTCAGTACTCATTTTTAATGTTACCAGAGAGACGCCACATGATATATTTCAAAGCAGAGCGGCGCCAGTCAAAGTAGAGGAGCGCTAATGGCAAGGCCGGGTTTAGTCCTCTGCAGCGTAAGCACAATAAGAAAGAATTCAGTTGAGTAGAAAATTCACATGCAAGAGGGACTACATTGTAAAACACAAATCACTCGGCGTGTTAAGTCTGTGCACACAGCATCGAGGTGTGATGACTTCCCAAATGTGAGGCGGACTTTTCAGCGAAAATGGAACAAAAATGCCATATGCGGCAACTATAGCAATTCTCGCTCTGAACTACCTATTTTCTGAGCACATTTCCCAAAAAACCACAGTATCTAAGATGCCCTCAGGTGAAAAGAATAAAGCTGTTAAAGAAGCACGTGCCTGGTATCATTCCGATAAGACAGCTTGATTTAGGCCCTTTACAAACGAGGCAGGTTGAAAACCTCGCACCTAAAAAAAATCAACAAGAGTTATGCATGAAGCAACTACCGACAGTTCAACATGCGCGAAGCTACTCATAAAATCGATGCAAAAACATGAAGTGCGCGATAGCTGGTGCAAGGATTTACCCGGGCGCATAAGACCAACAATTTCAGTTCTTGCAAGCTTCAGTAGCTTTACCATACAACACAATGCGCTCGTGCTGTCATGCTGCCTAGCTAGTGCAACGTGGTAAAGAAGTGGCAAACAGTATAAGCGGTCAATAGTATTCAGAACTTTAGCGAAATGCCTTTAAACTGCATGCTGTACTGCAGAGAAACTTCGTCACTTACCCATCTAAATATGATAGATTAGAAAAAACACTGATGTGACAAAGGAGGATGACAACAAGAAATTTCCTGCTGAATGGTGCCGATCCATTGCTACGGTTGCTCCCGCTGGTGAGGCTTTGCGGGGAATTACTAGAACTGTTTCGCTGGCACGTTTTCGTTGGTATTTGAACCCCCTACCACGCAACAATTCTTCTTCGACATTCCTTGAAGCTTTCGCCACCGCACACATGCGAAGGGTGTTGCTTATTTTGCTCTGAAGACATGAATAAGACAGAGAAGCACGATCAACGATGCAGCAAACTATGGTGCACAGCTGGCTCCTTCCCCGAGTGTTCTGCACAAAGTCACCACCAGTGGCACGTCCATCAGTGCGCACTACGTGAATAGTCAAGAACACTAGCACTTTAAGCACACTGCCGTAATACCATAGATAGTTTTTGTTACATTATCAACAGTGTCGTGTCGTGGCAAACTATTGTAATAATGTCAATAGTGCTATCGTTTTTGCACTATTGAATAGTTTAAAGAAACTATCGGTAGGCAATTTACTAATAATTTTGGATCACTAGTATGTGAGTGCTTGACAACTGCTCTTCTGTGACTAGTATAACAAAGTGTGCACCACCTATGTTATTAAACAGAA